>NC_051319.1:17583567-17901094 GCF_015220235.1 Choloepus didactylus
GGGCTGTAGATACTGAATGATTTTCTTAACTGCAAATTCTTTAAAAATTGAATTCTAGTATCTCGCATATAGTAGCTCAAATGCATTTGCAAATGCAAAATAAAATATTTCCCATCTCTATTAACTTCAGATATCCTCTGCTAGTAAACTTTGCTGTTCATTATAATAGGTCTAGAACCCAAGTGTCTTAATCTACTTCCCACAGATCCAGCAATATCTTTTGGTCATTGTACTTTGATTTCAACCTTAAATCGGTTGATGGCTTAGTGATGAAGGTACATGTTGTTAGGATATAACCTCAATCTTCAGGCAAGCGCTTTAACAACTATATTAGATCATTATCTGTGTTGCCCATTTTTTGACTTGTCATTTTTCTAAGGACAATCCCTTTGAAATTTCTCAAGGTATAGTAAATGGAAAAGACCAAGAAGTCAAACAAGGTTTCCTTAAACGTTGTGATGATTTTTAAGGTTTGTGATATTTTTTCATTTTATTCACATTTTATTTATGCCATTGACATAAAAGAAGATTGTTGTCAATATCAAAGTAATTACCTCAGTGCTCCCTGCTTTTTGTCTTTTTTTAAAACTTATTTAGGACCCATTAAGAGTGATGTCACTTATTACCATCCTAGAAATTAGACGATCAGAAGGGGCAATTATCCTCAACCCCCAGCTGCTGGGTAGTTGCAAATTAGGGACTTGGTGGCTGGATAGGACCTGAGAAGGAGGAAGTGAGAGTAAGAAAAAGATTGACCGTTAGTGCCAGAAGTGCTTTGACACTTCTGTCTAGAGAGGCAAGGGCAGATATGTCAAATGTGGCTCTGCCTTGGGTAAAAGGGAGTGCCAGGAAAGGAAAACAACCAGATTGGTCAGTAGTTAGGAGAACAAGGACAGCATGTGCCACAGTCCAAAAAATAATGAAGTGGTCAGATCTAAAATCAAAGCCAGACCAGCTATGGCAAAGCATGATCAGTGGACAGCCACCCAGGAGAATTACATGTTTGCAGCATGTGACAAACTATGAGGCATTTTTAAGATGGCAACTGAGGACTGCCTGTCTGATACTGTCCACTTTTAAAGAGGCCCATCTCCTTCATGTTTGGAGTTTTGCACAGACTCTAATATTGTGAGTGTGATTTGTGTTGTTTGTTTTGATGAACTTTAATTCAGTGAGAAATGGGTAAATTACATTCAGTATGTTCTGTTAGACAAGGAAGTATAAAATATACTGTAAATTTATTTTTTAATTCACAAATAGCTAACAAAATCATAGGTGGACACTTAATGTCAAGTGATCTGAAAAAGTAATCTGCATAAAATACCTTATTTTAATAAGAGTAGAAAAATCAGAAATTAACCTTTTTTTTAAATCAAAAATAAGGACAATATAGAAATAACTGATGGTCACAGTAGCTTAATGTAGATACCCTTTTCAAGCTCGGAGGCACTCTAAATTCTTTGGATTTAAGAAGCAAAAAGACTAACTCAAAGTTTCTAAAATCTGAACTACAAAAGAAAAATATTTTTGAGAGACATTTAACATAATAGTCTTTATTTTTTTCCTTTGAGTCTTCTCTAAAAGGATATGACATGCCTGAGCTAAAAGATGATTTCTTTTTCAGAGAGCAAGCAACTTATTTCTGTTTTATATCTATGTATGTACAAAAACAAGGGAAAATGCCAGTGGGAGTCCATAAAATTGTACTGTGAGGTCAAGTGATATAAAGATATAGTTTGGATCTAGTTGCTGTTTAATAGCTTTGTGACCGTAGTCTAATTGCTTAACCTTTCTGAAATTTACTTATATAACTCAGGTGATGAAGACCTGCCTTGAGGGTTATTAAAAAGAAATCATATAGTGTTAGTTTTCCCTTCAACTTTCCTCTTGGACCTATTTATGGTTAATTAAGTTGTAATAACACTTTTTTTCAGTCTTGGAAAAATTTATCACCGCATATATATTTTTTAAAGTTTGAAAATGGTATTGAACAAAGTCTCTTAATGCCTCTTGAATACAGAGTTTTAACTCCAAAAGTTTAGGCTCAGTTATGTATTGTTCTTTACCTAAAAAAGACATTTTATACTGGGCATATCTTAAAATTAAGTTTTGGGTCCTTTTTTGTAGTAGACAAACATCCACAGCTGATCACTACATATAGATGTCCACAATTTATACATTATTGCATACATCAAGATGGGGAAACAAAGGAGGGGAAACACCTACATGCATTCCTGTACTCTTCCTGAATGTCTTTGAATAAGAGTTTATTAAACTTTTAGATCATCAACTATTATAGTTTTAATTACCCAGAGGTTTGAGGAATTGGCCATTATGTTTTTTAAGGCAAATCTAAAATTTAATTTAATCTACATTATAAATAAGGTAACTGAAGTAGAAAAAAATATTTTTTTTGTTTGCATGCAACAGGTATTTTTTACGGTGTTTACTGTTTTCCAAGGAAATGGGCTAGACATTAGGGCTACAGCAGTAGGTAAATCAGACCAGTGTGGGCTCTCCATTTGAGAAGCTTTCAGCTCAGTGGGAGAGACGATATTGAAAATGTTATTCCAGCTTTGAATGATGTTATGAAGGAGAAGCACAAAGAAAGGTGACCCATCTGAGCGGGTCATGTTATCTAAGTTAAATGAAAATGATCACTACATTTGTGTTAATTATATCGAAGTTGAAGTGTGTAATGTGTTGTTAATAGATGTCATTGTATAGATGCTGTTTTAAATACATGTAATTCCGTCCTAAACAAAACAAAAGGAAAACTCAGTAATCAAGTTATGATATTAAAAAGAAAAAAGAGTTTGATGTAATTTCTGTCTCCCTGAGCTGTTAGGTATGCCCAATTATTTTGGTCATGCCTTGTAATAACTAATAAAGTAATCCTTTATTGTGTAGCTTTTATAGATATAAGAAATCAGTTGGCTCAGCTTTTTGTTATTGTTGTTACTTCTGTAGGAATTTCAGTGAACATTATCACTCCTTTTGTAAAGCAGTGCATCACCTAGCAACTATTGACTGCATTTTCTCCCTCACCAAGGTCGCTAAGCAAGGAGAATACTGCAGGTAATATATTTTTTTATTTTCCTCCTTTTTCAAAGCTTTAGATCAGGTGGCATTATTAAATTAAATCTAGTGGTTTTATTATGAAATATTAAAATTACTCAAATGTGTGGGGTTCTTGGAAAAACATATAGCTTAATTTAAAATTTTGCAAATTCCTTTTTTGCTTGCTCTATCACTAAATACAATGAAAGAAGATGTTTATTTTATCTCTAGAGGTGAATTTTTTATATTTCAATTTTTGACTTTATGTGGGTGACTTTTCATAAAGTTTGAGCAATCCTTTCATTTGTTGGCTTTGACTTGAACACTTTTCAATATGTTTAACTTTATAATTATGAAAACTTGGTTAGGTAAGAAAGAACTGGGGAGAAGGGAACGTATTCTGTAATCTTTTCTGTTCTTCTTGTTAAGAGCCCAACTTCATTCCATTACTCTTTGAACATTTCAACGTAGTATGCCTATTCTTCTTCCTAAAGGGTCTTAATATCAAATAGACCTAACTTTAAATCTTAACTCTAATTTTTGGACAAGTTGCTTGTCTTCCCAAAACCTCAGTTTTATACTTAGGAAAAGTTAAGATAACATTTAACTCACCAACTTGTTAGGACTAAAAAGAAAATATAAGTGAAATTGCTTAGCATTTTTGTTTTGGTGTTCATATTTTCCTTCGTATCTTGCTTTCCTCTCAAGTTTGTGCTGAATATCTTTTTCAATCTTAAATGTCCTCAGTTCCCAGCCTGGTACCCAGAAGATAATGAATGCTAAAAAAACAAACTTTGTTTAAGCATATGGCATTTATGTACTTGTGCAACCAGAATTGCAAGAATTTACTCTGCCAGTTATGAGCCTTAAATATATTTAGTTTGCTGTTGTTTCATTTTATTTTGTTGTACATTTATGTGTTGAGTTTCCCTCCAGTGTCAGACATAACAGTTTAGTTTAAAATAGTTTGTGTTTTCATTATTGTCCAATTTCTTTTCACATCAGAGGAGTTGAAATATATGTAGATTTGCCTGACTGGTTAACTATAAGTATTTAAGAAGGTGTAGTAAGTGAGACAATAGTTATATCCTATTTACCAACTATAAAAATTAGCTATATAAATTTACTGTAGTTGAATCTAGTTCTGGAAGACTAAGAATCTGCCTTCAGTTGACTTGATTGCTCCTGTAGGTATTTGCAATCCTGTTAAGGGTTCTTTCTGGGTACACAAGGTTTGTGAAGCAAACTTTTCCTAATGAGTTCTGTTACTGAGTTAAGCAGAGGATTGGCTACAGCCTGTGCATTTAGTGTGTGTTCAGATAAAAGTCTTCCATTAAAAAAGATTTGTGCTTAGTTAACCCCTTCTTGTATTTCTTTAAGTGGCCTTGGTCATTTGCTGGGGCTGCTGCCTCTAGTGATAACGGCAGCACATGTATATGGGTATATAGTTTGCTCCATTACACAAAATTGATATTTTCATATCTATCTGTATATATGTATATCTGTATTTACACATTTACCTACCTAGACATTGCACATAATGTATCATTTAAAATAATACATAATTTTCAATGTGGCATAGAGATTAGAAGCTGGCTTTAAAGTCAGAAGACCTGGTTCTAACCCATTCTCTGTCATGTAACCTTATTTAAATCTCAGCTATCCATATATAATATGTAAAACTGTGAAAAGTAAAGTCATGAATAATTGGTATATTGGATAAATCTTCAAGTTTTAGGAATTCTTTTATTGAAATGTAGTTTTAGCAAAAACTGTCTGAAGAGTGAAAATATATATCTCACTATATGATTAATCCCTAGGCTCATCAGGGATTTTAAAAACATTTTTAAAGCATGTGCTCTGCAAGTTTGGTCCTTGGTTTTCAGTTTGGGGCTTCTCCTTATTCAATGGCATCTTCCAGTCTATAATCTAGACATCCCTTGATTTGCATAAGTAAAATTTGTATCTCTCTTTAAGAATGCCCTTCAGACTATAGATTTTAGATCAGACAGACCTGGATTTGAATAATAACTTGGTTATTTAATAGCTCACCTGAAACAAGTTACTTAACCTCTCTGAACCTCAGTTTCTGCGTCAATAAAGAATGATGATAACTACCTCTCAGAGTTGTTGTGCAGATTAAATGAGATAAATATGAAACTTTTAAACTTAAAAGTAGCAGCTATTATTATTTACAGATGTTTTAACTACTTAAAAATCAGAAGGAATTAAGTATTATAAAAATTCTTTTCTCATCCTGAATAAAAATCCCCGAATTAAAGGATGTTAGTACTTTTTTCATACCCATATTAATTTACTTTGTTTTTTTTTACAAAAATAAATTTTTGTATCTGTCAGTTCTCAGTTTTGTCTCTTGTTACATTGAACACATTAAGCATAGTTATTAAAGTCAATGTGGGAAGGTTCAAATATCTGGAGTCCCTATGGGTCTGTTCCTGTTGTCTATTGTTTCTGCTGGCTTTCATTCATTTAGTTCTATTACTTTGAATGCCTGGTTATTTTTTATTATCTTCTGGGCATTGTATTTGCAAAATAATTTGTGGAAATAATTTTATGTTATGTTCATTCTGAAAGAGTTACGTTTGCTTTTGCAAGGCATCTCAGGACACTGATAGTCTGGGATTACCTTAATTCAGTTTCAGGGTTGAGATGATTCAAGGGTGAACTCCTGTTCTTACTTCAGATCAACTCTTCTATTGTTGTGCAACCCTTTGGTGTCCCAGTCTAGAACAAAGCTGTCTGAAGTACTCATCCTCAGCTATTCCCTCAGAGATCAGCAAACACCCATACTGGAAAACTGGACTACCCCACCCAGGCCTCTATCCCATCCCAGATCCTGACCTCATAATTCCTTGCTGTCTTGTTTGTTATCATATGTCTTCGAGCAAGGGCTTTCCATACTGTGTTCAACTTTTCTGTTTGTCCTAAGTTGGAGGTTTGATTTAAATCAAATAGTCTAACCATACCAACTTACCAATTTATTTTGCAGTGCTAGTGAATACTGATAAATTTGATTCTCTCAGAGATAACAATGCTAATGATAGCAGATACGTTGACCACTTATTTCTGTATCTATCAATAAGACAATTTTAAGAAATACTTCACATGCTAAAAAAATGCTAAATTAGGTGTCATGTATTTTATAGTAAAAACAATCCATCTGAAAAAAATTTAATTGAAAAATCATGCCATAGCTTTTAGTAAGGTTATCAATCTCCTTTTTTTTTTTTTTTGGCAAAAATAAAATTGAATGTTAAAAGGCATGATATAGGGAAATTCTGTCTAAAATGCATTTTCAACTAGTATTTCAATATCTAAAATTTACACATCTCTTAGATTTTCAGTTTGTTGAAAGACTTTAATGCCTTTGTGCTCTTAGAATTAGTTCACATTGATTAGTTGGCTTCATAATTGCAATATTCCTTTCTAAGCACTATTAAACATTTTCATTTTCATTTACTGTAATCTAAACCTTTAGGCAAAAGTTCTTATTCTAGGTCTTTATATCTAATTTATATTTTGGATATTATACTGTTTTACTAATATAGATCATGTTCTGTTTCTTTGGAAGAAGTTAAAAGAGAAAGATGCAATTTTTAAAATAATAAAATAAAATAAAATAAAATGAATAAATTTGTGTAAATTCAAATGTTTTGATTTTTTTCCAGTCAGCATCCAGAATTTCTTAGTTCTTTCTCCTTCACTGGCGAAAGATATCTTCAGCACAATTTTCATATTTTTCTTATAACTATATCCTAGTGTATCATCCCAGCTCTGTGAATTATCATTTGCATTTTACTCTGCCAGGAAATGTTTTGTCATTACAAAATTTTTGATAGTAACAGAATAAGTTAATGTAGTTTTTAGAACAGAACAAATCACTCAAGAGTCTGTTCTAAAGTGAAAACCTTCCTGTGAGTCATATCAATGTCATAAATATGACAGATTGATTTCATTTGGCAGAGCACCAAGGATTTTATTTTAAAATTTATATCACTTACATATGCTTTCATTTTTTTCTTTTATATTAAATTCATAACCCACCTAGAAAAGAATCCTATCTTTAAAATTAATATTCTAAAATCCAAAAACCATCCTTTTCCTGTAATTTTTAAAGTTTCAGATTTTTCACTCAGAATTTACTTTAGTCACTTTGAAAGATGTGAGTGTACATTCTTGGGGTTTTGTTAGAGAAAAATTTAAGTAGTATTTCTTAGTGTTACGAATAACTTCAGAAAAGTGTTTATATGTGAAAGTTATGGATCAAAGTACTTGAGGAGGTTATTGATGGGGTGTTATGGTGAAAATGGCCAAGAAACTAATGAAAAGATATTTCAACCTTAGTAATAAATGAATGCAAATTAAGCAATGAGATAACACTGTTCACCTATGAAGTTGTCAAAATTTAGAAAGTTTGATAATGCCAACTGTAGACGAGAGCATGAAAATATATATATATATATATTCTGCTGGTGGAACTGTAAATTGATATAGCAGCTCTTATGTAATAAAATAAAAAATATGCTTATCTTATAATCTAGAAATTCTTCTCCAGGAATTTACCCTACCTTAGAGGAACACTTGAGTATATTAATATGGAGAAGTATATAAGGTTTTCATTACAGCATTGTTTAAAACAATGAAAATTTGAATACAGTCCATGTATTATTTAGGGTTCTCTAGCAAAACAGAATCAACAGGCGGTATCTATAAATATAAGGTTTATAAAAGTGTCTCTCACAACCGTGGATATGCACGAGTCCAAATTCCATAGGGCAGGCAGCAAACTGGCAACTCCAATGAAGATGTTTGATGAACTCCTCAGGCAATGAACTGGCAACTTCAACGAACATGTTTGATGAACTCTTCAGTAAACAAACTGGCAACTTCGATGAACTCAGGAAACGCTTTGCTGGTCAGCCAAAGAAGAAGTGAAGGTCCTCTATCTGTCTCACTTAAAAGTCTTCAACTGATTGGGTTAAATCCAGCTGACTACATTCTCTCATTGTGGAAGACTGCACCCTTCATTGACGTCATCAGTCACAGCTGCAGCCAATTGACTGATAATTTACTAAACCAGCCTGTTGGTTTATTAACCAGCCACAAATGTCCTCACAGCAACGGTGAGGCCAGTGCTTGCTTGACCAGACACCTGGGTACCATCGTCTGGCCAAGTTGACACGAACCTAACCATCACAGTCCACCCTTTGTCAACTAGGCAGTTATATACATCACCTAAAACCATACTTTATCTCTAAGTAGAGAACAAAAACAGACATATATTTTGCCTAACAATACTCCGCTGTCCAGCGTACAACCGGAAATGCACTAAATCTCTCCAGAATAGGGAGCAAGTCCTTGGGTGACATTACTCTTAAAATTGATTTCCTTTAGCTTAAATACAGCAAAGTGAACAATACAGCTTATGTCATATGATAAGGGGATAAAACAGAGAAGAAAGCAAAGATATTTGCTTTACAGACAAATACAAACAAATACAAAATGAGGAAATATTCATGCCATCATAGTCCTCATTTCTGTAACTGGTCACGTGGCCACAGTTCATATTTATCACTACCTTCTTCCACTACCCATTCCATGTTCCCTTTACCCTGAGAAAGCACTTCAGCTGGCCATGGTTTTTTGCCTGGTGGGGTGACCCAAACCTTCATTCCTGAAGTTTCTTGGCCATTGGTAGTCCTGGCTGGATTAGGTTGTTGGAGTTTTTCTTTGACTTTAATCACAGGGCATGGTAGTACTAAGAGACACCCTAGAGGATCTCCTGTATTCCAGGAAAACTCTTTTGTGTAGTTGCAATGCTATTTTCCCCTTGATAGTCAGGATCAATCACCCCAGCCAGTATAGTGATCCCCTTCCTTCTCTGTTGATTCAGAGGCATGAGAAGCCCCAAGTGGCCAGGTGGCAGTCTTAACTTTCAGTTGAATGGAATTATTGTTGTGTTTCCTGGTGGAAGCACTCCTCCTTTTGGAACAAAGACTTGTAGACCAGCAGAGCTTAAGTTTTCAGGGACAGGAAGCAAAAATTTCCCTAGTGGATCACTAGGAGTGATAGTGAGTGGTGCCACTCCTGTTTCCACCCTTTGATTTCTGGACCCATGAATCCTGGCTATGGGAGAAACAGCACCATAGAGTGGACACTGATTCAGAGCATACACAGCCTCCTGGAGAACACTGCCCCAGCCCTGCAAGGTATTGCCACCTAGTTGGCGCCATAATTGAGTCTTCAACAGGCCATTCCACCGTTCTGTCAACCCAGCTGCCTCTGTATGATGGGGAACATGGTAAGACCAGGGAATTCCATGAGCATGTGCCCCTTCCCTCACTTTATTTGCTGTGAAGTGGGTTCCTTGGTCAGAAGCAATGCTGTGTGGACTACCATGATGGTGGATAAGGCATACTGTAAGTTCAAGATGGTAGCTTTGGCAGAAGCATTGCATGCAGGGAAGGCAAACCCGTATCTGGAGTATGTGTCTATTCCAGTAAGAACAAATCACTGCCCCTTCCATTATGGAGGTGGTCCAGTGTAATCAACCTGCCAACAGGTAGCAGGCTGATCACCCTGTGGAATGGTGCCATATCAGGGACTGAGAGTGGGTCTCTGCTGCTGGTAGATTGGGCACTCAGCAGTGGCTGTGGCCAGGTCACCCTTGGTGAATGGAAGTCTATGTTGCTGAGCCCATGCATAACCTCCATCCCTACCACCGTGACCACTTTGTTCATGAGCCCATTGGGCAATGACAGGAGTTTCTGGGGAAAGAGGCTGACTGGTATCCACCAAACAGGTCATTTTATCCCCTTGGCTATTAAAATCTGCTGAAGTCACCCTCTGGTGAGCATTCATATGGGACAAAAATATCTTCATGTTTCTTGCCCACTCAGAAAGGTCTATCCACATACCCCTTCCCCAGACTTCTCTGTCACCAGTCTTCTAATCATGTTCCTTTCAAGTCCCTGACCATCCAGCCAAACCATTAGCAACAGCCCATGAATCAGTATACAAACACACCTCTGGCCAGTTCTCTTGCCAAGCAAAGTGAACAACCAGGTACACTGCTCAAAGTTCTGCTCACTGGGAGGATTTCCCATCACTACTGTCCTTCAGGGACATCCCCAAAAGGGGCTACAGTGCTGCAGCTGTCCACTTTTGGGTGGTGCCTGCATATCATGCAGAATCATCTGTAAACCAGGCCTGAGTTTTCTCTTCCTCAGTCAAGTTGATTGTAAGGAACTCCCAAGATGCCATATCTGTGGGCTGGGAAAGAGAAGGTAAGGTGGAAGGAGTGGGGGCCATGGACATTTGGGCCACTTCCTCATGTAACTTACTTGTGCCATCAGGACCCGCTTGAGCTCTATCTCGTATATACCATTTCCATCTTATGACAGAGTACTGCTGTGCACGCCCAACTTTATGGCTTGGCGGGTTGGACAACACCCAGCTCATGATAGGTAACTCAGGTCTCATGGTAATTTGGTGGCCCATGGTCAAGCATTCTGTCTCTACTAAGGCTCAGTAGCAGGCCAACAGCTATTTCTCAAATGGAGAGTAGTTATGTGCAGATGATGGTAAAGCTTTACTCCAAAATCCTAAAGGCATGTGTTGTGATTCTCCTATAGGAGCTTGCCGAAGGCTCCAAACAGCATCTCTGTTTACCACTGACACTTCCAGCACCATTGAGTCAGCTGGATCATATGCTACAAGCGGTAGAGCAGCTTGCACAGCAGCATGGACCTGTTGCAGAGCCTCATCTTGTTCCAGTTCCCACTCAAAACCAGAAGCTTTTCTGGTCACTCAGTAAATGGGCCGGAGTAGCACACCCAAATGAGGAATATGTTGTCTTCAAAATCCAAAGAGGCCAACTAAGCATTGTGCCTCTTTTTTAGTCATAGGAGGGGCCAGATGCAACAGCGTATCCTTCACCTTAGAAGGGATATCTCGACATGCCCCACACCAGTGGACACCTAGAAATTTTACTGAGGTGGAAGGCCCCTGTATTTTTGTTAGATTTATCTCCCATCCTCTGCCATGCAAGTACCTTACCAAAAAATCTAGACTAGTTGCTACTTCTTGCTCACTAGGTCCAATCAACATGATATCATCAATATAATGGATGAGTGTGATGTCTTGTGGGAGGGAGAAACGATCAAGATCCCTGCAGACAATATTATGACATAGGGCTGGAGAGTTGATATAACCCTGAGGTAGTACAGTGAATGTAAACTGGTGGCCTTGCCAGCTGAATGCAAACTGTTTCTGGTGGTCCTCGTTGACAGCAATTGAGAAAAAAGCATTTGCCAGATCAATAGCTGCATACCAGGTACCAGGGGATATGTTGATTTGCTCAAGCAGTGATACCACATCTGGAACAGCAGCTGCAATTGGAGTCACCACCTGGTTAAGCTTACAGTAATACACTGTTATCCTCCAAGACCCATCTGTTTTCTGCACAGGCCAGATAGGAGTTGAATGGGGATATGGTGGGAATAACCACCCCTGCATCCTTCAAGTCCTGGATAAAGGATGAGTGGCATTAATCTCTGCATTCCCTCCAGGAATCTGGTATTGCCTCTGATTTACTATTTTGCTAGGCAGGGGCAGTTCTAGTGGCTTCCACTTGGCTTTTCCCACCGTAATAGCCCTCACTCCATGAGTCAGGGAACCAATGTAAGGATTCTGCCAGTTGCTGAGTATGTCTTTTCCAGTTATGCATTCCGGCACTGGGGAAATAACCACAGAATGGGTCCGGGGACCCACTGTACCCACTGTGAATCGGACCTGAGCTAAAACTCCATCGATCACCTGACCTCCATAAGCTCCAACTCTGACTGGTGGACCAGAGTGATGTTTTGGGTCTCCTGGAATGAATGTCACTTATGAACCAGTGTCTACTAATCCACAAAATATCTGATCATTTTCTTTTCCCCAATGCACAGTTACCCTGGTAAAAGGCCACAGGTCCCCCTGGGGAAGACTGGGAGGAAGACTAACAGTATACATTTTTGGCAGTGTAGCAGGGTCCTTCCCCAAGGGTACCTGGCCTTCCCCTCATTCAAGGGGCTCTGGATCTGTAAACTGTCTCAAGTCTGGGAAATGATAAAGGGGCCATGACGGTCTCTTTTTGTAATTCAAGGGAGACTTTTGTTCACTTGATCTAGAATCCTTCTACTTGTATAGTTCAAACAAGAAGTAAGTAGATTGCCCATCTGTTTTACCACTTGGTACTCCATGATCTACTAGCCAAGGCCATATGTCTCTGCAAGTCAGATTATTTTGATTGCTGCTTTGAGCCTGTTTTCCATTATGGTAGCCACGCCCACCTTGTCTGTGGCGATTAATTGCAGCCACTTGGCTACTGCCTACTCATTATCCGATTATCCCCATTGTGTTTGAGGATTCCAGCTCATTGACAGCAGTTCCTACGGTAATATCTGACCTACAGAGAAGGGCGACTACAGAGCTCTTCAGGGATGATGGAGCTAGTCTCACAAATTTATTCCTCACAGTCCTGGTAAAAGGTGTGTCTTCTGGACATTCCAGGCATGTGTGAGCAGGTCTTCCATGGTAAATCTACTCTAACATTCCAATCTCTCTAAGCCTTTGAAACCCCTCCTCTACATTATACCAGGGCAGTTCTGGCATTTCAACTTCCAGTAATGCCAGCCACCTTTTGATACATGTTTCGGCCAACCACCCAAACAAACTGTTAATGCCCTTTCTAACCCCTTGAGCTATAACACTGAATGCAGACTCTCTGCTTAGTGGTTCCATATGAGTAAATTTAGCCTGATCCAACCTTATATTCCTTCCACCATTATCCCACACCTTTAGTATCCATTCCCACACATATTCCCCTGGTTTCAGTCTGTATAAGTTGGAAAACTCATACAGTTCTTTTGGAGTATAGCTTACTTCCTCATGGGTCACAGTTTGTACCTCACCCTTTGGAGCCTGTTGGGACTTTAGTTATAAGTCTTGAAGCAAAGACTGGAGGTGGGGGTGGGTCATGAAATGAATTAGAGGTACCCCTCAAGCCATTTACCTCTGGACTTTCTGTTGCATTTTCATCTTGTAAAGCAGGATTAATCTCTCCAGACAGAGGAGTGAGGGCTGCTTCTTCAGGGGAGGTGATTACAGGATTAGCAGGCACTGAAGGGTTAATCTCTTTAGGTGGAGGTTGGATGGTAGGCTCCATAGGGCAGACTGGCGGTGGGGAAGCAGTTTCTTGAGAGCAGACTGGAGGTGGGGGGTGCTGTTTCCTCAGGGCAGACCACTACAGGTATAGCTAACAATGACTCAGCAGAATCCAGGGTTCCAGTGTCCTCACTGCCATTATTATCAATCCATATGTCCCCATCCCAAGTTTCAGGATCCCATTCTTTTCCAATCAGTGCCTTTACTTTAACAGCAGACACCCTGCGAGGTTGAGATTTTAGTTTACGTTGTAAATCTGCTACTTTCACAATGAGACTGTGCGTCTGGTTTTCAGAAATTTCAAGTCTGCAGCCATAGGAAGTAAGATTTTCTTTCAGGGCACACATAGAAACCTTTACATCTGTCATACGGCACCTGAGTTTCAAATTTGAAGCCTTAGCTCATCCCTTTCTCTTATAACCTTATCCATCATATCTAAGAGCAACGAGCCAACATCATTATACTTCTAACTCTGCAAAACTCTGTGAAGGTGTTGAAAACACTGTCACCCAGAGCCTTGCTTCTTACAAAAGTATGATTAGGAGAATCAAATGGTGCTATTTTGCGTATCTCCTTTGCCAACTCACATCATGGACTGTCAGTGCCCTTTTGATTATTGGAAATGGAGTCGTTAGTGCCTTTGAATCTAATCAGAGTAGAAAATAAATTGTAAAAGCCCATTTTAAGATTCTGTTTCTCAAGAACCACTCCCAGTAGCAAGTTGTATTAGTTAGGGTTCTCTAGCGAAACAGAATCAAGAAGAGGTATCTATAAATATAAGATTTATAGAAGTGTCTCATGCAACCATGGGTATGCACGAGTCCAAATTCTGTAGGGCAGGCAGCAAACTGGCAACTCCAATGAAGATGTTTGATGAACTCCTCAGGCAACGAACTGGCAACTTCGATGAACATGTTTGATGAACTCCTCAGGAAATGAACTAGCAACTTCGATGAACTCCTCAGGAAATACTTGGCTGGTCAGCCGAAGAAGAACTGAAAGTCCTCCATCTGTCTCACTTAAAAGTCTTCAATTGATTGGGTTAAATCCAGCCTGACTGCATTCTCTCATTGTGGAAGACACACCCTTTGTTGATGTCATCAGTCACAGCTGCAGCCAGTTGACTCGTGATTTAATAAACTAGCCTGTTGGTTTATTAACCAGCCACAAACATCCTCACAGCAGTGGTTAGGCCAGTGCCTGCTTAACCAGACACCTGCATACCATCACCTGGCCAAGTTGACACATGAACCCAACCATCACAGTCTAAGTGTCTAACAATGGGAAATGTTTAAATCAGGTATGCAGTAGCTTAAAAAGAATGATGTCCAGAATACATAAAAAACTTTTACAATGCCAACAAAAAGACAAACAACCCAATTAAAAAATGGGCATAGACATTTTTCCAAAGAAGAGTTACACATGGCCAATAAGTATATGAAAAGATGTTCAACATCATTAGCCATTAGGGAAATGCAAATCAAAACCACAGTGAGATACCATTTCACACCCACAAGGATGGCTATTATTTTTTAAAAAAGAAACAGAAAATAAGTGTTGGAGAGAATGCAGAAAAAGCGGAACTCTGGTGAATTCAAGTGCATTGTTGGGGGAATGTAAAATGGTGGTGTCACTGTGGAAAGCAATATGACAGACAGCTCCTCAAAACATTAACTATATAATTGTCATATGACCCGGCAGTCCCACTTCTTGGAAAAGAAGTCTCACTTCTTGAAAAGAAAATAAAAACAGGGTTTCAGACAGATAGATGTAGGGAGGGAGGGAGGAGGAATTTCACAGTTGATGGCTTAATCAGAAGAGAACTGCAAAGAGAAAAATAGTAGTGCTATAGACTCTAATGTTGATGGTGAAATTTCTCATAAACAGTATCTCAGATTATGAGTCATCAGATGACAATCCCTAGATGAATTTTCTCAATCTCAATAATTGATGCACAAATAATGTATTTCCTAGGAACAAAATGGAATATGATATTTTATCCAGTTAGTCATTCCTTAGGGAACCCTCAGCATGCAGTATTTGGTGACAAGAACTTGGATCATCCTGTTTTTCTGAGGGAACATGTGATTGTGTTCATTATCTGTTACGACGTGTATGGCTAAAATTTACCTGATAAAGTTCATAGATGGACAGATGCTGAAGGCAGGTGACTGGAAGGAAATAGATGATGGAGAAATGAAAGCATTCATTTGATTTATTATTTTAATTGGTGTTTATAAATCTGAAAATGAAAATATTTTTCATTATGAGGCAAGGAAGATGGCCATTCTCTCTTCAACAAAATTATGAGTTACAAAAGATTAAAAAAAAAAAATTCTTCCAGGACTGCATTTTTATCAATGGAAATGGCTGAAGAACCAGAAATAATAATAAACTAGAATCTGTTAGACATATATTGAAATCTGTAATCAGTATTTATAAAATGAATATTTTCCAGGTTCATACATCACAGCTGATGAACAGTTAGTTACATTTATAGTGTGGTACCCATTCCAGGTTATATATACCTTCAGAAAATTGAATAAAAATTAAGGATTTGCTCTGTTTAAGTTCTCATTAAAATTTGTCGTGAGGTTGTTTTCTTACTACCCCTTTATTCTCACTTCTGTAAATTTTCTTTTAAAAAACACTCATATATTATAAATAAATAAACAAATAAATAAAATAAAAGGGCCCATTAGACTCAAAGGGTAAGTGGTGAAATATTTTTTATGTGTACTGAGGGTTTTTTTGTTGGCTAAAAGAAACAAAATAAAGTTGCATATAATGCTGTTTGTTAAAACAAAATACAAATCAATACAATGGATACATAAATGAATGTATGGAAGAAGGTTGAAAGGATAGACACCAAACTGATCTCAGTGGTAACATCTGGGGATGAGACTGAGAGTCAGACAGTACTCGCAGGGGACTTTGATAAATAGGTAAAACTACAGGTAAAAATAGATAAATATAAGAGATTAAAAAATTTGGAAAAGACCAGTCAAAAAAGAAAAGTTATTTTGCATCAGAAAAATGAAAGATACCAAAGATCATAGAAAGATATTTCAGTTAAACAGAGTATGAAAATTTTACACCATTCTCTCTCCAAGTGCAATGCATAGTATTATTCATATTAATGTGATAATTAAATCTAGAACTAATTTTATATAATTTCTTTTATTATGGTTATTACTGAAAAGGATTTAAATAGCAGTAATCTGAGCTGCAATTTTTAGTCCAGAGTAAGACTCTACTAAAGTTTATATTTCAGTACACTATTATTATAACAATTGTTTTCCCAATTGTTGTTTTATAATTAAAATATGTTTTATACTAAAAGCCTTATTCTTGACATATATTCTTAAAGTGTATGTTCAAGGTTTTGTTGTCTGTCTTACAGACTGGCTACTGAAATTTTTCATATTATCTTAGATTATTTTTTAAGGCTATTTACATGCCTAGTAAATTAAACATGCTTCTTTTTGCAGACCAACTGTACAAGAAGAAAGGAAAATTATAATCAAAAATGGCCGACACCCTGTAATTGACATGTTGCTGGGAGAACAGGATCAATATGTTCCCAATAGTACCAATTTGTCAGTAAGTACCACATTATGCCACAAATAAGTAAAAGATGGTAGCATTGATCCCAAACTTTTAAGTACCAAATAACTGTTTTTATTATTTTTTACCCAAATTTTAACTTTGACTTTAAATAGACTAACCCTGAGCTATAGTTTTTGATCCCTCTTCAAGTGTGAAATTGGTGCACTTTCCAGTAAAAAATTATCCATGGATGGAAAGGTTTAGCAAATAATTAGTCGATTCACTGTTCTAGTTTGCTAATGCTGCCGGAATGCAAAACACCAGAAATGGACTGGCTTTATAAAGGGGCTTTATTTGGTTACACAGTTACAGTCATAAGGCCATAAAGTGTCCAAAGTAATGCATCAACAATCGGGTACCTTCACTGGAGGATGGCCAATGGTGTCCAGAAGACTTCTGTTAGCTGGGAAGGCATGTGGCTGGCGTCTGCTCCAAAGTTCTGGTTTCAAAATGGCTTTCTCCCAGGACGTTCCTCTCTAGGCTGCCGTTCCTCAAAAGTGTCACTCTTGGTTGCACTTGGGGTATTTGTCCTTTCTTAGCTTCTCCGGAGCAAGAGCCTGCTTTGAATGGCCATCTTCAAAATGTCTCTCATCTACAGCTCCTGTGCTTTCTTCAAAATGTCCCTCTTGGCTGTGGCAGCTTGCTCCTTCTGTCTGATCTTATGCAGTGCTCCAGTAATTTAATTCAGACCCACCCTGAATGGGCGGGCCAACACCTCCATGGAAATTATCCAATCAGAGTCATCGCCCACAGTTGGGTGGGGCGCAAAGAATTGCAATCTAATTAACACTGATAGGTCTGTCCACACAAGATTACATCAAAGATAATGGCGTTTGGGGGGACATAATACTTTCAAACTGGCACATTCACTATCCTAATATTTTAGGGTATTTAAAAGTATTTTACATTTATAAACGGTCAAATATGCTAATAGAGTTGGAATCATACTATGATTTGCAGATTCTTACTAATGTGTAGAGTTAACATGCTTTTTCCTGTGTTCCACTATTTTCAGATGTTCTGTGACAGAAGCACAGATACCTCAGCTGATTTCAGTGATAAGAATTTTCATCAGATGAGTTAGAGTTCCTTTATAGAACATTAGTGGTCCTAAGTACATATTCTTTCAAAATATACTTACTGAATGCCTTCTAAGCCTTGGGCAGCAAAGTAAGTGTTAAAGACAGATGGTGGTAAGTAAGATAGATATGTTCTCTGCCCTCACAGAGCTTGTAGTCCAGCACAGGAGACAGACAAGTGATTACAATATAATTTGGAAGTTCAGTGGTATAGGAAACCAGATGTCATGGAGCATGTAGCAGACTGACCTAACCCCTTATAAGGGGAGCTTCATGGGAGGTTTCCCAGGAATGTGATATTCACTAGGCACAAGCCAGGTCAGGGAAGGGGAGAATTCCAGGTAGAGCAACCAGCATGGCAGTGACTTGAAGTGAGACAGAGCAGGGTGAATTAAAGGAACTGAAAGATATTGAGTAAGGTTAGAGCATAGGGTGTAAAGAAAGAAGTGTTCAGAGATAAGGAAGAGCCCAGTTCACCTAGATGCCATAGTAAGAAATTTAGATTTTTTTCCTAAAGGATTAGGAATACTAGCAAGAAGGTGATTGAAGCTAGGGAGAAAAGTGAACTTGGAGCATGGGGTTGGTACATAGAGTAAAATAATCTGTGGTCAATTAGGTCAAAGAATTAATATTTAGGGAGTAGTTAAGTGAGAAGTTGTATCAGAAAATGAGATGTCTGGATTTAACTGAATTTAACTGTTCTGGATAATTGCAAGATCCCAGGAATGACCAAGGAAGTGGGTATTAGAAGTGGAGAAGGTTTTTGGAGATGAGATTATGGAACAGTTTTGGAAAGAGTCATCCGTATGAAGGTTGAAATCATCTAAGATGACAGCAAGACTTTAGTAGAGATGACAACAGTGATCCAGGTGTCAGGGATTCCAGAGAATGGGGACCAGCGATCTGAAGATTTGTAGATGAGCAGATGAGCGATCTGAAGATTTGTAGATGCCATGAGGATGAGCAGAAGTAGTTGGTCCCTAAGGAAGCAGGGAAGGAAAACCCTAAACCCTCAGGTGCTTGGAGTAGTATGTAACAGAAAGCTCGAACCTTCCGAGGGCTGCAGGGGTTGTAGCAGATGGCTAGGTTTCTGTTTAAGCCCGTCTTTTAGTTTCCTTGGGTGCTCAAGCAAACACCATGCCATAGGGAATTTAGTGGCTGCCAGTTTTGAGGCTAGGAAAATGTCCAAATCAAGGCAATGCTTTCTTCCCAAAGACTGACATCCTGGGGCTGGCTCCTAGTGATCCTTGGTCCTGGGCTCCTCTGTCACATAGCAGTGCACCTGGCAGCCTCTTCTGGCCATTCCCCTCTTTTTTGGGTCCCATTGGTGTTCAATTTCTGGCTGCTCTCTCTATGGTTTTCTCTATCTGTCTGAATTTCATTCCACTTATAAAGGACTTCAGTTGTAGAATTAAGACCCATCTTGATTGGGTTGGGCCACACCAGTTTAACTGAAGTAACCTCATGAAAAGGTCCTACCTTACAATGGGTTCACACCCAAAGGAATGGATTGAGTTTAAAAGTATGTTTTTCTGGGGTACATAGAACTCCAAACCACCATAGCTGGTGTCTAAAGGAAACATTAAGCAAGGAGGTTAGAAACATATAGGTACTAGAGGATTTTTCTGAGGGCAGTGAAAAGGACTGAGACATAGAGGAACAATTGAAGATTAGGTCAGAAAAAGGAAGCCCCAGAACAGCAGTGTATTCCATCTTGGGCTGTGAGCAAGGATGACAGAGATCTGGGATGCAGTGTGGGCTGGCCATAAGGGTGGTTAAGTTAAACACTCTGAATTACATCTAGTTTATTATTGCATTTCAATATCATATGAAGATGAGTTGGTATTATATAACCTGATACTCTATGTCTATAAACGTCTTAATTCTCATTAAGAAATTTGTATATTACTTAATTTATCAAATCAAGTTGATAAGTACTATTGCTTTGATTGTTTTTAAAGAGAAGACGTGAACTTAAGAAGTGCTTTTTCATTTCCCATAAAACCAGTGGGGTATGCCTTTTCCCAAGAAAGTAAGATAGTTTGAACATTTAGTAGCTTGATTTATATTTTGCTTATAAATCACTTAACCACCATTTCCTGTAACTATTCCCACCCCCCAGTATGCCCGCCAACTTGACCCCAAGTTGGGCTTGGCTTTTTTTTTGTTGCTATTTTTCTTTCTTTTCTTTCTTCTTTCTTTTGTTCAACCTATCACACTATTTAATAAAGCAAGCTTTCAGAAACTAAGCTAGCCTTCTGCCTAATTGCAAGAATGTTTTAAGGAAATATTGAACTCTTGTATTTATATTTTTACAAAATAAGTGGAATGATTTATTCCAGCAGGTACCTCAGAATATTCTAGAATATCCATCCATTTCTTTCACATTTGCTTTTTCTAGCTTGAGTAGGAGTTGATATAGAACAGTTGCTATGGTGAAGTGCATTCTGTTTTGTAGAGTATAAATTTATATATAGGGATGGTGTTAAATAAAAAGCTTACTTATGTAAAAATTTAAAATATTTTATGAGTGTTAATTACAAAATATACCCTGAAAATAATTTCCTCAAAGTCAAATGACATTGTGACTTTTAGTAATCATGTAATTTTAAGAAATGGTCTTTCATATACATAATTATGAATATACTTTCTGGGTTCTGTATTATATGTGCTTGTTATAGTGATTCTGAACAAGCCAATTTTCTGCCCATTTTTCCTCTCACAGTTTTAAGAATACTCTCCTAAACTCTCTTTTTGTTCCCTTTCTTGATTCACTTCATAATCCAGAGTCTTTGCAGACTTAGGAGCCACTGGGTCTTCCCACTTCCATTGTTTCCACCTCCAATTCATTCCCCACTCTGCAACCACAGAGCTTTTTCTAAAGTGTAAATCTAGCTTGTCATGTCACTCTCCTATTTGGACTTCTTACAGTTCCCAAGTTACTGTGTCTCTGGGACAAAGCAGATGGCATTCCCTCTGCCTAGAATGTCCTCTATCCCCCACCGCCCACATACTCTTCACACATGCCCACCACCTGCCTCACTCTGCTCTCCAGCTCCTGCTTGCTCTTTAAGTCTTTTAGAGTAAGCCTTCCCTAACCGAGGCTGGTATAGGTACTCCTAGTACATTCCTACAGCAGTGTATTTCTCCCTATCTTTGTACTTACTCAACTAAAATATAGTTGCCCATTTTTTTTGTTTGTGTTTAGCAGTGGACCGTAAACTTCAAGAGAAAAGGCAATATGTCTTTCTTGCTTACTTGCAATCTCAATATTAGTAACAGTTCACTGGCATATAACAGGCACCTAATCATATTTGTTAAGAGAACAAGGATTAACTAGAAGCCTTCAGTAGTCTCCAAGTATCAGTTTAAATTTTTGTCTTTTTTTTTTTTTTTTGCACAAAATTTTATTTTTCAACATATTATATGGGGATTTCACAATTTACAGAATCATTACTCTATAGAACTCGAAGAGAAATTAGAAATCATTTAGTGTAACCACCTCTTCATACTTGTAATTCCCAGAAAGGGAAGTGACTTGCCAGAGGTTACCCAAACAGGGTAGTCTTGAACTATTTCCCAACATATAAAAGTATTCCAAGGCAAGCCAGTGCTTTCCAGCCTTTTTCACTTCACAGCAGACATAGAAAAATGAGAATATTTTGATGGCACATAGGAATAAATGGAGGAGAAGCTTACTCAAAGCCAAAGAAGGCTGGCTCGGAGGCTCTGGCCTTTCCAGCCCCTCCTGGCCACCTTGAAGTAGGGCTCGGCTTCTTGGCATACCTGTAACCCCTGTGAAGCAGACCAAGACATACTGTGCCAAGACGTACTGCTTGGGAAACTCCACTGTAATCGTTACTGTCCCAGAATTGTTTGGTTATTAAACCATATGACTTTCTATTGGATTGATTTTTTGACAGCAGTGAAAATTGGAGTTTTTCGTTTGTTTGGGCTTTTGTTGTTGTTTTCAGTGTAAATTCACCTTCTCAGGAGGGAAAAGGGAAAAAATGTAGTTGAATCCTTCTCAGTGAGTCATTGGGAAGAAAAATGAAACAAATGTGCAGAGCAGGAAGATTCCCAGGTTGTACTTGACTCCCATGGGTGTCTGTAGTCCAAGGGGAATCAGGTGTTCTAGAGCTGGCACAGGGTGGAACTTGAATCCAGATCACAATCCAGAAATCAAGAAGGGGCCTTAGGTGCTCCAGTCTCCACCACTGTGCTTGGCATATAGTAGGTGCTCCCATATTTGTTGCATGGGTGAGTGCTTGAAACTGGTGAAGATGAGGGAATGCAGGAAGGAATCAGGGACCACAAACTTCCCTATTTCTTCCCTCCACTTAGGAAAATACTTGGAGTTGTCCCCAGAAATGCTTGCTTTGGGTATATAAAAGTAAGACTAATTACAGTAATATTCATATGATCTTGTCTGTTTGTACCTAATTAGCAAACAGAACAAAAATAATGCATACCATAAAATATGTCTGAGTCTTAAGCTTAATTTAATTCTATGGCTAGATTATTCTCATATATTTTGCTTTGAATGTGTATGGTCATAACATGATGTTTGGATCATACCATGAAAAGTGAGAGGAAATAATAATGGTAAATGTTTTCTGTGACTTCTTTCCTTTGGCGCCCCTCTCTTCTTGCATCTGAAATAGCAAGATGGAAAAGGACATTTGTGTGATAGCTGATTATTTTTTAAGGTGTTCTGACCTGTGCCACTGTTTCTCTGCCCAGGATGGCGTTCCTCTCTTCTTGTCCCTTGCCCATCTCCATTGATTGAATTCCTACTTATCCTTCAAGGCTCAACATGAAACCACCTCCTCCTGAGAACCTTCTCCATCATGCTAGCCAGAGTATTTCTATTCTATCACTTTCTTCATTTCATTTTTAAGTTATCGCTGTCTGCTTTTTAGTACACAAGCGTAGTGGGAAAGGGCCTTGTAGAGATGAAATAGGTAATGTAAATTCTCCTGCTCTGCTGTTATTTACTGTCATCTTGAGTAGGCCATCTTACTCTCCGGGCCTTGGTTGGACTGGATAACAACCAACTCTCGTGCCTAGTAGAATGTAAATTGGGCAGCATCTAGGTTTCAGAAGGATCCACATCCTTGCCTGTGCATCTCAACATACAGTCTGTTTTCTCCAGCCTCGTTCTCCCACCTTCTGTTTCTGGTTCACCTTGGGTTAAAAGTGCAGTGATTTGACTGGGAGCCTGTCTGGAGGAGGCTTTCACTATGGAGTCTTTCACTGTAACCTACCATTGATTGACAGTTTGGGGGAATAAAACACTTTGAAACTACCAAACTTTTTCAGCAGTTTGCACCTATTATACAAATAGTTCTGCTAGGCGGGGCAAGATGGCGGACTGGTGAGCTGTATGTTTTAGTTACTCCTCCAGAAAAGTAGGTAGAAAGCCAGGAACTGTGTGGACTGGACACCACAGAGCAATCTGACTTTGGGCATACTTCATACAACTCTCATGAAAACGTCGAACTGCTGAGATCAGCGAAATCTGTAAGTTTTTCTGGCCAGGGGACCCGCACCCCTCCCTGCCACGCTCAGTCCTGTGGGAGGAGGGGCTGTCAGCTCCAGGAAGGAGAAGGGAGAACTGCAGTGGCAGCCCTTATCAGAAACTCATTCTACTGACCCAAACTCCAACCATAGATAGACTGAGACCAGACACCAGAGAATCTGAGAGCAGCCAGCCCAGCAGAGAGGAGACAGGCATAGAAAAAAACAACACGAAAAATTCCAAAATAAAAGTGGAGGATTTTTGGAGTTCTGGTGAACATAGAAAGGGGAAGGGCAGAGCTCAGGCCCTGAGGCTCATATGCAAATCCCGAAGAAAAGCTGATCTCTCTGCCCTGTAGACCTTTCCTTAATGGCCCTAATTGCTTTCTCTCTTAGCATTTCGATAACCCATTAGATCTGTGAGGAGGGTCCTTTTTTTTTTTTTTTTTTAAATCCTTTTTTCTTTTTCTAAAACAATTACTCTAAGAAGCCCAATACAGAAAGCTTCAAAGACTTTCAATTTGGGCAGGTCAAGACAAGAGCAGAACTAAAAGAGTTCTGAGACAAAAGGCAATAATCCAGTGGCTGAGAAAACTCATTAAACACCACAACTTTCCAAGAAAAGGGGGGTGTCCGCTCACAGCCATCATCCTGGTGGACAGGAAACACTCCTGCCCATCGCCAGCCCCATAGCCCAGAGCTGCCCCAGACAACGCAGTGTGACGGAATTGCTTCAAATAACAGGCACACACCACAAAACTGGGCGTGGACATTAGCCTTCCCTGCAACCTCAGCTGATTGTCCCAGAGTTGGGAAGGTGGAGCAGTGTGAATTAACAAACCCCCATTCAGCCATCATTTCAGCAGAATGGGAGCCTCCCTACACAGCCCAGCAGCCCAGAACTGCCCTGGGGAGGACGGCACTCACCTGTGACATAGCACAGTCATCCCTCAACAGAGGACCAGGGGGTGCACAGCCTGGAAGAGGGCCCCACTTGCAAGTCTCAGGAGCCATACGCCAATAGCAATGACTTGTGGGTCAGTGGCAGAGACAAACTGTGGCAGGACTGAACTGAAGGATTAGACTATTGCAGCAGCTTTAAAACCTAGGATCACCAGGGAGATTTGATTGTTAGAGCCACCCCCACTCCCGGACTGCCCAGAAACACGCCCCATATACAGGGCGGGCAACACCAACTACACTGCAAGCTTGGTACACCAATTGGAACCCACAAGACTCACTACCCCACTCACCACAAAGGCTAAGCAGGGGAGAACTGGCTTGTGGAGAACAGGTGGCTTGTGGATGCCACCTGCTGGTTAGTCAGAGGACGTGTACTCCACGAAGCTGTAGATCTGATAAATTAGAGATAAAGACTTCAGTTAGTCTACAAATCCTAAAAGAACCCTATCAAGTTCAGCAAATGCCACGAGGCCAGAAACAACAGAAAATTATAAAGCATATGAAAAAACCAGACGATATGGATAACCCAAGCCAAAGCACCCAAATCAAAAGACCAGAAGAGACACAGCACCTAGAGCAGCTACTCAAAGAACTAAAGATGGACAATGAGACCGTAGTACGGGAGACAAAGGAAATCAAGAAGACCCTAGAAGAGCATAAAGAAGACATTGCAAGACTAAATAAAAAAATGGATGATCTTATGGAAATTAAAGAAACTGTTGACCAAATTAAAAAGATTCTGGACACTCATAGTACAAGACTAGAGGAAGTTGAACAACGAATCAGTGACCTGGAAGATGACAGAATGGAAAATGAAAGCATAAAAGAAAGAATGGGGAAAAAAATTGAAAAAATCGAAACGGACCTCAGGGATATGATAGATAATATAAAACGTCCGAACATAAGACTCATTGGTGTTCCAGAAGGGGACGAAAAGCGTAAAGGTCTAGGAAGAGTATTCAAAGAAATTGTTGGGGAAAACTTCCCAAATCTTCTAAACAACATAAATACACAAATCATAAATGCTCAGCGAACTCCAAATAGAATAAATCCAAATAAACCCACTCCGAGACATATTCTGATCACACTGTCAAACACGGAAGAGAAGGAGCAAGTTCTGAAAGCAGCAAGAGAAAAGCAATTCACCACATACAAAGGAAACAGCATAAGACTAAGTAGTGACTACTCAGCAGCCACCATGGAGGCAAGAAGGCAGTGGCACGATATATTTAAAATTCTGAGTGAGAAAAATTTCCAACCAAGAATACTTTATCCAGCAAAGCTCTCCTTCAAATTTGAGGGAGAGCTTAAATTTTTCACAGACAAACAAATGCTGAGAGAATTTGCTAACAAGAAACCTGCCCTACTGGAGATACTCAAGGGAGCCCTACAGACAGAGAAACAAAGAAAGGACAGACAGACTTGGAGAAAGGTTCAGTACTGAAGAGATTCGGTATGGGTACAATAAAGGATATTAATAGAGAGAGGGGAAAAATATGACAAACATAAACCAAAGGATAAGATGGCTGATTCAAGAAATGCCTTCACGGTTATAATGTTGAATGTAAATGGATTAAACTCCCCAATTAAAAGATATAGACTCGCAGAATAGATCAAACAAAATGAACCATCAATATGTTGCATACAAGAGACTCATCTTAGACACTGGGACACAAAGAAATTGAAAGTGAAAGGATGGAAAAAAATATTTCATGCAAGCTACAGCCAAAAGAAAGCAGGTGTAGCAATATTAATCTCAGATAAAATAGACTTTAAATGCAGGGATGTTTTG
The DNA here is from genome assembly GCF_015220235.1 of Choloepus didactylus. Classification (NCBI taxonomy): domain Eukaryota; kingdom Metazoa; phylum Chordata; class Mammalia; order Pilosa; family Megalonychidae; genus Choloepus; species Choloepus didactylus. The sequence goes on from NC_051319.1 coordinate 17,609,821, forward strand.
AGAGACAAAGAAGGCCACTACATACTAATAAAAGGGTCAATTCAACAAGAAGAAATAACAATCGTAAATGTCTATGCACCCAATCAAGGTGCCACAAAATACATGAGAGAAACACTGGCAAAACTAAAGGAAGCAATGGATGTTTCCAGAATAATTGTGGGAGACTTCAACACATCACTCTCTCCTATAGATAGATCAACCAGACAGAAGACCAATAAGGAAATTGAAAACCTAAACAATCTGATAAATGAATTAGATTTAACAGACATATACAGAACATTACATCCCAAATCACAAGGATACACATACTTTTCTAGTGCTCACAGAACTTTCTCCAGAATAGATCATATGCTGGGACATAAAACACGCCTCAAAAAATTTAAAAAGATTGAAATTATTCAAAGCACATTCTCTGACCACAATGGAATACAATTAGAAGTCAATAACCATCAGAGACTTAGAAAATTCACAAATACCTGGAGGTTAAACACACTCCTAAACAATCAGTGGGTTAAAGAAGAAATAGCAAGAGAAATTGCTAAATATATAGAGACGAATGAAAATGAGAACACAACATACCAAAACCTATGGGATGCAGCAAAAGCAGTGCTGAGGGGGAAATTTATAGCACTAAACGCGTATATTAAAAAAGGAAGAAAGAGCCAAAATCAAAGAACTAATGGATCAACTGAAGAAGCTAGAAAACGAACAGCAAACCAATCCTAAACCAAGTACAAGAAAAGAAATAACAAGGATTAAAGCAGAAATAAATGACATAGAGAACAAAAAAACAATAGAGAGGATAAATATCACCAAAAGTTGGTTCTTTGAGAAGATCAACAAGATTGACAAGCCCCTAGCTAGACTGACAAAATCAAAAAGAGAGAAGACCCATATAAACAAAATAATGAATGAAAAAGGTGACATAACTGCAGATCCTGAAGAAATTAAAAAAATTATAAGAGGATATTATGAACAACTGTATGGCAAGAAACTGGATAATGTAGAGGAAATGGACAATTTCCTGGAAACATATGAACAACCTAGACTGACCAGAGAAGAAATAGAAGACCTCAACCAACCCATCACAAGCAAAAAGATCCAATCAGTCATCAAAAATCTTCCCACAAATAAATGCCCAGGGCCAGATGGCTTCACAGGGGAATTCTACCAAACTTTCCAGAAAGAACTGACACCAATCTTACTCAAACTCTTTCAAAACATTGAAGAAAATGGAACACTACCTAACTCATTTTATGAAGCTAACATCAATCTAATACCAAAACCAGGCAAAGATGCTACAAAAAAGGAAAACTACCGGCCAATCTCCCTAATGAATATAGATGCAAAAATCCTCAACAAAATACTTGCAAATCGAATCCAAAGACACTTTAAAAAAATCATACACCATGACCAAGTGGGGTTCATTCCAGGCATGCAAGGATGGTTCAACATAAGAAAAACAATCAATGTATTACAACACATTAACAAGTCAAAAGGGAAAAATCAATTGATCATCTCAATAGATGCTGAAAAAGCATTTGACAAAATCCAACATCCGTTTTTGGTAAAAACACTTCAAAAGGTAGGATTGAAGGAAACTTCCTCAACATGATAAAGAGCATATATGAAAAACCCACAGCCAGCATAGTACTCAATGGTGAGAGACTGAAAGCCTTCCCTCTAAGATCAGGAACAAGACAAGGATGCCCGCTGTCACCACTGTTATTCAGCATTGTGCTGGAAGTGCTAGCTAGGGCAATCTGGCAAGACAAAGAAATAAAAGGCATCCAAATTGGAAAGGAAGAAGTAAAACTGTCATTGTTTGCAGATGATATGATCTTATATCTAGAAAACCCTGAGAAATCGACGATACAGCTACTAGAGCTAATAAATTTAGCAAAGTAGCGGGATACAAGATTAATGCACATAAGTCAGTAATGTTTCTATATGCTAGAAATGAACAAACTGAAGAGACATTCAAGAAAAAGATACCACTTTCAATAGCAACTAAAAAAATCAAGTACCTAGGAATAAACTTAACCAAAGATGTAAAAGACCTATACAAAGAAAACTACATAACTCTACTAAAAGAAATAGAAGGGGACCTTAAAAGATGGAAAAATATTCCATGTTCATGGATAGGAAGGCTAAATGTCATTAAGATGTCAATTCTACCCAAACTCATCTACAGATTCAATGCAATCCCAATCAAAATTCCAACAACCTACTTTGCAGACTTGGAAAAGCTAGTTATCAAATTTATTTGGAAAGGGACGGTGCCTCCAATTGCTAAAGACACTCTAAAAAAGAAAAACGAAGTAGGAGGACTTACACTGCCTGCCTTTGAAACTTATTATAAAGCCACAGTTGTTAAAACAGCCTGGTACTGGCACAAAGATAGACATATAGATCAATGGAATCGAATTGAGAATTCGGAGATAGACCCTCAGATCTATGGCCGACTGATCTTTGATAAGGCCCCCAAAGTCACTGAACTGAGTCATAATGGTCTTTTCAACAAATGGGGCTGGGAGAGTTGGACATCCATATCCAAAAGAATGAAAGAGGACCCCTAGCTCACACCCTACACAAAAATTAACTCAAAATGGACGAAAGATCTCAATATAAAAGAAAGCACCATAAAACTCCTAGAAGATAATGTAGGAAAACATCTTCAAGACTTTGTATTAGGCGGCCACTTCCTAGACTTTATACCCAAAGCACAAGCAACAAAAGAAAAAATAGATAAATGGGAAATCCTCAAGCTTAGAAGTTTCAGCACCTCAAAGGAATTTCTCAAAAAGGTAAATAGGCAGCCAACTCAATGGGAAAAAATTTTTAGAAACCATGTATCTGACAAAAGACTGATATCTTGCATATATAAAGAAATCCTACAACTCAATGACAGTAGTACAGACAGCCCAATTATAAAATGGGCAAAAGATATGAAAAGACAGTTCTCTGAAGAGGAAATACAAATGGCCAAGAAACACATGAAAAAATGTTCAGCTTCACTAGCTATTAGTGAGATGCAAATTAAGACCACAGTGAGATACCATCTAACACCTATTAGAGTGGCTGCCATTAAACAAACAGGAAACTACAAATGCTGGAGGGGATGTGGAGAAATTGGAACTCTCATTCATTGTTGATGGGACTGTATAATGGTTCAGCCACTCTGGAAGTCAGTCTGGCAGTTCCTTAGAAAACTAGATATAGAGTTACCATTCGATCCAGCGATTGCACTTCTCGGTATATACCCAGAAGAGCGGAAAGCAGTGACACGAACAGGTATCTGCACGCCAATGTTCATAGCAGCATTATTCACAATTGCCAAGAGATGGAAACAACCCAAATGTCCTTCAACAGATGAGTGGATAAAGAAAATGTGGCGTAGACACACGATGGAATACTACACGGCAGTAAGAAGGAACGATCTCGTGAAACTTATGACAACATGGTGAACCTTGAAGACATAATGCTGAGCGAAATAAGTCAGGCACAAAAAGAGAAATATTATATGCTACCACTAATGCGAACTTTGAAAAATGTAAAACAAATGGTTTATAATGTAGAATGTAGGGGAACTAGCAATAGAGAGCAGTTAAGGAAGGGGGAACAATAATCCAAGAAGAACAGATAAGCTATTTAACGTTCTGGGGATGTCCAGGAATGACTATGGTCTGTTAATTTCTGATATATATAGTAGGAAGAAGTTCACAGATATGTTGCTATATTAAGTAACTTTCTTGGGGTAAAGTAGGAACAGGTTGGAAGTTAAGTAGTTATCTTAGGTTAGTTGTCTTTTTCTTACTCCCTTGTTATGGTCTCTTTGAAACGTTCTTTATGGTATGTTTTTTTTTTTCATACAGTTGATTTAAAAAAGAAAGGAAAGTTAAAAAAAAAAAAAGGAAAAACAAGGAAAAAAATATGTAGTGCCCCCTTGAGGAGCCTGTGGAGAATGCAGGGGTATTGGCCTACCCCACCTCGATGGTTGCTAACATGACCACAGACATAGGGGACTGGTGGTTTGATGGGTTGAGCCCTCTACCGTAGGTTTTAACCTTGGGAAGACGGTTGCTGCAAAGGAGAGGCTAGGCCTCCCTATATTTGTGCCTAAGAGTCTCCTCCTGAATGCCTCTTTGTTGCTCAGATGTGGCCCTCTCTCTCTGGCTAAGCCAACTTGAAAGGTGAAATCACTGCCCTCCCCCCTACGTGGGACCAGACACCCAGGGGAGTGAATCTCCCTGGCAACGTGGAATATGACTCCCAGAGAGGAATGTAGACCCGGCATCGTGGGATGGAGAACATCTTCTTGACCAAAAGGGGGATGTGAAAGGAAATGAAATAAGCTTCAGTGGCAGAGAGATTCCAAAACGAGCCGAGAGATCACTCTGGTGGGCACTCTTACGCACACTTTAGACAACCTTTTTTAGGTTCTAAAGAATTGGGGTAGCTGGTGGTGGATACCTGAAACTATTAAACTACAACCCAGAACCCATGAATCTCGAAGACTGTTGTATAAAAATGTAGCTTATGAGGGGTGACAATGGGATTGGGAATGCCATAAGGACCAAACTCCACTTTGTCTAGTTTATGGATGGATGTGTAGAAAAGTAGGGGAAGGAAACAAACAGACAAAGGTACCCAGTGTTCTTTTTTACTTCAATTGCTCTTTTTCACTCTAATTATTATTCTTGTTATCTTTGTGTGTGTGCTAATGAAGGTGTCAGGGATTGATTTAGGTGATGAATGTACAACTATGTAATGGCACTGTAAACAATCGAAAGTACAATTTGTTTTGTATGACTGTGTGGTATGTGAATATATCTCAATAAAATGATGATTAAAAAAAAATAATAAATAAAATAAAATAAAATACATGAGCCAAAAAAAAAAAAAAAAAAAAAAGGAGAGGCTACGCCTCCCTATAATTGTGCTTAGGAGCCTCCTCCCGAGTGCCTCTTTGTTGCTCAGATGTGGCCCTCTCTCTCTGGCTAAGCCAACTTGAAAGGTGAAATCACTGCCCTCCCCGCTACGTGGGATCAGACACCCAGGGGAGTGAATCTCCCTGGCAACGTGGAATATGACTTCCGGAGAGGAATGTAGACCTGGCATTGTGGGACGGAGAACATCTTCTTGACCAAAAGGGAGATGTGAAAGGAAATGAAATAAGCTTCAGTGGCAGAGAGATTCCAAAAGGAGCCGAGAGGTCACTCTGGTGGGCACTCTTACGTACAATTTAGACAACCCTTTTTAGGTTGTAAAGAATTGGGGTAGCTGGTGGTGGATACCTGAAATTATCAAACTACAACCCAGAACCCATGAATCTCGAAGACAATTGTATAAAAATGTAGCTTATGAGGGGTGACAGTGGGATTGGGAAAGCCATAAGGACCACACTCCACTTTGTCTAGTTTATGGATGGATGACTAGAAAAATAGGAGAAGGAAACAAACAGACAAAGGTACCCAGTGTTCTTTTTTACTTCAGTTGCTCTTTTTCACTCTAATTATTATTCTTGTTATTTTTGTGTGTGTGCTAATGAAGGTGTCAGGGATTGATTTAGGTGATGAATGTACAACTATGTAATGGTACTGTTAACAATCGAATGTACGATTTGTTTTGTATGACTGCGTGGTATGTGAATATATCTCAATAAAATGAAGATAAAAAAATTAAAAAAAAAAATAGTTCTACCATGGTTCTTTTTTAGAGATTGATTCAATATCTATACCTGTCAAGAAAGAAAACGTTTTTCTGCAGAAAATTAGCTGATGCTCAGATCTTGGATTTAACATATGACAATTTTAGTTTTATTGTTTTCCTCCATGCATCTCCTCAATTCAGGGACCATTGTAGTGTACCCATGGATGGACAAGGACCTGAAGATGCTGGCAGCTCTTCTCTTATTTAGCAGTGACTGTGATTTCCTGTCAAATTACTGAGCAAGGGTCCCCTGTGAGGTATCTATCAGAGGATGAACTTCACTTAACACACCAGCAAGGTACTTAGCTTCAACAAGCCTCTATTCGCTCACCTGTAAAATGGGAATACAGTAAAAAATATTACCCCATGAGGCTGTAGTGAGAACCAAATGAGATGATGCATGTGAAGTCATTTAGCTCCCTGCTTGGCACTCATCTGTGATTTTTCTGTGATACTTTAAGGTTTGCCTTTTATTTTTTCATTCCCACTTCTTTTTTTTTCCCACAGAAGATAACATTAAATGTAGAAGTTGCTTAATTATCCTAGAACTTGCTTGCTTAGATTCAGTGTTTTGATTCTTGATAAACAATACTGAGAATTTATTGATTGATAAGTCATCACCAGTCCTAAGGTAAAAGCTTTAAAGAATGAACCCTGACCTTTCCTTAGGTTCATCTCTAAGTGTCATCCAGAAACATAGTCCCTTTGATGCTTTGTTTACTGTCTTTTATTCACCCATGCATCCATTTGTTCATTCTTTCATCCATCCGTGGTTTTTTAAGAACTTGCTCTGTCTGCTAGCATGCTCAGTACAAGCACAGGTGTGGTCACTGTCCAGTCCAGTCCACTTGGATGCATTCTCAGTAACTTCAGCAGTCTCCAGAGTGGACAGGGTGGTGTTTTTGGCCCACTTTTGGCTTCTGGCTATTCTAGACAATTACTCATCCTAACTGGTCTTCCAGATAGATTTAATGTGTTTTTCATATCTGGGAGCCTCTGATGCATGGTGCCTCAAACATATATGATCTTGGCTAAAAGATAGGTGAGCACATTAGATGACAAAATTTCTTGATCACTTCCATACTTATTATGTTGTCTTGGGAACTGTGAAAGAAAGGGAGTCATATATTCCTGGCTAATTTTTATAGAGAATGCAAATGACTTTTTTAAAAAAAATTTACAAATGGTGGATGTCTCTAGTGCAGTGCTTTTCACATATGAAATTAATTCCATTCCACCAGTATTTAAGTGCCTTTTTTATGCCAGGCCTTGTTCTAGGCAGTAGGGATGAACAAGATAACATCGTTCCTGCTTTCATAGGAACTTACTTTCTAACAGTGAAGATTGACAATAAATCAGTGAGCAAGAAATTTAAGGTAATTTCAGATAGGGATAAGAGCTATAAAATAAAATGGGCTGTGTGCATGCTAGAAAGCAATAAGGCATAAAGGCTCAAGTAGATGGGGTGGTTGGGGAAAGTCTTTCGGGAAGTGATATCAGATCTTAGAACTGAATGACATAATGGACCCAGGGAAGAATGTCCATCCCAGGAGAGGGAACAGCTGTGGAACAACAATGAGTATGGCAGGCCAATGAACAGAAAAGTCAAGTCTGGCTCGCACCAAGTGAACATGGTGGAGGGGAGTAGAGATGTCGGTGGGAGAGGCAGGCAGTAGTCAAATGATACAAGGCCTTTAGACTATGCTGAGGAATTTGGGCTTTATCATAAGTGCTTTGGGGGTGTAATTGAGGGCTTTCAGCAAGAAAGAAGTTCTGTTTTACTTTTTAAGACAGTCACTCTGGCTGCCATGCAGAGGATAGACTGGGCACAGAAAGCAAGAGGACCAGTTGGGAGCCATTGCAGCAGCCCAGCAGGACAGTGCAACAGAGATGGAGACAGGTGTTTATGCAGTTCACAATACCTCCTGAATCTTCACAGGCTGATATCTTTTTTTTTCCAAGAGAGTGTACTAGAGTGCCTATGATATGATTTATCTCCCATGGGAAGTCTCAATATTGGGGCTTGTTTTGTCACCATTTTGGCACCTACAAGTAGTTGAATTTAGGGAAGTGAAAGCATTTATCTTGTTAAAGGCTTAATGTTAAATTGTTGTTTGAAATTCTCAAATCTACTTCTCCATAGTGACTGCCAGTCTGACAGGGTTCACAGACCATTGCTTTTCCCCAAGTACCTCATTCAAGCTAATTCCACAGCTTCCCCTTTTCTAAGCAAATCTGGGACAGAACACTGATGCTCATTTAGTTCCTGCTCTTTGGTTCCACCACGGGGTAAATATCTGTGTGATATGCCTGAACATGGTCACATTATTTTTCAGAGAACATAGGATTTAAGGGCAAGAGATCATTTAATTCAACTCCGTCCTTTTACAGGAGAGAAAACTAAGGCTTAGAAAATTTGACTGACTTACTCAAGCTTCTAGACCAACAACCACCTTTCTTATTCTCTATTCATATTTCCAGTTCGCTATTATATTTACTTAGTCATTTTTCCATACTGTAATTTGTCAAGGTTCTCGCAGAAATTAACACCAGAGTGGAAGTGTCTCCAAACTTTTTTTTGCATAATATACAACATAGTTTACATTCAGTTAAGTGGTTTTTAGTACCTCTCATTGCTGTGGAACCCATTTAAATTATATTATGGATTGAGATTTGGGATATAAAGAAAGGGGGAAACAACAACCACCACTGTTAATATATTGGTGAATTTTCTTTGTAATTTTTTTTAACAAAGCCATATTTGTTTCATTTAAAAATTTTTTAGATCCTTCTTTCACTTAATATAACATATTTTTCTGTCATTAAAAAGTATTCCTTCAGATAATTTTAATGGCTTCACGATATTCAAGTGTATGAATTTGCCTTAATTTTCTTTAAATGTCTTCTTTTAGGTCCATTTCTTGCTATTATAAATAATTCTGCAATGCATAGTTTATCTGAGATTGATTCTTTTTTGTTTTTTTGTTTTTTTGTTTTTTTGGTTTTTTTTTTAAATCATCATTTTATTGAGATATATTCACATACCACGCAGTCATACAAAACAAATCGTACTTTCGATTGTTCACAGTACCATTACATAGTTGTACATTCATCACCCAAATCAATCCCTGACACCTTCATTAGCACACACACAAGAATAACAAGAATAATAATTAGAGTGAAAAAGAGCAATTGAAGTAAAAAAGAACACTGGGTACCTTTGTCTGTTTGTTTCCTTCCCCTATTTTTCTACTCATCCATCCATAAACTAGACAAAGTGGAGTGTGGTCCTTATGGCTTTCCCAATCCCCTTGTCACCCCTCATAAGCTACATTTTTATACAACTGTCTTCGAGATTCATGGGTTCTGGGTTGTAGTTTGATAGTTTCAGGTATCCACCACCAGCTACCCCAATTCTTTAGAAACTAAAAAGGGTTGTCTAAAGTGTGCGTAAGAGTGCCCACCAGAGTGACCACTCGGCTTGTTTTGGAATCTCTCTGTCACTGAAGCTTATTTCATTTCCTTTCACATCCCCCTTTTGGTCAAGGAGATGTTCTCCGTCCCACGATGCCGGGTCTACATTCCTCCCCGGGAGTCATATTCCACGTTGCCAGGGAGATTCACTCCCCTGGGTGTCTGATCCCACGTAGGGGGGAGGGCAGTGATTTCACCTTTCAAGTTGGCTTAGCCAGAGAGAGAGGGCCACATCTGAGCAACAAAGAGCATTCAGAAGGAGGCTCTAAGGCACAACCATAGGGAGGCCTAGCCTCTCCTTTGCAGCAACCGTCTTCCCAAGGGTAAAACCTATGGTAGAGGGCTCAGCCCATCAAACCACCAGTCCCCTATGTCTGTGGTCATGTTAGCAACCATCAAGGTGGGGTAGGCCAATACCCCTGCATTCTCCACAGGCTCTTCAAGGGGGCACTACATCTTTTTTTCCTTGTTTTTCTTTTTTTTTTTTTTAACTTTCCCTTCTTTTTTAAATCAACTGTATGAAAAAAAAGTTAAAAAGAAAACAAACATACAATAAAAGAACATTTCAAAGAGACCATAACAAGGGAGTAAGAAAAAGACAAGTAACCTAAGATAACTGTTTAACTTCCAACATGTTCCTACTTTACCCCAAGAAAGTTACCTAATGTAGCAACATTTCTGTGAACTTGTTCCTACTATATCCATCAGAAATTAACAGACCATAGTCATTTCTGGGCATCCCCAGAACGTTAAATAGCTTATCTGTTCTTCTTGGATTATTGTTCCCCCTTCCTTAATTGCTCTCTACTGCTAATTCCCCTACATTCTACATTATAAACCATTTGTTTTACATTTTTCAAAGTTCACATTAGTGGTAGCATATAATATTTCTCTTTCTGTGCCTGGCTTATTTCGCTCAGCATTATGTCTTCAAGGTTCATCCATGTTGTCATATGTTTCACGAGATCGTTCCTTCTTACTGCCGCGTAGTATTCCATCGTGTGTATATACCACATTTTATTTATCCACTCATCTGTTGAAGGACATTTGGGTTGTTTCCATCTCTTGGCAATTGTGAATAATGCTGCTAAGAACATTGGCGTGCAGATATCTGTTCGTGTCACTGCTTTCCGATCTTCCGGGTATATACCGAGAAGTGCAATCGCTGGATCGAATGGTAACTCTATTTCTAGTTTTCTAAGGAACTGTCAGACTGACTTCCAGAGTGGCTGAACCATTATACAGTCCCACCAACAATGAATAAGAGTTCCAATTTCTCCACATCCCCTCCAGCATTTGTAGTTTCCTGTTTGTTTAATGGCAGCCATTCTAACTGGTGTTAGATGGTATCTCATTGTGGTCTTAATTTGCATCTCTCTAATAGCTAGTGAAGCTGAACATTTTTTCATGTGTTTCTTGGCCATTTGTATTTCCTCTTCAGAGAACTGTCTTTTCATATCTTTTGCCCATTTTATAATTGGGCTGTCTGTACTATTGTCATTGAGTTGTAGGATTTCTTTGTATATGCAAGATATCAGTCTTTTGTCAGATACATGGTTTCCAAAAATTTTTTCCCATTGAGTTGGCTGCCTTTTTACCTTTTTGAGAAATTCCTTTGAGGTGCAGAAACTTCTAAGCTTGAGGAGTTCCCATTTATCTATTTTCTCTTTTGTTGCTTGTGCTTTGGGTGTAAAGTCTAGGAAGTGGCCGCCTAATACAAGGTCTTGAAGATGTTTTCCTACATTATCTTCTAGGAGTTTTATGGTACTTTCTTTTATATTGAGATCTTTGGTCTATTTTGAGTTAATTTTTGTGTAGGGGGTGAGGTAGGGGTCCTCTTTCATTCTTTTGGATATGGATATCCAACTCTCCCAGCCCCATTTGTTGAAAAGACCATTATGGCTCAGTTCAGTGACTTTGGGGGCCTTATCAAAGATCAGTCGGCCATAGATCTGAGGGTCTATCTCTGAATTCTCAATTCGATTCCATTGATCTATATGTCTATCTTTGTGCCAGTACCAGGCTGTTTTGACAACTGTGGCTTTATAATAAGCTTCAAAGTCAGGGAGTGTAAGTCCTCCCACTTCGTTTTTCTGTTTTAGAGTGTCTTTAGCAATTCGAGGCATCTTCCCTTTCCAAATAAAGTTGATAACTAGCTTTTCCAAGTCTGCAAAGTAGGTTGTTGGAATTTTGATTGGGATTGCATTGAATCTGTAGATGAGTTTGGGTAGAATTGACATCTTAATGACATTTAGCCTTCCTATCCATGAACATGGAGTATTTTTCCATCTTTTAAGGTCCCCTTCTATTTCTTTTAGTAGAGTTATGTAGTTTTCTTTGTATAGGTCTTTTACATCTTTGGTTAAGTTTATTCCTAGGTACTTGATTTTTTTAGTTGCTATTGAAAATGGTATCTTTTTCTTGAATGTCTCTTCAGTTTGTTCATTTCTAGCATATAGAAACATTACTGACTTATGTGCATTAATCTTGTATCCCGCTACTTTGCTCAATTTGTTTATTAGCTCTAGTAGCTGTATCGTCGATTTCTCAGGGTTTTCTAGATATAAGATCATATCATCTGCAAACATTGAGAGTTTTACTTCTTCTTTTCCAATTTGGATGCCTTTTATTTCTTTGTCTTGCCAGATTGCCCTGGCTAGCACTTCCAGCACAATGTTGAATAACAGTGGTGACAGCGGGCATCCTTGTCTTGTTCCTGATCTTAGAGGGAAGGCTTTCAGTCTCTCACCATTGAGTACTATGCTGGCTGTGGGTTTTTCATATATGCTCTTTATCATGTTGAGGAAGTTTCCTTCAATTCCTACCTTTTGAAGTGTTTTTATCAGAAAGGGATGTTGGATTTTGTCAAATGCTTTTTCAGCATCTATTGAGATGATCAATTGATTTTTCCCTTTCGAGTTTTTAATGTGTTCTAATACATTGATTGTTTTTCTTATGTTGAACCATCCTTGCATGCCTGGAATGAACCCCACTTGGTCATGGTGTATGATTTTTTTAATGTGTCTTTGGATTCGATTTGCAAGTATTTTGTTGAGGATTTTTGCATCTATATTCATTAGGGAGATTGGCCGGTAGTTTTCCTTTTTTATAGCATCTTTGCCTGGTTTTGGTATTAGATTGATGTTAGCTTCATAAAATGAGTTAGGTAGTGTTCCCTTTTCTTCAATGTTTTGAAAGAGTTTGAGTAAGATTGGTGTCAGTTCTTTCTGGAAAGTTTGGTAGAATTCCCCTGTGAAGCCATCTGGCCCTGGGCATTTATTTGTGGGAAGATTTTTGATGACTGATTGGATCTCTTTGCTTGTGATGGGTTGGTTGAGGTCTTCTATTTCTTCTCTGGTCAGTCTAGGTTGTTCATATGTTTCCAGGAAATTGTCCATTTCTTCTACATTGTCCAGTTTGTTGCCATACAGTTGTTCATAATATCCTCTTATAATTTTTTTAATTTCTTCAGGATCTGCAGTAATGTCACCTTTTTCATTCATTATTTTGTTTATATGGGTCTTCTCTCTTTTTGATTTTGTCAGTCTAGCTAGGGGCTTGTCAATCTTGTTGATCTTCTCAAAGAACCAACTTTTGGTGATATTTATCCTCTCTATTGTTTTTTTGTTCTCTATGTCATTTATTTCTGCTTTAATCCTTGTTATTTCTTTTCTTGTACTTGGTTTAGGATTGGTTTGCTGTTCATTTTCTAGCTTCTTCAGTTGATCCATTAGTTCTTTGATTTTGGCTCTTTCTTCCTTTTTAATATACGAGTTTAGTGCTATAAATTTCCCCCTTAGCACTGCTTTTGCTGCATCCCATAGATTTTGGTATGTTGTGTTCTCATTTTCATTCGTCTCTATATATTTAGCAATTTCTCTTGCTATTTCTTCTTTAACCCACTGATTGTTTAGGAGTGTGTTGTTTAACCTCCAGGTATTTGTGAATTTTCTAAGTCTCTGATGGTTATTGACTTCTAATTGTATTCCATTGTGGTCAGAGAATGTGCTTTGAATAATTTCAATCTTTTTAAATTTATTGAGGCTTGTTTTATGTCCCAGCATATGATCTATTCTGGAGAAAGTTCCGTGAGCACTAGAAAAGTATGTGTATCCTGGTGATTTGGGATGTAATGTCCTGTAGATGTCTGTTAAATCTAATTCATTTATCAGATTGTTTAGGTTTTCAATTTCCTTATTGGTCTTCTGTCTGGTTGATCTATCTATAGGAGAGAGTGATGTGTTGAAGTCTCCCACAATTATTGTGGAAACATCAATTGCTTCCTTTAGTTTTGCCAGTGTTTCCCTCATGTATTTTGTGGCACCTTGATTGGGTGCATAGACATTTATGATTGTTATTTCTTCTTGTTGAATTGCCCCTTTTATTAGTATGTAGTGGCCTTCTTTGTCTCTCAAAACATCCCTGCATTTGAAGTCTATTTTATCTGAGATTAATATTGCTACACCTGCTTTCTTTTGGCTGTAGCTTGCATGAAATATTTTTCTCCATCCTTTCACTTTCAGTTTCTTTGTGTCCCTGTGTCTAAGATGAGTCTTTTGTATGCAACATATTGATGGTTCATTTTTTTTGATCCATTCTGTGAATCTGTATCTTTTAATTGGGGAGTTTAATCCATTTACATTCAACGTTATAACCGTGAAGGCATTTCTTGAATCGGCCATCTTATCCTTTGGTTTATGTTTGCCATATTTTTCCCTCTCTCTATTAATATCCTTTATTGTACCCATACCGAATCTCTTTAGTACTGAACCTTTCTCCAAGTCTCTCTGTCCTTTCTTTGTTTCTCTGTCTGTAGGGCTCCCTTTAGTATCTCCAGTAGGGCAGGTCTCTTGTTAGCAAATTCTCTCAGCATTTGTTTGTCTGTGAAAAATTTAATCTCTCCCTCAAATTTGAAGGAGAGCTTTGCTGGATAAAGTATTCTTGGCTGGAAATTTTTCTCACTCAGAATTTTAAATATATCGTGCCACTGCATTCTTGCCTCCATGGTGTCTGCTGAGTAGTCACTACTTAGTCTTATGCTGTTTCCTTTGTATGTGGTGAATTGCTTTTCTCTTGCTGCTTTCAGAACTTGCTCCTTCTCTTCTGTGTTTGACAGTGTGATCAGTATATGTCTCGGAGTTGGTTTATTTGGATTTATTCTATTTGGAGTTCGCTGAGCATTTATGATTTGTGTAGTTATGTTGTTTAGAAGATTTGGGAAGTTTTCCCCAACAATTTCTTTGAATACTCTTCCTAGACTTTTACCCTTTTCTTCCCCTTCTGGGACACCAATGAGTCTTATATTTGGACGTTTCATATTATCTATCATATCCCTGAGGTCCATTTCGATTTTTTCAATTTTTTTTCCCATTCTCTCTTTTATGCTTTCATTTTCCATTCTGTCATCTTCCAGGTCACTGATTCGTTGTTCAACTTCCTCTAGTCTTGTACTGTGAGTGTCCAGAGTCTTTTTAATTTGGTCAACAATTTCTTTAATTTCCATAAGATCATCCATTTTTTTATTTAGTCTTGCAATGTCTTCTTTATGCTCTTCTAGGGTCTTCTTGATTTCCTTTATCTCCCGTACTATGGTCTCATTGTTCATCTTTAGTTCTTTGAGTAGCTGCTCTAGGTGCTGTGTCTCTTGTGGTCTTTTGATTTGGGTGCTTGGGCTTGGGTTATCCATATTGTCTGGTTTTTTCATATGCTTTATAATTTTCTGTTGTTTTTGGCCTCGTGGTATTTGCTGAACTTGATAGGGTTCTTTTAGGATTTGTAGACCTATTGAAGTCCTTATCTCTAATTTATCAGATCTACAGCTTCGTAGAGTACACTTTCTCTAACTAACCAGCAGGTGGCGTCCATGAGCCACCTGTTCTCCACAAGCCAGTTCTCCCCTGCTTAGCCTTTTTGGTGAGTGGGGAAGTGAGTCTTGTGGGGCCCAATTGGTGTACCAAGCTTGCGTGTGTAGTTGGTGTTGCCTGCCCTGTATGTGGGGCGTGTTTCTTGGCAGTCGGGGAGGGGGGGTGGCCCTAACAATCAAATCTCCGTGGTGATCCTAGAGTTTTAAAGCTGCTGCAATAGTCTAATCCTTCAGTTCATTCCTGGCACAGTTTGTCTCTGCCACTGACCCACAAGTCCTTGGTATTGGTGTATGGCTCCTGAGACTTGCAAGTGGGCCCCTCTTCCAGGCCGTGCACCCCGGGTCCTCTGTTGAGGGATGACTGTGCTATGTCACAGGTGAGTGCCGTCCCCCCAGGGCAGTTCTGGGCTGCTGGGCTGTGTAGGGAGGCTCCCAGTCTGCTCAAATGATGGCTGAGTGGGTCTTTGTTAATTCACACTGCTCCACCTTCCCAACTCTGGGACAATCAGCTCAGGTTGCAGGGAAGGCTAATGTCCACGCCCAGTTTTGTGGTGTGTGCCTGTTATTTGAAGCACTTCCGTCGCACTGGGTTGTCTGGGGCAGCTCTGGGCTATGGGGCTGGCAATGGGTAGGAGTGTTTCCTGTCCACCAGGATGGTGGCTGTGAGCGGACACCCCCCTTTTCTTGGGAAGTTGTGGTGTTTAGTGAATTTTCTCAGCCACTGGATTATTGCCTTTTGTCTCAGAGCTCTCTTAGTTCTGGTCTTGACTTGACGTGCCCAAATTGAAAGTCTTTGAAGCTTTCTGTATTGGGCTTCTTAGAGTAATTGTTTTAGAAAAAGAAAAAAGGATTAAAAAAAAAAAAAAAAAAAAAAAGGGCCCTCCTCAGAGATCTAATGGGTTATTGAAATGCTAATAGACAAAGCAACCAGGGCCATTAAGGAAAGGTCCACAGGGCAGAGAGATCAGCTTTTCTTCGGGATTTTCATATGCGCCTCAAGGCCTGAGCTCCGCCCTTCCCCTTTCTGTGTTCACCAGAACTCCAGAAATCCTCTGCTTTTATTTTGGAGTTTTTCGTGTTGTTTTTTTTTTTCTATGCCTGTCTCCTCTCTGCTGGGCTGGCTGCTCTCAGATTCTCTGGTGTCTGGTCTCAGTCTATCTATGGTTGGAGTTTGGATCAGTAGAATGAGTTTCCGATAAGGGCTGCCACTGCAGTTCTCCTTTCTCCTTCCCGGAACTGACAGCCCCTCCTCCCACAGGACTGAGCCTGGCAGGGAAGGGCGCGGGTCCCCTGGCCGCAAAAACTTACAGATTTCGCTGATCTCAGCAGTTCGACATTTTCATGAGTGTTGTATGAATTATGCCCAAAGTCAGATTGCTCTGTGGTGTCCAGTCCACGCAGTTCCTGGCTTTGTACCTACTTTCCTGGAGGAGTAACTAAAACATACAGCTCACCAGTCTGCCATCTTGCCCCGCCTCCTGAGATTGATTCTTAAAAGTAGAATTGCTATCTCAAAATGCTCATTATAGAAAACTTGAAAACTTCAGAATACCATAGAGACAATAAAAATCATGTATAGTTTCATAATCCAGAGATAAATGCCAATAATATGGGTTTTCCCCTTTCAGCTGTTAACTGCCATTGTTTCAATAAGTAAATAATTTCTCTTAAAATCATTTATTGGACTGCAAATAATTAGATCAGATCTAATCCTCCAGGCAAGACAAGTGGCAACAGAGCATGTTGGTTAAGTTTTAAATAATCTCTCTCTGCTTCAATTTCCTTATCTGCAAAATGGAGATGATGATGATTAATACACCTTTAGAACAGTGCTTGGCACAGAGCAGACACTATATAAGCATTAACTCTTATTTGTAGTTAGAAAAAAAAAAAAGATGTTAATGGCTTTGGCAAGCAGATTTTTTCAGTGGGTTTTAATACATAGATGGAAAGGGGACCTGACTCCTAGGTGCGCCTCATTTTTCCCCCAGCTCCCTTCCATCCCAGGAAGGCTCAGCTGTTACCTGTTGTGGCTCCTATTACTGCCCACCCACTTTTTCTCCAAGGCTGTCCCGGCTCTCTCAAAGCCAGAGTCCTATGGAGTCTACAGTTTTATAGAGAGAAATTCTGGGAAGGGGCAATAGGCTGCCACAGCTTTGGGGGCCTCAATGGGCACCAGAAATGTACCTTCTCAGAGGCCAGCACCACTACCAGGGGTATCTGGGTCCCCTCTTGCCAGGGGGCCACATGAGACTGGGAGCATTTGGGAGCTGCAGTGAGCTGGCTGGAAGGCACCAGGGCAAACCCTTGGTGTTTGCCCTTGTGGGTCTACCTGGGGCTGGGAGGGAGGTATGGGCATGACACGGCTGGCCCTCCAGTATTCCCAGGAGGGCCAGTGGAGGTTTCCAGAAGTTGGAACTTTTGTGGGCAGACTCTCACAGGCATCCATCAGTCAGAATTCATGTTGTAGCTCTGGGGCAGGGTCTCCTCTTCTCAGCGTTAACTCCTAAATTACTGGATTGTGAAAGGATTTAGAATAGGGTTGCCAGATTTGGCAAATAAAAATACAGGACAGCCAGTTAAATTTGAATTTTAGGTAAACAATGAATACTTTTGAATATAAGTATGTCCTGTGTAATATTTGAGGCATGCTTATATTAAAAAATATTTATTTACCTGAATTCCAGTTTTACTGAGCATCCTGAATTTTATCTGGCAACCCTACTCTAGAGGGATCTAATGGAGGATCTTCTTGGGTTCTGGGCCATAATTATTTAACCAGCATTTCAAATTTTACAGCCAGTTTGGCTATATAGGTACATACCAGCCAGATGTCAGTCAGGTCACATTCACACTTAGGCTCGTATTTTGTTGCATAAACGATGAAGAGTTTGAAGGATTTCGAATATGTACTGTAAATTGCTTCCCTTCAGGAGTGCCCCAGTTTACATCCCTCTCTAGGAGAAAGATAATTTATTTGACCTGGATGGTTAAGGCCACTTCAGTTTGGAAATTTTCCAGTTTGGGAGATTTTACTCCTTATACTTTTAAAGTTACTTGCGTGGGATTTTATTTTTTAAACTCTTTTTTTATTGTTAGTGATTTGGTTTCCTGTCTTGGGCCATGTTAGGTATATGGTTAGGCCATCCTGTTTGTCACCCTTCAACAATAGTTTCTTTTTGAGCACTGTTACTGGAGGGAGGCAGAAAAACTTGTCCTGTAATGTTTGCTTCCCCACAGAGTGAATTTTTTTTTTTTTTTGTATTTTTATTTTTCAGTCCAACAATTTTCATCATTTTTCAGGTTTTAATAGAATTCAGAGTGGCCTGGTGTTGCTGTTGCCTCCTCAAAGTGGTCGCATTGCTGCCCTAACCACAAAGCAGCCAGGAGCAGTTTGAAGCTGGTATTTGGATCAGGAAGCAAACAAAGTAGTCAGGCAGGCCATTTTAGAAGGGATAGTGGAAATAAACTTCTCTGTACACTGAAGTCCTTTCAATATTGTCTTTGGCCTTCCAAGCATCTCAGTTTCCCCTAAAGCACCTAGTTAAACACTGGAAAAAGACATTAAAATTTATTTCATGGAAAATTTGAGATCTTCTACATATTAATTACATCAAATTTGTATCTTGGAACTCTTAAATGATAACCTAACATTTTTAGTGTTGAAGGAGATGTTACAGAATAATTTTTCTTTTTTCTATTCTTTTAATATGATGCCTTTTGATGACCAAAAAGTCTTAATTGTAATGAAGTTGAATGTATCAGCCTTTCCTTTTATGGGTGATTGCTTTTTAAAGAAATCCTTTATCCCCAAGATCACAAAGGTGTTCTTTAATTCCTTATAAATTTTTTTAAGTTTTGCTTTATCAGTCTACTCAAAATTTATTTTTATATATGGTGTGATGTAGGGTTCCAGTTTCATATCTTTCTCTATAAATAATCAGTTGTCCTACACCATTTTCTGAATGATCTGTCATTTCTCAACAATCTGCAGAGTTATCTCTGTCGCATATTAAGTTGCCATATTTTCATGGGGCTGTTTTGGCCTCTGTTGTTTTTCACAGTCGGTTCTTCTATCCCTAAGCCAAAACCACACAGTCTGATTTACTATAGCATTATAATAAGTCTTTATATCTGGTTGGAAAAATTGTTCTTTGTTCGTCTGTTTAATTTTAGAATATTCTTACACAGTTTCCTGAAAAAAAAAAATTGAGATTTTTTTGTAATTGAATTGACCCTATAGATAAATTTGGGAAGAAGTTGACATTTTTATGATATTGATACAACATATGAATATGCCCCTTCATGAATGTAATACACTTTAATTTAGGTTCTTTTTTTAATTGTCCTTTCAGTGAAGTTTTAAGAGTTTCTTCCTAAATGTGTTTTCCATCTTTTCTTCAATCTATTACTAAGTACTATTGCTATTATAAGTCATATCTTTTTTACAATTTTTTAAAATTATTTGTTGCTCTTTTCAAAAATGCTGTTGATTTTGCATCTTGATGTTAAATCTAGCCACCTTGCTAGATTTAACTCATAAATTATAATAATTGTCTAGAGAGTCTTTTTGGTTTTCTTTGTAGACCAAAATGTAATCTGTGAGTAATGACAGTTTCATTTTTTCCTTTCTAATTCTTATACCTTTTGTTTCTTGTCATGCAGTGCTGCCTGGGACCTCCAGGACAATGTTGAATAAAAGCAGCAGTAGTCGGCCCTCTGTCCTGATTTATTTAAAGCAATGCCTCTAATTCTTCACCATTAAGCCTAATACATGCTGTAGATTTTAGTAGATACCCTTTACCTGGTTAAAGAAGTTCTCTTAGGGTCATTTTGTTTGATCATTCATCACTTACATAGTGCTTCCTTGCTAACTAAACATTTTTTAAATGTTAGAACAGTGAAGTGGAAGTTTTCATGTAATATTTGCTGTATACAAATAATTAATTTTTATATGTCAATTGGCTCTGAAATCCTGAAGTTCAAATAAATGATACTGGATGCAAGAAAGATGAAGCATTCAAGAAGCATATACATGATCATGTGGTTTTAAAAGCCAGCAGTTCCTGTGTAGTTCAGTGTAAAAGAAAACTGTTACTCCTTTTGAAAATAAATTTTGGGAAGTATTAGACTGGTTTATTCACCGTGGGTAATATATCCTTTTCAGCAATGTATATACAATTTAAGTTTAGAAAAGAGTAACATTCACTTAAGTGCCTTACATTTAATTTCATTTATCAGACTCTTCAAGTTCCATACTTGGCTTTTACATTAGGCCTAGACCAAATTTATTTTATTTCCCTTTTTTCCTTTTCCTTTAGTTCATTTCTTTGGTTTCAATTAGTCTATAGCGCATGGGACTTTTTTTCACTTATAATGTGACTGCCTTAAGCATCTTCAATTTTTAAGATATCATGATTTACAAACTATTACAGCATTTATAGTTTCAAAACAATTTCATACACAATTTCTCATTTTTTAAAAAACTTCACGAAAGTCACCTAAGCCCAGGATTTCTGTTATTCCTTAATCTGGAAGACTGAAGAAATTAGTCATACCGAGGGAAAAGCCATAACTCTGACTCTTCTAACTCTGCCTGCTGTTATGCCTCTATCACTAGAAATCTTTTTTTGTTAAAATACTTTAGTTTATTAAAGGTTTTAAAAACACCCTGTCAAATTATTGATTGTCACTGGTTGAAAAAGCTGAATTGAAGAATAAAAGTATAAATACTTTTTAGCTTTGGAGGCATTAGAAGGAATAAGGTTCCACAAGATAAAAAATATACATGTTTTGTTTTCTTCCTCTCACAGCTCTCCTAAATCACTGATAAAAAATTTTTTTCTTTTCCTGCATTTCCATTGGCCACCCTCATGTGCTCATTAAGTTTGGTAATTCCACTTCAGACAGCTATGTTAGCAGTTCCTTCACAGTTCAGAGAGCCTCTGCATGGAACAATCCTGCTGTGGGATGTGCTCCCTTGCGTTAAATTCTTTTTCCATTATGTACTTTTCTCCATTATTTTATTTTTATGTAATAATCGAATATTTTTATGTATCATTTAGAAGTTGTATGCACTTTTTCCTAAATTATGTAAAAGTATATGTAAAGTACCCAGAACCCATGAATCTCGAAGACAGTTGTATAAAAATGTAGCTTATGAGGGGTGACAGTGGGATTGGGAATGCCATAAGGACCAAACTCCACTTTGTCTAGTTTATGGATCGATGTGTAGAAAAGTAGGGGAAGCAAACAAACAGACAAAGGTACCTAGTGTTCTTTTTTACTTCAATTGCTCTTTTTCACTCTAATTATTATTCTTGTTATTTTTGTGTGTGTGCTAATGAAGGTGTCAGGGATTGATTTAGGTGATGAATGTACAACTATGTAATGGTACTGTAAACAATCGAAAGTACAATTTGTTTTGTATGACTGCGTGGTATGTGAATATATCTCAATAAAATGATGATTTAAAAAAAAAAAAAAAAAAAAAAAAAAAGTATATGTAAAGAGTTATTTGATCATGATAACTACCCATGAAATAATTATATTTTACGATAATTCATTTAAAAATCTTTAAAAATGTATTACCTACTATTTCAAACAAATGTTAAAGTATACAAAATAGTATAACAGGTATTGTTGGGCCATCACTCAACTGCCATTTAACATATGGATTGACATTCCGTAATATTTACTTAGAGATTTTTTTTTAAATAAAATGTTACAGAAACAGCTACAGATACGGGTCCTTCCTACCTAACTGCCATCCCCTTTTTCTCCCTCTCACCTCCTATCCTTTGTAGTAAACTCCATCCTGATGTTATGCGTTACCCCTATTGTTTACGTTTCCTTGGCTGCTATAGCCATGTAATGGGTTGCTTAAACAATGGGAACTTACTGGCTCACAGTTTTGAGACTAGAAGTCCAAATCAAGGCCTCATCAAGGCTGTGCTTTCTTCTGAGGACCGGTGTTCTGGGGCTGGCTGCCAGTGATCCTTGGTCTGGGCTCCTCTGTCACACAGCAGTGCATATGGCAGCCTCTCCTGGCCTCTTCCTTCTCTTGCAGGTTCCATTGACTTTCAGCTTCTGGCTGCTCCTTCTGTGGCTTTCTCTCTGTCTGAATTTCATTCTGCTTATAAAGGACTCCAATATAATAGCATTAAGACCCATCCTGATTGATGGGGACCACATCTCAACTAAAGAAACCTCATCAAAAGGTCCTACTTACAATAGGTTCACATCCACAGAATGGATTAAATTTAAGAATATGTTTTTTTCTGGGGTAAATAGCTCCAAACCACTATACCTATGCATGCTTTTATTCTTTTATTAGCATCTTTTATTGTTTTATTTGGCATGTAGGTGTCCATTAACAATATATAATGACGTTTTGTGTAATTTTTGAATGTACATAAATATGTTACAATGAACCTATTCTTTTGTACTCTGCTTTTTAAAATAATTGTTCTAATGATCATACAGGTAGATCTACTAATTTTCCTAATAATAGAAAATTAGATTTTATCTGTTTTTTGTCCATTATGAATATAAACAGTACCACAGCAAACAGCATTATAAATGTCTTTTTGAGCACTTGTGTATGTTTTAGGGTAGATACCTAAAAGAGGAATTGCTGGATCTTGAACTTTACTAGACATTGTCAAATTGCCCTCCACATCCTTGCTAACATGCTGTTTAAGTGGACTTCTTGAACTTTTTGTACTTTTGATCATTCAATGGATATGAAAAGTTGTCTCTTAAAAATTGTACCTTCAGGATTTTTCACTGTTCTTATTTCTTTCTTTCAAATGTTAAGAATAGCTGGTAGGTCCCTTGAAAATGTTTCTGATTTCATTTTCTTTTCCTGATTGATAATATGTTTTCGACCTCCTATGTTTTTTCTTCTATAAATATCTTGTTCATATCCTTTGCCCATTTTTCCATTGTGTTGATCTTACTAATATGTAGGAGTTATTTACACATTCTGGATACTATTACTTTATTATATGCCTTTTCGTTTTGTGTTTGATGATTAAATTTAATGTATTTCTTAGTCTTATCCTTTATGGGTTATATTTTTTGGGTTGCTTTCTTATCCTATTTAGTAGATCTTTTCTGCCTCAATGTCATTTAGCTATTCTCCCATGGTTTTTTTCTAAAAAGTTTTAAAATTTTGCTTTTCACATCTAATTGTCTAAGCCATCTAGATTTGATTTTAGCAGCTGAGTGTGAGATTTAGGCTTAACTCATATGAATAACCAAGTTGTCCCACCATCATTTATTGAATAGTGCATTTTTTCCTTGCTGGTTTGTAATCCTGCCTTCGTTATACACCAGGTACCATGTGTAGACTTGTTTCTGGGCTTTCTTTCTGTTACTGGTCTATGGACCTATTCCTAAAGCTGTACTATGCTTTTAATTTCTATAGCTTTTTAGTAAAGTGTCCCCTTCTCTGCCGGTTTGGATATATTATGTCCCCCAGAAAAGCCATCTTCTTTAATGTAGTTTTGTGGGGGCAAATTGATTAGTCTGTTGATTAGGGTGGAACTTTTGATTGGATTGTTTCCACATAGGTCTAGACCCTGCCCATTCAGGGTGGGTCTTGATTAGTTTGCTGGAGTATTTAAGAGAGAACCTAAGAGCTAACACAGACCCAGATGCTTGCTGACACTTCGAGATGCTTGGAGATGTTTGGAGATGCTAGCCCAGAGTTTGCCCCAGAGAAGCTAAGAGAGGACTACCATATGCTTAGATGGAAATGCCCTGGGAGAAAAAGCAAGGATGTACAGGAGCTGAGAGAGAGAGGAGCTAAGACAAAAGCCCAGAGACATTTTGGAGAAAGCCATTTTGAAACACAGGAGCAAAGGACCAGTAGATGCCAGCCACATGCCTTCCCAGCTGAAAGAGGTGCTCTGGATGACATTGGTCATTCTTCAGTGAAGGTATCCTCTTGTTGATACCTTTATTTGGACCCTTTTATGGCCCTAGAACTGTAAATTTGTAACCTAATGAATCCCCTTTATAAAAGCCAATCCAGTTCTGGTATTTTGCATAACAGCAGCATTAGCAAACCGGAACACCGTCCAATTGTGCTTCTTTAAAATTGTCTTGACTATTCTTATTTTTTTACTCTATCAAATAAATTTTAAGATTAATTTCTGGAATTTTGTTGCTTATTAGATTAAATTGGGAAAATGAATTCTTATTATTTCAAAATAACCTTTATTGGAATATAACATACATACAGAAACATTCACATTCACAAATCATAAGTACACAGCTTGGTGAACTTCCACAGAGTGTACCCAGTCAAATTCCAATACCCAGATTAAGAAATAGGATACTACCCACACCCTAGTAGCTCCCCTTATATTTCCTCCCAGGAGCCACTTACCCCCGAAAAAGGTAACTGTCTTAATTTCTTTCATCATCGATTATGGTTTTGCCTGGTTTTGAGCTTTATGTAAACAGAAATATAAATTGGAACTTATATAAATTGCCCAGCTTCTTTGACTCAATGTTATTTTTATGAGATTTGTCCATATTTTTGCATGTCTTTTATTTCCATTGTCAGATAGAATTTCATTGTATGAATATATCACATTTTATTTATCTGTTCTACTGTTGTTAAACTTTTGAGTTGCTTCCAGTTTGGGGCTTTGGAATTCTTGGTAAAATTCATCAGTGAAGCCACGTTGTCCTGGGCTTTTCTTTTTTGGGAGGTTTTTGATTACCAATGCAGTCTTTTTACTTGCAATTGGCCTGTTGAGATCTTCTGTTTCTTCTTGAGTCAATGTACATTGTTTGTGTGCTTCTAGGAATTTGTGTATCTAATCTAAATTATCTAATTTGTTGGCATATAATTGTTCATAGTGTCCTCTTATAATCTTTTTTATTTCTGTGGAGTTGGCAGTAATTCATTTCTGATTTTAGTTATTTGTGCCCTCTTTTTTTTTTGTCAGTCTAAATAAAGGTTTGTTCATTTTATTGCTCCTTTCAAAAAACCAACTGTTGGTTTTGTTGATTCTCACTGTTGTTTTATTGTCTATTTCATTTATGTCCAGTCTAATCTTTATTTCCTTTCTTCTGCTCACTTTGGGTTTAGGTTGCTCTTTTTTCCCTAGATCCTCCACCTTGAGGTTAGGTCTCTGATTTGAGATCTTTCTTCTTTTTTGATATAAGCATTTAGAGCTATCAGTTTCCCTCTCAACACCTCCTTTGCTATATCCCATGTTTTTGTATGCTTTTTTTTCATTTTCATTTGCTTCAAGATATTTGGTCATTTCCTTTGTGATTTCTTCATTGATCCATTTGCTGTTTAAGAGTATGTTAATTTCCTCATACTTGTGAATTTTCCAGTTTTCCTATGTTATTGATAACCAGCTTCATTCCTTTGTGGTCAGAGAAGATACATTGTATGATTTCGATATTTTTTAATTTTTCAGACTTGATTTTTTACATAACATATGATCTATCCTGGAAAGTGACCCATGTGCACTACTGAAGAATGTGTACTTTGCTGCTGTTGGTGAAGTGTTATATGTATGTTAGGTCTAGTTGATTGATAGTATGGTTCAGGTCTTCAATTCATTTACTGATCTTCTGTCTAGATGTTCTGTCCATTGTTGAAAGTGGTGTATTGGAGTTTCCTACTTTTAATGTAGAACCATCTATTTCTCCCTTCAAATCTATCAATATTTGCTTCTTATATTTTGGGGCTTTTCCATTAGGTGCATATATATTTATAATTGTTATGTCTTCTTATTGAATTGACTCCTTTAGCAGTATATAGTGACCTTCTTTATCCCTGATAGCAGTTTTTGACTTAAAGTCTCTATTCTCTGATACTCGTATAGCTACTCCAGTTCTTTTTGGTTAACTATTTGTACATTAAGTTTTTTCCATCCTTTCACTTTCATCCTACTGTGTCTTTGAATTTAAGATGAGTCATTTATAGTGTATAGTTAGGTCTTGCTTTTTATCCATTCTGCCTCTCTCCTTTTGACAAGACAGTTTAATCCATTTACATTTAAAGTAACCACTGATAATGTAGGACTTTCTTCTGCCATCTTGCTATGTGGTCTGTGTAAGTCTTCACACCTTTTTTGTCTCTCAGTTCTTCTATTAAAGCCTACTTTCATATTTATTGCATTGTACAATTTTGAGTCACTTCTATTTCTTTCTGTTTATATTTTTCACATATTTTCTTTGTGGTTACCATGGGGCTTAAATTTAACATCTAAATCTATGACAGTA
Organism: Choloepus didactylus; assembly: GCF_015220235.1. Lineage (NCBI taxonomy): Eukaryota > Metazoa > Chordata > Mammalia > Pilosa > Megalonychidae > Choloepus > Choloepus didactylus. The sequence continues at coordinate 17,636,129 of NC_051319.1, forward strand.
ATGTTTGATTTAATACCATCTTAACTTCAATAGCATATACACATACCATTTTTGTAGCTCTCTGCCCCACCCACCTTTTTCTTGTACTTTTTACAAAGGATATCTGCATGCATTGTGTGTTCCAGTCATACATTTTATCATTTGTCTTTATGTTTGCATTACATTTTATGCATTTGCATTTTAGATCATGTAAGAAGAAAAAAGACAGAAAAAAGTTGAGTTAAATACCAAAAAATACACTACAGTAGTACTGGCATTTATGATTACCCATGTAGTTACCGTTAGAGACACCTTTGTTTCTTTATGCCACTTTGATTCACAGTCTAGTGTCTTTTCTCTTCAGTCTGAAGAACTTCCTTTAGCATTACTTATAGGGTAGGTCTAGTGGTGATGAACTCCCTTAGGTTTTCTTCATCTGGCAGTGTCTTAATCTTTCCCTCATTTGTGAAAGACAGTTCTTGCCAGATATAAAATTCTTGGTTTGGCTGTTGTTCTCTTTCAATACTTTAAATATCTCATCCTCTGAAACTGTATCTCCATTTGCAAACAAACAAGAAAAAAAGGGGACCCCTACCTCACACCATAAACAAAAATCAAATCCAAATGGATCAAAGACCTCAATATAAGTGCTCCTAGGGGGCAACATAAGGAAGCATCTTTAGAACTTTGTGTTTATCATTGGTTTTTTGGACTTTTCACCCAAAGCACAAGCAACAAAATAGATAAATGGAACCACAACAAAAAAAATAAAAACTTCTGTTCCTCAAAGGACTTGATCATGAAAGTAAAATAACCTACATAATAAGAGAAAATATTTGGAAACTACGTATCTGATAACAGTTTAATATCCAGAATAGATAAAAAAATCCTTCCATTTAACAGCAAAAACAAACAACCCAATTAAAAAATGGGCAAAAGTCTTGAACAGACGTCTCTCCCAAGAAGATAGAAACAAATGGCCAGAAAGCACATGAAAAGATGCACAATATCATTAGCTATCAGGGAAATGAACATCAAAAGTATAATGAAATGTCATTTCATACCCATTAGAATGACTGCTGTTAAAACAACAACAACAACAACAAAAAAAAAAAATAACAAGTGTTGGATAGGATGCAGAGATATAGGAATACTCATTCGTTGCTGGTGGGAATGTAAAATGGTGTGACCACTGTGGAAAACAGTTTGGTGGTTCCTCAGAAAGCTAAGTATAGAACTACCATATGACCCAGCAATCCCACTATTAGGTGTATACTCAAAAGAATTGAGAGCAGGGACTTGAACAGATATTGGCACACTGATGTTTATAGCAGTATTATTCACAATTGCAAAAGCTGGAACAACCCAGATGTCCATCAACCAATGAATGGATAAACAAAATGTGGTATATACATACAATGGAATATTATTCATTCATAAAAAGGAACGAAGTCCTGATACATGCGAAAATATGGATGAACCTTGAAGACATCATGTTGATGAAATCAGCCAGACACAAAAGGACAAATATTATATGATTTCACTGAATTGAAACAATTAGAATAAGCAATCTCATATAGTTAATATCTAGAATATAGGTTACCAGGGGATGGGGGAGGGGGGAGGGGGCGGGATTGGGAAGTTAAGGCTTACAATGTCCGTAGTTCCTTTTGAATGATGGAAATGTTTTGGTAATGGATGGTGGTGATGGTAGCACAACACTGTGAATGCAATTAACAGCACTGAAATATATATCTGAATATGATTAAAAGAGGAAATGTTAGATTGTATATATGGTAACAATAAAATTAAAAAAATTCCATGGCACTACACTGCACAAACATTGAACCCTAAGTTAAATGATGGACTTTAATTAATAGTATAATTATAAAAATATGCTGTCATCAATTGTAACAGTGCAAATGTTCCACACCAATGCAAGGTGTTAGTGGTGGGGTAGTATATGCGAATCCTAAATCTTACAAATGATGGTTCTGTAAACCCACAAGTTTTCTGATAAAATGTATATATATATATTTCATTCCTCTGGTTTCTTGTCTCCATGGTTTCTTATGAGAAATTGGCAGTTCATCTTATTGGGACTCCCTGGTACAGAACACATTGCTTTTCCCTTGCAGCTTACAGAACTTTCTCCTTGTCCTTGGCATTTGATAGTTTGACTGCTCTGTGTCTAGTCATGGTTCTCTTCTAATTTATTTTGTTTGGAATTTGTTGGACTTCTTTAATGTGCATATTCATGTCTTTCACTAAATTTGGGAAGTTTTCTGTCATTGTATCTTTGAATATTCCTTATTCCCCTTTCTTTCTTCTTAAGGGATATATATATATATATATATATATAGCTTGATGGTGTCCTACAGGTCTCTGAGGCTCTCTGTTCACTTTTTTTTTTTTTTTTTTTAAATTCTTTTTTCTTTTTGCTCTTCAGCCTGAATCATTTCAGTTGTTTTGTCTCTAGATCACTGATTCTTTCTCCGGCTCCAATTTGCTGATACCCTTTAGGGAATTTTTTGTTTCAGTTATTTTGGTCTTCAATTCCAGTATTTTTGTTTAGTTCTTTTTAAAATTGTCTACCTCTTTATTGAAATTCTCATATTGTTTATTCATTGTTTTCCTGATATTCTTTAGTTCTTTTTCTTTCTTTTCCTCTATCTCCTTGAGCATATTGAGGATCATTTTTTAGTCTTTAGTGTGTCCAAAGTTTGGTCTTCTTTGTTAATGGTTTCTAGCTTTTTATCTTGTTCCTTTGTATCCTCTCTCATTTCCTGTTTTGTTTGTCTTGTAATCTTTTTTCCACACTGTATATTTTTATATTTTTAAAGTGTTAAGTCTGGAGTTAGTCCCTGAGCTATCTGTTCTTTAAGTCTGTATCCATCTTGTCGTATGACAAAGATTATTTTGAGTGCCAGGAGTTAACAAAAACAAACCACCGGAAAAAACACCTTTCACAGTCTTTGCCAGTTGCCTCTGCATTGGCTGGTGTTCTCTGTTAGAGTTTATCCCTCTTACCAAGAAGATCAGCCTGAGCCAAACATGAGCGCAGGGTTCTCTGTTTCTTCTGAGCCTCTGTCTTGTTCTGGGCTTGTACTTGCTAGTGGCCCTAGGAGTTCCCCTGCTCACAGGAAATTGAATGCCCCTCTACTCCATATGAAAAAGACTTGCCTCCCGCCTCCCCGCCCCCCCACCCCCCTGCCCCCATTGCTCTATTGTGTTTCTTAAAGCAGGTAATTCTTTGCCCTAGGCCACTTTGACTTAATTGTTTCTCTAGGTCTCTGCAGGTTACGCCTTCTGATAGTGCAAGTTCTGGAAACATGAGGCTGAGAAGAGTTTCCATGTTCAGTCTTTCAGGCTGCCACCAGATAGACTGGCACTGATATGCAGGCACCACAGTATGCCCATAGGGTTACTCTGCCCCCTCAAGAACAGGGCCAGTGACCCAAAATTGGTGTGCAGGCTGGCTCCATGTTGTACTGGGGAGGATATGGGGGAGGAAGGTCCAGCAAGGGCACCATGAGCGTCACCTCCTGTTTTTAAAGCTGTGTTTTATTGATTTGGCACTTGCCCAGTTACTGCAACCCTTTAACTGTTTTCTGGTGTTTTCAGGAAGGTGGTTCTGCCTGTTTTTGCTAGTTGTTCAAAGATTCTATGGGGTACAGTAACCCCAGTTTGTTTTACACCACTATCTGTGTCAACCAGAACTCATTTTATTTTAATCACTTTTTTTTTCATTCTTCTCATAATAAACTTCTTTCCCTACTGTTACTGTGTTAGGTCTTTCTGTTGCAAGAAACACAAATTCATTGCTATATGCAACCATAAGATATAGGAAACACAGAGGAAGAACAGGATCTCTAGCTCAGCTGAGCTTTAGGGAGAATTGAAATGTATAGTTAATTAAGACATAAGACACTATTAGGAATGGAACCAGTTTTCTTTTTTTCTCCTTTGATCATAAGACTTTACAATGCTTTACTGTGTATGAAGTTTGTGTGACATTTCTCAACTCCTGTCTTGGCTCTTCTCTGTGTTTTCTTCTCCTTCATAACTAAATACCCTTTTTAATCCCTAGTCTGTATAACTTTTCTTCATACCTTTCGTTTCTTCATAATTTAGTACTCTTTGTCCTCAGTGCCTTGTGGCCTTATTCTGTGTGTGTCTGTGTGTGTGTGTTAACTTATATTCCAGGTACTAACTGACTGAACCTCTTTATGGGACACAATTTAAAGTTCAAAGAGATTATTTGAGTGGCCTAGTTTGAGAAGAGCTTTTGTGTTATGCCACTTGATGGACTACTGGTTTCTTACAGATTGGCTATTCTTGGCCAGGCAGGTGTTGCCCAGGATAATGGGTTCACGTGTCACAGGTCAAAGATGTGTAAGGCTAACTCCTATGCAGAGGGCTGCAGTTGGCAGTGTCTTTTAAAAGGGTGCTATAAGTGGTAGGTACTATAATTGATCAATATAGGAAAGTTCTGGAAACTTAAATCATTGCAAGAGTTTCAACTCTTCTGCCTCCCTCACATGCTCTAGTGAAATGCCAGTGAATAATTAAATGGTGGGAAAACCAATACCTAGAATTTGGTATTATAAATCTCTTTTAGTAGTCATCTATTTATAACTGAAAAAATTCTGTGCTGCAAATCCAAAACATACCTTGGGCAATTAGGTATATAACACCTGTAGTGTTAAGATGGAGAGATGGAAATGGATAGACTTTAAACATAAACAGTATAAAATACACAGAAGCAAATTAATGAATATTTAATGAGAAAGCCCTATTAATTACCCATTTCTGGTTACTTCATATTATTTCATTTTTTAAACCTAGATACAGAGAATTCACTTTTCACAATAGCAAAGTTCAGGTTGAAGACAAAGAGGGCCTCTTTTCCTTTGTGATACTTACTGGTACTATATTTAAATATGCCACAAAGCAAATTTTTTTACCTAATGCATTCTTATTTAAGGAATAAATGGTAGCTATTACCTAAAAACTCCTCTGGAGCAGTGAGTGAAATTACTGTTTAATTTTCCAGGGGGACTCAGAGAGAGTAATGATAATTACTGGACCAAACATGGGTGGAAAGAGCTCCTACATAAAACAAGTTGCGTTGATTACTATTATGGCTCAGATTGGCTCTTATGTTCCTGCAGAGGAAGCAACAGTTGGGATTGTGGACGGCATTTTCACCAGGTAAAAACAGTTCCATTTGAATATATTTCTGAAAATAAACCAAGCCCACATTGTCATGTCAGTTTTCTTTTTATGTACTTATTTAGTTGAATAACTTTCTCTTAAAAAAATTTGGAGCTTGGGAGCTTAGAGAAATCATTTCTTCATGGATATTAATGCTAGAAGAAAACTAGGAGATCATCTTGCCCAGTAGTTTTCAAGTTATTTTGAGTTACTGAATTCTTACTTTATAGAAAATCTTATGTAGGAGATCAGTATTTAAACTGTAAAAACAGAACTGCCCTTCTTGAATCAGAGGTGGGAGGCTTTGAGAGTAGGCTGCTAGGCTTTGCAGTGCACAGTCTGAAAACTCATCTATCCTCCCCAGCTGATTAGGTGAGGAACTGAAGCCAGATTGAAAAGGGACTGACACAGAAATTTAATCAAATTTCTTTTTATTCTAAAAACTTTACATTACTGACTAGGTTCTAAGCCTCACTATATAAAACCTAAATTTCATGCTTAGAGTTCTTAGTGAATTCTTAAGGTGTTCTTTTTTTTTTTTTTTAATTTAGTTTTATTGAAATATATTCACATACCATACAGTCATCCATGGTGTACAATCAACTGTCCACAGTACAATCATATAGTTATGCATTCATCACCACAATCTATTCCTGAACATTTTCCTTACATCAGAAAGAATCAGAATAAGAATAAAAAATAAAAATAAAAAAGAACACCCAAACCATCCCCCCATCCCACCCTATTTGTCATTTAGTTTTTGTCCCCACTTTTCTACCCATCCATCCACACACTAGACAAAGGGAGTATGATCCACAAGGCCTTCTCAATCACACTCTCACCCCTTGTAATCTACATTATTATAAAATCGTCTTCAGGAGTCCAGACTACTGGGTTGGAGTTTGGTAGTCTCAGGTATTTACTTCGAGCTATTCCAATACATTAAAACCTAAGAGGTGTTATCTATATAGTGCATAAGAATGTCCACCAGAGTGACCTCTCAACTCTGCTTGAAATCTCTCAGCCACTGAAAGTATTTTGTCTCATTTTGCATCCCCCTTTTGGTCAAGAAGATATTCTCAATCCCACGATGCCGGGTCCATATTCATCCCTGGGAGTCATATCCTGCATTGCCAGGGAGATTTACACCCCTAGGAGTCAGGTCCCACATAGAGGGGAGGACAGTGAGTTCATCTACTGAGGTGGCTCAGTTAGAGAGAGAGAGGGCCACATCTGAGCAACAAAGAAGTACTCAGGGGGAGACTCTAGGCACAATTATATGCAAGTTTAGCCTCTCCTTTGCAGTAATGAGCCCAAGGGCAAGTCCCATGATAGAGGGCTTGGCACATCAAACCACCAGTCCTGATGTTTGTGACAACATCAACACCAGTCCAGGTGAGGAAGTCCAACACTTCTGCACCTTCCCCCAGCTCGGGGAGGGGGGGGGGGGAGAGGGGGGCGGCTGTAAATATATTTTTATTCTCTGCCCAGATTCCTTTGGGATGTGTCACTGTTTCACTCTAACCTATATTAAAGTGTTATTCTTAATGTTTTATTTCTGTTTCTTGTATGCACATTTCTTTAAAAGGAAATATTGCCTATGTTTGTATAGTTCAGCTATGTATGTAGAGTATCTGATTTATTATCTAGCTTCACATTTATGTAATAATTGGCTCTAGAATCATATCAGAATGTGTCACATGCTAATATTAACATACTATAGTAGACATTAAAATATCTTACTTTTAAAGCTTGGATCTTCATTCTAGAGCGAACAAAAGCAAAGCAACCTGAAATCTGTTTGGTGTCGTACCACTGAAGATATGCTATTCTCATCTCCATATATTTGTAAATTAACTGAATATCAAAAATTTGAAGAATCTTCTAACTTCTTAAATTATAACTTTTTTTCTATTTTATAAGATAAATATACTAAGTACTTTATTTTGGTTAAATTATTAGGGAGAGTGATAAAGAAATTTAGTAAAGAAAAAAGAGAACAAAAACATCTTGGCTTTGTCTGGAAAAGTATCAGTTAGGAATGTTTTTAGACACAATAATAGAAAAAAAATAAGGGTTCATTTTCTCATATAACCAGAAGTCTTGTAGGCAGGTGCCTCTAATGTTTTGATGGCTCTGCAATTTCATTGGCCTTCTCCCTCGTGGTTGAAAGATGGCTACTATAACTCCAGGCATCACATTCATATTCACATGAGAAAAATGGGGGAAGGAACTACTACAGCATCACTATTTTTATATTTTTAGGAAAATCCATAGCTTTTCAGAAGCCTCCCACAAAACTTCCACTTCTGTCTTACTGGCCAGATCTGTCTCTCGTGGCTGTCCTTACTTATCAGGGAAACAGAAAATGAGGAATTTGTTTTTTTACCAGCTTCAATAGTAGTTGAGTTAGGTAAGAAATGAGGTGTTTCAATTCACTAAAGCTGCCGAAATGCAATATACCAGAAATGGGTTGGCTTTTACAATGGGGATTTATTAGCTTAGAAATGAATAATTCTAAGGTCCTGAAAATGTACAAATTAAGGTGTCAACAGGACGATACCTTCTCTGAAGAAAGGCTGCCAGCATCTGGCACACCTCTGTCATATGGGAAGGCACATGGCTGGCATCTGCTGGTCCTTCTCTCCCGGGTTTCATTGCTTTCAGCTTCTGGTTTCACTGGCTTCCTCTCTCAGCTCCTCCAGGGGCTTTTTCTCTGTAAGCATCTCTCAATTTCATCTCTCTTAAAGGACCCCAGTAAAGGGATTAAGACCCACCTTGAGTAGAGTAGGTCATATCTCAATTGAAATAACCTAATCAAAAGGTCCCACCCACAATAGGTCTGTACCCATGGGAATGGATTAAAAGAACATGGCCTTTTCTGGGATACATAACAGCTCCAAACCATCACACATGGTGATTGGAAATGGATTCAGAGCTAGCCAGAAAACAGCTTCTGCCACAAGGAATGAATTGAATAATATTATTATAATATTAATAATATTAGCCCCTAACCTTTATGCTAATAACATGTTTACAGTTTTAACAATAACATTATCAATATACAAGTGCTGTTCTTTGTCCTTACTATAAAGTATGTACAATGAGTACAAGTCTAAGCCTTCTGAAAAAGGACAAACTGCACTCGTATCAACAAATTTGATTATCCATTTCTTTTCATTTATTCATTCACCCAATATACACTAAACATCTAACATTATGACATGCACTGGGAATATAAAGCAACCACATTTTCTGTCCTCATGAATGTAACTAGTAGAGAACATGAGCATTAACCAAATAATCATACAAAGAAATATAAAATTACAACTATGACAAGTCTACAGGGATATGTACAAGATGCTGTGACAACCTAAGAAGTATAGAGTAATATTGGCTTGATCCATCCAGGAACCACAGAAGAAAATATGCACTTAGGGTTCTGGCTAATGAAAACATGGAGAAGAGTTGGTATGCTGGTTTAAATCTATTATGTACCCCACAGAAGCCATGTTTTAATGCAGTCTTGTGGGGGTACCTATTGTGGGTGGGACTTTTGATTAGATTATTTTCATGGAGATCTAACCCCACCTATTTAAGGTGGATCTTAATTAGTTTACTGGTGTCCTCTATGAGAGGATAAAAGGCAGAGACATTTTGAAGGGAGACTCAGATGCTTGAGAGAAAATGCCGAGACATTTTGAAGACAGCCATTGAAACCAGAACTAGGAGAGAAGCTAAGAGATAAAATCCAGAGTTTGCTCCTGGGAAGCTAAAAGTGGACCCCAAGATGCTTAGAACAAGCAAGGACATATAGGAGTTCAGAGAGAGAATCTAAGACAGAAGCCCAGAGACATTTTGGAGAAAGCAGTGGAAACCAGAAGCTAACCCCGGGAGAGGCCCAGCAGACTCCAGCCATGTGCCTTCTCATGTTACTGAGGAACCCCAGATGGCATTGGCCTTTTTTCAGTGAAGGTATCCTCTTGTTGATGCCTTAGTTTGGGCACTTTTATGGACTTAGAACTGTCAATTTGTAACCTAATAAATCCCCTTTATAAAAGCCAATCCATTTCTGGTATTTTGCATTCTATCAGCCTTAGCAAACCAGAACATTCAGTATACATTCTGTCTCAGCAATTGCCTTAAGAAGAGTGGTACTTGGGCAGAGGGGCCTGGGGACGAGTCTCCTTTGGCTGGAGCAGTGGCAGATGCAGAAGCTGTGGGCACCACATACTGCTTCCTAAGTGGTAGCAGATGCACTGGACTGGTTGATGGTAGCCCTGTAACTCCAGATACATACTGAGTTGTCTGGTATCAGAAGCTCATCTATCAAGCAGGAAAGGAATGGATAAAATATGTGTGAGAACCCTAATGCAGTCAGTGTCTGGATGATGACTGATATTGTTGTGCAGCCATTTTGGCCAGTCACGATTCATGTCCCATTCCCTCAGGTCTCATTCAGGCCACTATTACTTCTTAAGTATTAATATAGGAACTCTTTTGCTGCTCTCTCATCCTTCATTTTCTCCCCTCTCTGATCAATTTTCATGTCCTTATGAGTGCCTCTCAGAGCACAGATCTGATCAGGCCATTCTCCTGCTTTAGTGGCACTCATTATATTGAATACATCTCTATGAGCATGGTAGTCCAGACCCACTCTATGATCCACTCTATGAAGCCTTCCTTGATCTCCCCAGCCAGAATTAATTTCCCATCTCTGTGCTACCGTGATACATATATTTTTCCTCTTAAAGCTCTTACCACTTTTAGTTCTGTAGTTGTTTGTGTACATGTGTACTCTCTACTATGTTGTCCATTCCTAGAAAATGAGTTTCATATTTTGTACATCTTTCCCCCCTTCCTTAACCTAGAACTTTGCTTAGCACATACATGACAGACATTAAGAAGAGGGCTATTGAATTGAGTTGATCCTTAAGTCAAGATCAAGCAAGTGGAAACCAATTCAATAAGCACTGGGGAACCCTTGAAGATTTGTGAGTAGGGAAGAAAAATGATCAGGGCTATAATTCAGCTTTTGGAAAGATTAATTTTGGCAGCACTGTGAAAGATGGACTCAGTGAAGGGATGAGCAATCATCCTGAGGGGAGATCCTGAGCATCTAAACTGGACTGGTGGAAGTGCACATGGACATGGGACAGAGGAGAGATATTATGGGATTAGAATGGATAGGGCTTAGTAGCGAGAATTGATGAAGAAAAAAAGATGAAGAACTAGAGACAAAAACAAGGTTTGCATATAGGTGACCAAAAGAATAAAATGGTGGTGCTTTTAGTAACATTGAGAAATTCAGGAGGGGATCTGACTTGAGAAGTAATCTTAATTTGTGACATGTGATAAGATAGGATGACCATTATATCTCTGTGTCCTCAGTAGACACTATAAAGGTATTAGAAGACTTTAGCATTGATCTAATAATGAGATCAAAACTCTATTCTGCTGAAAGCATATTTTTATTAAAACGCTACAATGCATCAGGGTTTGATGCTAGGTATTAGGGATACAAAGCTGAATAAGACACTTTATGCCTTCAGGGAGCTCAAGTCTAGCAAGGGAGATAGAAGAAACAAATTGTGCAATTCAGTCAGATCTTGCAGTGCTAGAGAAGTATATTTATGTGTGTGTTTATTTGCTTGCTCATTCATTCATTCTTTCATATCTATCCTACCTTCTTCCAGAAAGGAATTGAGGTGGCTTGCATACATAAAATTCAAAAACTGGAATCAGGAATGAGGGTCGTAATATATATCCCGTAATGACCAGCACTATTGTGGATAAGCCACAAATCTGGCTTAAAGTTTTCCCCAACAGAAACCTGTTGAATAAAATAGTTCACAGTATTCAGAAAACTAAACAAATTATTTGAGAGGACTACTTTCTTAAGAACTTATTTTTTATTATGATGGACAATAATTTTTAATAATAAGGCCAGATATACACATGCATGTACACACACACAAACACACATATGGTAATATCAGATAGATTATTTTTATTGGGTCCATTTGGTAAAGAGTTCTGTGACCAGATGATGGAATATGTTATTCTTGGGCCACAAGCACCACTAAGACAGAAACTCTGCCTGTTTTGCATACTTTTGTATTTCCCCATACCTGGTACATAGTATGTATGCAGTAAATATTTGTTGAAAAATTGATAAAATTTTTACTCTAAATAGAAAAAAAAAATAGTATGACACAAATATGTTTCTTAGGTCAGATCTCTGGAAATTCGCTGAAAAATCCCCTGGTATTTAAAGTACCATCTAAAATAGTACATTGGAGCTTAATTGGTTTTTCTAGGGAACTCAAAAAGTCATCAGATTTCTATGTAAAGTTTGGTCTTTTAAAGATAACATTTAAGTCTACATGTAGGCAGGATAAATTATCACTAATACAGAGATAAAGAACAAGGGGTTAAAGTTCCTGTGATATGGAAATTAGTCTATCTGGCAACAGTCACTGTACCTCCTCTGTAATGCTGAATAAGCGGAGATTTGGACTTCATGAAAGTCCAAATTAAGTGTAATTTCTCGATCTGGAGATATTCCAGACTCATCATCCTGATTTGGTGGCAGATTTTGAGATGGGAAGTCCCCAGGGGCAAATCTGAGTCTCAGACCATGCTGGCAGTTAAACTTTCTGAGACTCAGTTTCTGTCCTGTAAAATGGGAATAATCCTGATTCTTATATTCTAGAATTGTAGTGTGGTTTAAATTAAATAATGCATATAAAACAACCTAGTGCCTGGCATAGAATAGGGAGGTGCTCAATAAATGTTAGTTATTATTTCAAGAACCAGCTCCATGAAGCTTACTTGGATCATTTCATCCCACAGTGATCTATTTTCTCTGGTCTCCCAAAGTATTCCTTATTGGACACTGAGTTACTGCAGTGCCTTATTTCATTCTGTTTTAAGTTCCTAGCTTTTCTTGTTATCCCATGCTATCAAGCTATTGTACACTATTTGGGGAAAAAGACTCCACTCATTTTGTATCCCATACCCCACATCCCCTACTAAGGGTGATAGTAGGTATTAATAATATAGATTTAAATCAATTAGAAAAGAAATTATTTTCACATTTATATGAAATTATTTTCTCCTTTCCCAGAAAGTTACTCTGAAACAGACCCAGAGATATGACCTCTTATATTTCAAGATTGATCACAACTTCAGAACACTAATCAATTAGCAAAGAATCATTTGGTCCAGTTAAAAAAGAAATATGCACATAATAGAGATAAACATGCTGAAATATGGGACATTTACCTATGCTTTGCCATTCGAGTAGCTTCCCGTTTATGTACCTGAAGGCCACGTTTGGAGAGGCAGCCACGTGGATCCTGATTGTCCCCACTTTACTCTTAATGAGTATGCCAAGATGGTAAGCCCCTGATTGGTCTTTACCTGGATTATTTCTTAAGGTTGCACTTGCAGTGAGTAGACTTGAGGGATGAGGTAACATTTCCGCTCAAAGAGGAGGCTTGCTTCCACTTGTTATACAAGCAGCAACTCCCCCAAACTCAGAGTTCTTCTGTAGTGAAGCCCACTGCATGCACAGCTTCCATGATGGGCCCTTTGCCTCTCCCGTGGGACGTGGGAAGATTGGGGATCTGACACAAACCAAAATGAGTAATACAAAGAAAGGCCTTTGTCTCTGACTCAGGAGTCTCATGTCTTCTGCCAGCATCTTGAAACAGTAGCAAGTTAACTTATTAGTCTGTAAATAGGACAAAATTCTAGACTCTGTAAAGTTTTTGATAGATCAGTAGGATTCTCTAAACTCTTGGTAATATTAAGGGCTACTGTGCCAGTTTGAATGTATTGTGTCCCCCAAATGCCATTATCTTTGTGGTCTTGTGTGGGGCAGAAGTTTTTGTGCTGGTTGGATTTGCTTGGAATGTGCCCCACCCAGCTGTGGGAGATGATTCTGATGAGATGTTCCCATGGAGGTGTGGCCCCGCCCATTCGGGGTGGGCCTTGATCGGTGGAGCTATATAAATGAGCTGACTTAGAGAGAGGGAACTCACAGAGTGCAGCTGGGAGTGATGTTTTGAAGAGGCGCAAGCTTGCTAGAGAGGAACATCCTGGGAGAAAGCCGTTTTGAGGCCGGAGCTTTGGAGCAGATGCCAGCTGCCTTCCTAGCTAACAGAGGTTTTCCGGAGGCCATTGGCCATCCTCCGGTGAGGGTACCCGATTGCTGAGGTATTGCCTTGGATGCTTTGTGGCCTTAAGACTGTAATTGTGTAGTGAAATAAACCCCCGTTTTATAAAAGCTTATCCATCTCTGGTGTTTTGCATTCTGCAGCATTAGCAAACTAGGACAGCTACCAAAATGTTAGATAGGATGTGTGTGGTAAAGAGTGGAGGCTTTATAGCCAGAAAACTCAGTTCAATACAAACTCACCAGTTTCCTGACCATGCACAAGTTACTTTAATCTCCTGGGGGCTTGGGAGAAGTACTATGCCACAGTGAAAGGAATCAAACATACTTGGGTGACGATCCCACTTTGGCTATTTAAAAACTAGGTTACCTTTGCCAGATTACTTGACTTCTCAATGTCTTGGTTTCTTCCCCCTTTAAAATGGGAATAATACTGTTTACCTCATAGATTTTTGTGGGCCTTAAGTAAAATGAAATGTATGAAAATGCCTGGCACATAATAGTGTCAGTCAGTTTGTTTTCTTTCTCCTTTTAGATTCTGTCAACAGCATTTTGGACTTAAAAATCTGTCTTCCTATATGTTGGTCCTTTGTCTAAATTTAGTCTCCGTTTCTCATCTATAAACCAAAAGTTTTATAATACTAACTTCACAGTGTTGTTTTGAGAATAATTTTTTAAAGGATGTAAAATCACCATGAAGTGCTATTTTTAGTTATCACTAAAGGCATTATTAACCAGTGTAATTCGCCTGGCCCTTACCTTCTTGGAACACTGGCTGTGAGTATTGGGAATCCAGGAACCTGGAGGAACTGCCCCCTTAGAAAGGGCGGTGGCAGTGCCATTCCTCCTGTAACTCAGAAAGCGGCTTACCAGGTTCAGCTGACATTCTCAAAACAGACAGGACGATGGGCATCTTCCTCCATCCTGATCACTTGCTCGATCTCAGGAGCCAGGAGCAGCCTTAAGAAATGGGATCAATTACCATTTATGTATAAAACAACAACACAATTCATTGCTTCAGTATAATAGTTTTCATTCTGAATTAACTCGATCAGACACATCAATTTATTCAGCTGTTTGGGGATATATTTTGCAGCTTTGTGATCCCAGTGGGCCCATCTAGGGGTAGTGCCCATGGAAGAGTATTCTTGTTAAAATACATGAAAAAGAGCTTGTTACAAGGCTTGGCATTAGGTATGATTCCAATTTTGTATGAAAAAAAAAATTTACACAGAGAGAGAGAGAGAGAGAGAAAATCTTCTAGATAAAAGGCTTCATTCCAAGGTACAATGTAGGAAACAATTATGGTGACCTTCCTTTTTCTTTTGCTTACAAGTATTTTTTTTTTTTAATTCTGAAATAAAGCTGCAACAAAAGTACAATCTACCACCCCACCTGTTAAGAAAAAAAAAGAAAAGCAGTATCATTCAAAATTAGTTGTTTTATAGGAGTCTAGTGAAATGCTTACATGGTCACTATCTGGTAGTATCTTTCCTAAAATGTCCAGGGCAGTCATTTTCCCTACTCAGCAGCATAGAATCTGGGGTTCTAAGCCTTAAACTGACCAGGTACTTCAGCATATCAGACCTTATTCTACCAAAAGTTTTTTACCCAGCCTGTAGGTAGCCCTGGTACTTCCTTCTTTAGGAGTTGATGGCTTTCAGTCTGGATCAGAATACAAGATATCCACAACAGAAACATTGCTAATTGCATGTCTAGCATCTAAAGCAATGACTCTTAATCCTTGATACACATTGAAATCACTTGGGAGCTTTTAAAAAAACTGATGCCTGGGCCCAATCTCCAGAGATTCTAATTAAGTTAGCCTGGGATCAGGTCTGAGAGTCCCATTTTAATAGCATCCCAGATGATTTTGAAGTGCAGCCAGGGTTGAGAAGCACTTTCCCAAGTCCTTGACAGAGAGCTTATTTTTTTTAAATTAGAAAAGTGTTTCAGTTGCCGGAACGCAATATACCAGAAATGGGTTGGCTTTTTTACAAAGGGGTTTTTTTGTTTACAAACTTACAGTTCTAAGGCTGTGAAAGTGTCCAAATTAAAGCACCAAAAGAAAGATACTTTCTCTGAAGAAAGGCTGCTGGCATCTGGGATTCCTCTGTCAGATAGCAAAGCACAAGTGTGGTGTCTGCTGGTCCTTTGCTCCCAGGATTCGTTGCTTTCAGCTCCTGGATTCAGTGACTTTCTTTCTGAGCATCTGTGGGTCCTCTCTTAGAATCTCCAGGGCATTTCTCTATCTCAGTTCTCTCCAAATGTCTCTGCCTTTTATCCTAACATAAAGGACTCCAATAAAGGATTAAGACCCACCTTGAATGGGCTGGATCAGATCTCAGTTGAAACAACCTAATCACAGAGTCCTACCCACAATAGTTCTACACACACAAGAATGGTGTAAAAGAACATGGCCTTTTCTGGGATACATAACAGCTCCAAACCAGCACAGAAAGCAATAGATGCTCATTATAAAAAATACTTAATAGTATATAATAGGGTATAAAGTGAAACAAATACCTTCTCCCTCACCAACCCAGGTTAACCGCTATTAATGGTTCTTTACATAACCTTATACACATTTTGAATTTATATACAAGTGTATATAAAATTTTTCTTTTTTAAATGTTATACTATTGATTGCTTTTTTTTTCTTAATGTGTGGGGGATACATTTCGTTGCCAGTTTATACAGATTAGCCTTTTTTTTTAATGGCCGCAGTGTGTCTGTTGTATAGACATTCCTTTATCTCTTTACCCACAGAGAACTCAGTTTGGGATGGACGGCTGTCTAGTATAAGGGGCATATTACCTGTCCATTCCCTCCCTGTATTCCCCCTCTTTTCCTGTTACCATTGGAAAGGCCTCAACTTGGACCACATTAAAGTATACCCATGACCCTAAGATATTTACTAGGGTATAGCTTAATGTTTTGCCCTCATATTTTTAATTTGTTTATTAAATAATTCGAACATTTAACTACCCCCCATGTACTCACCACCCTATTAAAGAGATAAAGCATTACCAGTACAATTGAAACCTCTCATACAACCCTCCCTAATCCTATTCTCCTTCATCCCTTCCAGAGAAACTGCTGTTTTTGACTTTTTGTTTATCCCATGCATTCCTCTACATTTTTACTACATAGGTATGTTTCTTGAAACAATTTGTATAATTATTTTGTATGCTATGTCACAGTATATGTATTCTTCTGCAACTCTTTTTCCCACTTCACTATTAACTTTATGAAATTCATCCCAGTGGGTACCTGTTCTAGTTCATTCATTTTTCACTAAAGTATGATATTCTATTGTACATGCAGACCACAGTTTATCCATTTTTCTTGATAGATATATATATAGCATGTTTCCAATTTTTTGCACATAGAAACTGCTGTTTATATCTGTCATATTCATTTATTCATCTCCTTGTATATATATTTGAGTTTCTCTGAGAAAAGGATATACCTAGGAGTGAAATTGCTGGATTGTAAGGAATATGTATTTTCCTTGTTCTCCGAGGACACTGTACCAGTTTAGAGTCTCACTGAGAGTAGTAACAGTTTGTCATCCTGCTTTAAAATTAAAAATTAGAATAAGAAATATCCATTATATGATGTTTTTATATACACTGCAAAATTGCTTCTAAGGAAATTTATTTCTATTAATTAATGCCCTATACATGAAATACCACCTGATAAATTATTTTTTTGAATTAGTGTTAGGGCAATTTTTTTTCTCCGTATGTGTACTGTGCCTGCTTACAAAAAAGATGTACAGTGATTTCAAAAGCATTTTAAAGGTTCATGCTAAAATTTTTGTCTTGAGTTTGAGAATCATTACTTCATAGCTTGTAATCTTAGTTTCATATTCATTTAATTCTTACATTATGAATATGTTGTTATTCTAAAAACTCCAAATCCTTTTTGTATTGTATGGAAAAAATATTAATAAAATCTAGCAGAATGAGATATTTGCATAAGATTTGGCTCCAAATTTTATCTTTAAATTGGTTATTTTTGTATTATCAATTGAACATTTAGGACACTGGGCTTAAACTCATGCATTCCACAAATATTCATCGAGTGCCTACTGTGTGTCAGGCCCTGTGCTATAAGAAGTATAAATAAATTGGTGAAAACCTGTAAACATACAGGACACTAGTTGTAACCTCATATGAACCTTTTCCTGTTGAAGCAGATTTCTTGTTATTTTTTTGAGTTTTGGCAAACATAAATTTGACTGTAACAGTATATTTATATTAGTGTATTGTGATATATGTATTCATCCATGAAATATTTCTAGACTCATATTTCCAGGGATCATTATTAACACCTTTGAGTGCTTCACTGCATGTTAAGGTGTGTTGTTTATTAACCCAATAAATGCAAATTTAAATCTTATGTAACTTTTTAAACTCAGTAATTAAGTTTTAGAAAAGCAATGAATTATTAAGTCTAGTTATAAAATAGCTTGACAAAAGCAAAATAATTTATTTCTATTTATGTCAGTTAAATGTTGGTGGAAAAGGGTATTTACATTAAGTGTTCCCTAGTTAATAATTTTCATGCCATGCTACCCACATAAACTCCCTTTTTTCACACCCAGCTTCAGGAAATGCTGTGTTCTCAGAATGGCACCAGTGTGTTGGCTTTGAAAGAGAATTGGAAGTTAATAGGCATCTAAGTGCTTAAACTAAATTATTTTAAATATTTGCTTTTGACCATGTGGATCATAGCTGATTTGTTTGCCCAATTTAATTTAATTCCATAAATATTTACTGAGCACCTACCATGGAGTCTTTGTACTCTATAAAAAAATACATTCTTCATGGACAGAAAGAAAACATCTTGAATCAGTGCATATCTTCTAATTGGTAGTAAATACCACCACTAAGAACCACATGATACGTGACATTTTGCTAAATGAGTAGGCCATTATGATTTTATTGGCATTAAAAATATTGCCTTATAAATGTCTCTGTGGTTTATTTAGCTCTGGTAGCTGTGTCTGGCAAAAACAAGATATCTCACGTCATCTTTTTGATTGAAAGTGATATGAATTTAATACCTGATGGTTTGATTTGGTTTGGTTTTGTATGCACATCCCAGGCCTTGGCACTGGAGATACTGTTGTAAGAGCTGAGATGAAAGGAGAGGAAAGGGAAGGTCTTGAGCTCTATTTTTAAGAACTTCTCCAAGTTACTGAAGCAATTCCACATTTAGGAGCCATTGTTTCAAGTTCAACTCCTGACAGTTAACAGAAGGAAAAACAGTATCAGCGAGGTTGTGATTTGCTGAGGTCATAATATGTGTTCACTGATCAAGAATGTATCTTCTCGTGTTGAGTTCCCCTCTATAAAATGACTAATCTTACCTTTCCTTTTATGAACTGTTGGCTGATTAATCTTCTCTTTCCTTTTATGGCCTTAGTATTTCTGTTTTTCACAGATATAATTAAGGTTATGAAATAACATTTGTTCCGTTAATTATTTTCATTTGAAATTCTTGTGTTTTCCAGGCAGAGGGAGCCTCTAGATGTGTTAGACAATGATTTGCTCAGTCAGCACATCATGGGTTTCCTTTGATAGGAAAACAGGGTGTCCTTCATAAGTGGCCTGCTGTGCTTTGCAGACCATTCTAGTGAACATTGTTTCATGTGAGCCAGTACAAGCTTAGCATTTTCCTAGGCTACTGTCTTGATTCTCAGCAGTTTCCACTGACTGAAAGATTACTATGGGTTTTTTTGCTCAGTTTTATTTTGCAGTTGAGTTTTATAACTTTTATAAATTGACTTTTAATACTGCTGTGTGATCTGATTGCAACCATTATTAGGAGGGATTACACAAGAGAAAGAAACATTTTTCCTGTCTATTATAATAATTTTTTTGATGCTAGTAGAGTTTCTTTTAATGCTGATAGAAGAAAGCTTATTATTTAACCTGGTAATTACCATCAGTCTGCCTTGTCTTAACGTAATAATGCAATATTGTATAAAGTCTATTTAAATGTATTGCTTGGAATTTTTTTAAATAACATTTGTTTTTCTAGATACACAAGTAATGCTTATTCATTGTACAAAATTTTAAAACTATAGAAAAGTGCAAAAGAGAAGATTTTTTTAAATCACCAGTAATTCTACCATTTGGAGATTGTTATTTAAGTATGTGATTTTCCAGTCTTTTTAAAAAATGCACACAACTAGTGGCGAATCATTTGTGATTTCATTCTATTTCTGAGTTAATTATTATGTGTAATGAAATCATATGTGAATTAAATGCAACATAGATTTACTACTTCACATGTTTTTTTGCATTTTAAATACCCAAGTAGTATCTACAAATATTTAAGTAACTGGAATTCTTTTGCAAATTTTTCTCTTGGACTTTAATTTTTATTTTTTCTTTCTTCTTTCTACCATCTCTCTCAAGAGTTAGAGTACTTTGTTATGTAGGAGATTATTTTCCTTTTGTAAAATTTACATCATATACAGACAGACAAAAGGCTGAGATACCCATTCTGGACAGAATTCTGCAAACTTTTTAGCAAAGTGAGGTAAACGGGAACATTTTCAGTTTCAGAAAGAAAGCAAAATAAACTAACATAAAAACTCTCCTATGAAAAGCACTGAGAGAGCTCACTGCCCTCCCTGCTACATGGGACATGACTCCCAGGGGTGTAAATCTCCCTGGCAATGCGGTACATGACTCCCGGGCATGAGCTTAGACCCAGCATCCTGGGATTGAGAAAATCTTCTTGGCCAAAGGGGGGAGCTAAAGGAAACAAAATAAAGTTTCAGTGGCTGAGAGATCTGATACGGAATCAAGAGGTCACTCTAGAGGGCATTTTTATGCACTGCTTAGATATTACTTTTTAGTTTTTAGTGGATTGGAATAACTAGAAGGGAATACCTGAAACTGTGGAAATGCAACCCAGTAGTCTCGATTCTTGAGGACAACTGCATAACTGTGTAGCTGCCGTGGTGTGACTGTGTGTTTGTGAAAACCCTGTGGCTCACATTCCCTTTATCCAGATGAGTAAAAAAATATGGACAGATGAGTAGAAAAATATGGACAAAAACTAAATGAAAAATAAGGTGGGATGGGAGGGATGGAATACTTTGGGTGTTCTTTTTTACTTTTTATTTTTATTCTTTTTGGAATAAGGAAAATGTTCAAAAATTGTTTGGGGTGATGAATGCATAACTATATGATGGTACTGTGAACAGTTAATTGTACACTAGATGATTGTATGGCATATGAATATATCTCAATAAAACTGAATTAAAAATAAAAATAAAATTAAAGCACTTAGAGTATGTCAAAGAATCCTAATATAATACAATAATTGTTGCCTCTGTATAACAATTTAAAAATTTATACTCTGTTTATCATCCAGTATGAAAAAAATTTTTTTGGCTAATTGCAGTATTTCTCCCTCATGCTAGCATTTTCCTTGCATAAACCCAGAGATTATGATTTAAAGGGACAGAGGTCCAACCCATTTTTCTATAATTGAGAAACATCTAGAATGTTATCTTAAAATATGAATACCTCATAAAAACAAACTGTTATTGAGATTTTCTTGAAAGTGTTCTCAGTTTTAGAAATTGGCTCAAAACAATAATTTCTTTTCTCCATTAAGGCTTTATTAAGCTTTGTTGACCTATATAAAGGTTGTACCCAAAGAGAAAGAAGGGGGATTAGGAAGATTAGTCTGCTGCCACTCCTAAAAATATCAGAGTGATTTTTTTTTCTTAATCACATAACTGTAACCTTCTGTCTACTCAGAGCAAACTAATGTTAAGATGAAACCTAAAGAATACATTCTCCATTTTTTACATTTGAATATAAATACAGAAAATAAATACAGAATGATAATGGTTGTGTGTGTTCTAGAATCCCTTAAATCTCTACAGTAGTCTAACATTTGAGAATTTTCAGAATTATTGCCCAATATTATATCTTCTAAATGTTTTTGATTTAATAGGAAAGTTATAAACATTTTTCGCTGTTAACTTACATTTACCATGCCTTACTCCAAAAATTTATTTTAGGCAGTTTACTGAGTTCTATACACTATAGTAGGATAATAAAGGAGGAAAATGGTATCCAAAGACATTGGGACAAAGAGAAAATTAGGACAGAAACATAAGTTCAGGGTTGCTAATTGTTATTACAAAGTCCTCTTTACTTAATTTCCTTAGTAGCCAAGATAAAAAGGAAAATGTGTTTCATTATAAAATTCTTTGTCTAAGAGAGTGATACAAAGTAATTATTGCTGAAATTTATTGGGAAAATAAACCATACATTTCTTCAGGGATGTTAACTGAAAATATCTATATTACAAAACCTACTTCCCCAATAGCCTCAACAACTAGTTTTGATGAGTCAGTATTTCCTGAATGTCTGCAGGGCAGTATTGATACTTTATATCATCAGATGATATGGAAAAGTAGAATTGTAATAGGAACTGTGTTGGCTCCTAACAGTGGCTTTCAGACTGGTCTACAAGGCACTGAAGTCCCACAGAGTCCCTCTAGCTGGGACGAAGGGTCTCTACCAGAGCATCTGTCCCTTATCTAATCTCCAGTGAGTTGCCTCATAAAATTTCATTTCTTGAACAAAGGCTTTGACTAAAAGGATATTTGAAAACCACTGGCCTACTAGTAGAGTCTGGACCACTGTATAGTAAAAAATCCATCCCCAAACCCCTGACATCTTGTCTGGCCTCCTTTAGCAACCCAATAATAAGCACATTGAGATGATTCAGAAAAACCCAGGACAGGAACTGGAAGACCTAAGTATTGTTTTTATCTCTGCCACAAATTATCCCTGCGACCTGGGATAGTCACTTGACCTCTGAAATGTATTACCTTGTCTGTAAAATGAGAATATAAGTGGTTAGTAAGAACTCTCCTAGCACCAAGACTTTTTCATTCTCTTGCCTGTCTGATGGCAAATGCTTTGCTATCAGATATGCTCTACCCTGCTGTCCACGGAGAGGGAATGGTTGGAAAAAGAAATGACAAAATTCTCTGTAGAGAATTTGAACATAAGAAAAAAAAACTCGCAGGACGGATAAGTAGCTCTGTCTGGGATAATCTCAATTTGTTGTCAACAGCTTGCCTAGATCAGGCAGATCAAAAGGAAAGGTTTGATGAGAGCAAAGGCTTTTGATAAAAGGTGACCGAGGGGCTATCTGGACTTTTAAGCTAGGATCATCGGGAACATCCAGGGACAGTTGGCAGTGACAAAATGTAAAAAGGGGCAGGATGGAGAATGGATGATCTGTTAGTCTTGTCAGGACGACCTCGAAACTGCAAAGGCAGTTTGGATAAGCAGAAAGTTTAAAAAGAAAGAACATTTTTAAAAATTATACTTCATTAGCACAGACTTGGCTTTACCATGAACAATTTAGATTAGGAAAGACATTTTTATGTTAATAAGTTATTGTGAAAAACAAAAATTGGAATTCGTTTTTAAAATGCAGCTTTTTCAACTGTGTGGAATATGAATGAATACTGTTGAGGTTGTGTCCCCAATATTTAATTGTCAGGTACCCTATTATCATAATAATAAGTTTACCATGAAAATGTTAAAAGTTCATTTGGGGGATCTCATTTAAAAATTAAGATTTTCTGATGTTTCCTAGGAGTATATATTTTTAATTTCATGTTTTTTAGAATAAATTCAGTATTAGAATACCCTAATTTATATGAAAGCACAAAGGAAAACGTAAGTTTAAATCTTTTTACCCCTTGCAGCTTTTCCCACAAATGATTCATCAGTTTTTCTTCTTCTTTATTTTTTTAACTTTATTTTGTATATTCACAAAATTGTTCACTCTTGAGTGATTTGGGTTGGGCAAATAGTATTATACCCATCCTGGAAACAGTTTTTTCAAGCTTGTGTTGCACATCTCAAGTATGAGACACACTGCTTGGCATTTGAGAATACAATGGTCTACTCTCAAAGAACAATTCTAAGGGGGTAGGGGTGGTAGAGATCAGGGACAGTTAAGTCAAAGAAGCTTAAAGAAAGGCAAGCCAGGCTTTCAATCAGCAGAAAAAGAGGATGCAGTTATTCTAGGCTAACAGAACCATGGGGGAAAGCACAGAGGGATAGAAGTGTGTGGTATCATTCAGAAAAATAAAAACCTTACTGTATTATATACTTTAAAAGGGTGAATGTTGTGGTATGTGAATTATATCTCAATAAGGCTGTTATTTAAAAAAAAAAAAAGTATGTGGCATGTGTCAGGAATAGCAGGCATAAATTGTTGTGGCAGATACATAAAATCTGTAGGTCAATTTCTGTCTTCTGCATTTCTTATTAGATGGACTTTAGACCTTCAGGACCTGTCCTCCATGTTTTAAAATTGTTCATGTGTACTTTCCATTTCTGGATCATTCTGTTTACTATGCTGGGAGATTTCTTTGAATTTATTCTCTAAATTAAAAATTCTGTCCTTCACTGTGTCTAATTTTAATTCCACCTGTTCAGTGAAATTTTCAGTGATCGCAATGTTAGTTTCCAAGACTTTTTTGCACTCTAGTTTTTCCTTTTCTGGTAGCCTGTTCTTAGCTTAAATCTGAGATCTCCTCCTTAATCTCTTTGAAGACACCAAATAGAGGTTTGGTTTTGTTTGTTTTAATTCTTTTCAGTGAATTGTATTTTTATCAGTTTTCTCTGTGATAATTGTTTTATTGGTTTTTCTCAGTCCTTTTCTCTCATACTGTCAGTTTTTCTCAACTGTCCTCAATTTTTTTCTTTAATCCTTGCTGCTGCCCATATATCTAAATGAAACTATTTCAGTTATTATACTAACTGTGATGGGCATCCTCAACAGTTGGGTAGATCTCTTTCCCTAGCGGGCTCATCCACTGAATCTAAAGACATCCCCTTTTTGAAAGATTGTAACAACTCACAATCTCAACTGATACTGCATAAGAATACCTTTTTCCCTCACGCTCTTGACGGCAGTGGATATCATTGTTTTTAATCTTTACTAATTAATAAATGAAAATAGCATTTCTTTCCTGTTTGAGTCGCATATTTGAACATTTTCATGGGTTTATTTCTTTTGTGAATTAACTCTTTATATCCTTGGCCTGTCTTTCTGTTGTCCTGTTCCTCGTTCTGTTTTGCTTTGTGAGCTTTTTTATTTTAGGAGTATTAACCGTTTCATATGTGTTGCAAATATTGTTCTCAATTTGTGGTTTTCCTTTTAATATTTTAATGATGTGTGTGCCGGTTTGAATGTATTATGTCCCCCAGAAAAAGCCATATTCTTTGATGCAATCTTGTGGGGCAGACATAATAGTGGGGATTAAGTTGGAACGTTTGAATTAGGTTGTTTGCAGGGAGATGCACCCCACC
Organism: Choloepus didactylus; assembly: GCF_015220235.1. Taxonomy (NCBI): domain Eukaryota; kingdom Metazoa; phylum Chordata; class Mammalia; order Pilosa; family Megalonychidae; genus Choloepus; species Choloepus didactylus. The sequence goes on from NC_051319.1 coordinate 17,660,891, forward strand.
CAACTGTAGATGATAACTGATGGGATATTGCCATGGAGGCGTGGCCCCACCCATTGAGGGTGGGCCTTGATCAGTGGAGCCATATAAACGTGCTGACTCAGAGATGGAAGTGAGTGCAGCTGGGAGTGCTGTTTTGAAGAGGAGCAAGCTTGCTAGAGAGGAACGTCCTGGGAGAAAGCCATTTTGAGGCCAGAGCTTTGGAGCAGATGCCGGCTGCCTTCCTAGCTAGCAGAGGTTTTCCGGACGCCATTGGCCATCCTCCGGTGAAGGTACCCGATTGCTGGTGTGTTACCTTGGACGCTTTGTGGCCTTAAGACTGTAACTGTGTAGCAAAATAAACCCCCGTTTTATAAAAGCCTATCCATCTCTGGTGTTTTGCATTCTGCAGCATTAGCAAACTAGGACATTGTGTTTTTGCTGTACAGAGGGTTGAGAATTTTAGATAGTGAAATCCATGATTAAACTTTTATGTTTTTGATGCCATGGATATAGTCACCTACACACCTGTCCAGAGATTAAATTTCACATACACAAATCACCTGATATTTTATAGTTTTTATTTTTACATTCAACTTTTAAATCCATGTAAATTTGTTTTGGAATATGGTTTGAGTACAGACACATCTTTATTTTTTTTCTGTAAAAAACAGTTTAAATCTTTTATTGATTAATCATTCATCCTTCCCCCTCTGATTTGAAATCTCACCTTTGTCATATACTAAATGTTTCATATGTGTATGCATCTGCCTAAGAATCTCTTCCCCCGAAGCATCCTGCAATTCCCAGTGAGACCACTCTGTTACCTTTGTTTTAGAAAGCACAGAAGTGTAATACTTAAACAAGTGTAATACTTATGTTGTATAAAGATCTTATCCAGTGCTTGCTTGTCACTCTGATGCTATCGAATAAAAGACTCCAAAAAATATTTACCTTATCAGAGCATTTTATTATCAGCCAAAGCTTTACTATGTTGTCAGATCACAAGTGTCCATGAATAAAGGCAAACAATGCTAAATGGAGGTCAGACATCATCATTCTAAAGAATTCCTAATAGTTTCAGAGATAGGAAAGTTTAAAATATTAGTAAACATTAGAAATTGAGGAAAATAATAATATTTGAACTTCAAAAAAGTAGCCAGAATGGTCAAATTGATGGAGAGAGACGCTTCAGGGTTCCATCCCTCCATGGAAGCTTTGAACAACCAGCAAGAAATGGCAGAAACATCTTTCTCAAGCTCCAGAAAACAGTTAGAGGATTGCAGTAACAGGGCAAGTGCCAAATCAAAAAAAAGTGTACTTCAAAGTGGTAAGATCTCATTCTGCCCTGACTGGCCCTTCCTGCATCCCTCACTGGCTCAGTGCAGAGTAACCTCGTGTGTACATTGGTAGCATGTATGTCTGGTCCTGTCTGTCTGGTGGTGGCCTGAGGGACTCACCATCCCAAAACTTGCCCTGTGTAAAAGGCAGCTGATGGAACTCTCCTACAGAACACTGTGGGAAAGCAGTCAAGTTGTGCTGCCTGGGACAAGGGATTGCTCACTGTAGAATATACAGTGTAGTGCCCAGGACAAATGAGGAAACTGTTTCCTAGAAAAGAGGGAATATACAGAATTCAGAACAAAGTAAACAGAGAAATTTCCAGGACCACACAGGCATGCCCATGACAAGATGCATGTACAGAAAGGATCAGGGAAGCTCCTTCACTTTGGCCTAGAGCTATTCTCTAATCCCATTCTATAGATAAGCCCTGAAGGAGAGCACTTGCACAGGTTGATCTTCAAAGACCAAGAAAGAAGTTTTCTTTTTTCCTCCTTTTTTTTTTTTTTAACTCTGGGCAATCAAGGACCCCTCTGTCATAATACTAGCTAGATAAAAGCTTAAGGAACAGATACCTCAGAGTCTAAATTTCAGTGAAAACACATTTAAATATCAAAATGTGCAAATTTAAACAAAAGGCTACAATACATGGAAACAGGAAATGCACCCAGACAAAGAAGATTGAAACATCAGAGCCATCAGTGAGGAGGACCAGACCTGGGACATACTAGACAAAGACTTTTAAAAAATCGTCCTAAATATGCTCAAAAAGCTAAAGGAAAACATGGACAAAGAATTAAAGGAAATCAAGAAAATGATAGAAGAACACAAAGACAAGATCAGTAGAGAAACAGAAAATACGAAAATGAATCAAACAAAGCTGAAGACCTCATAACAGAAATTAAAAATTCCCTAGAGGGATTCAACAGCAGATAGGATCTGGGAGAAGAAAGAATCAGTGAAGTTGAAGATAAGATGATTCAAATCATTCAGTCTGAGGAGCAAAAAGAAGAAAAGAATGAAGAAAAGTGAACAGAGCATGAGGACCATGTGAGGCACCATCAAGCCAATGTACCAATACATTTTGGGAATCCCAGAAGGAAAAGAAAGAGAGAAAGGGACAGAGAATGTTTAAAGAAATAATGGATGGAAGGGTGGGGCAAGATGGCGGACTGGTGAGCTGTATGTTTTAGTTACTCCTCCAGGAAAGTAGGTACAAAGCCAGGAACTGCGTGGACTGGACACCACAGAGCAATCTGACTTTGGGCATACTTCATACAACACTCATGAAAACGTGGAACTGCTGAGATCAGCGAAATCTGTAAGTTTTTGCGGCCAGGGGTCCCGCGCCCCTCCCTGCCAGGCTCAGTCCGGTGGGAGGAGGGGCCGTCAGCTCCGGGAAGGAGAAGGGAGAACTGCAGTGGCAGCCCTTATCGGAATCTCATTCTACTGATCCAAACTCCAACCATAGATAGACTGAGACCAGACACCAGAGAATCTGAGAGCAGCCAGCCCAGCAGAGAGGAGACAGGCATAGAAAAAAAACAACACGAAAAACTCCAAAATAAAAGTGGAGGATTTTTGGAGTTCTGGTGAACATAGAAAGGGGAAGGGCAGAGCTCAGGCCTTGAGGTGCATATGCAAATCCCGAAGCAAAGCTGATCTCTCTGCCCTGTGGACCTTTCCTTAATGGCCCTGGTTGCTTTGTCTCTTAGCATTTCAATAACCCATTAGATCTCTGAGGAGGGCCTTTTTTTTTTTTTTTAATCCTTTTTTCTTTTTCTAAAATAATTACTCTAAGAAGCCTAATACAGAAAGCTTCAAAGACTTGCAATTTCGGCAGGTCAAGTCAAGAGCAGATCTAAGAGAGCTCTGAGACAAAAGGCAATAATCCAGTGGCTGAGAAAATTCACTAACCACCACAACTTCCCAAGAAAAAGGGGGTGTCCGCTCACAGCCATCATCCTGGTGGACAGGAAACACTCCTGCCCATCGCCAGCCCCATAGCCCAGAGCTGCCCCAGACAACCCAGTGTGATGGAAGTGCTTCAAATAACAGGCACACACCACAAAACTGGGCGTGGACATTAGCCTTCCCTGCAACCTCAGCTGATTGTCCCAGAGTTGGGAAGGTGGAGCAGTGTGAATTAACAAAGCCCCATTCAGCCATCATTTCAGCAGACTGGGAGCCTCCCTACACAGCCCAGCAGCCCAGAACTGCCCTGGGGGGACGGCACTCACCTGCGACATAGCACAGTCATCCCTCAACAGAGGACCTCGGGTGCACAGCCTGGAAGAGGGGCCCACTTGCAAGTCTCAGGAGCCATACGCCAATACCAAGGACTTGTGGGTCAGTGGCAGAGACAAACTGTGGCAGGACTGAACTGAAGGATTAGACTATTGCAGCAGCTTTAAAACTCTAGGATCACCAGGGAGATTTGATTGTTAGGGCCACCCCCCTCCCTGACTGCCCAGAAACATGACCCATATACAGGGCAGGCAACACCAACTACACACGCAAGCTTGATACACCAATTGGACCCCACAAGACTCACTCCCCCACTCACCAAAAAGGCTAAGCAGGGGAGAACTGGCTTGTGGAGAACAGGTGGCTTGTGGACGCCACCTGCTGGTTAGTTAGAGAAAGTGTACTCCATGAAGCTGTAGATCTGATAAAGTAGAGATAAGGACTTCAATTGGTCTACAAATCCTAAAAGAACCCTATCAAGTTCAGCAAATGCCATGAGGCCAAAAACAACAGAAAATTATAAAGCATATGAAAAAACCAGACGATATGGATAACCCAAGCCCAAGCACCCAAATCAAGAGATCACAAGAGACACAGCACCTAGAGCAGCTACTCAAAGAACTAAAGATGAACAATGAGACCATAGTACGGGATACAAAGGAAATCAAGAAGACCCTAGAAGAGCATAAAGAAGACATTGCAAGACTAAATAAAAAAATGGATGATCTTATGGAAATTAAAGAAACTGTTGACCAAATTAAAAAGATTCTGGACACTCATAGTACAAGACTAGAGGAAGTTGAACAACGAATCAGTGACCTGGAAGATGACAGAATGGAAAATGAAAGCATAAAAGAAAGAATGGGGAAAAAAATTGAAAAAATCGAAATGGACCTCAGGGATATGATAGATAATATGAAACGTCCGAATATAAGACTCATTGGTGTCCCAGAAGGGGAAGAAAAGGTTAAAGGTCTAGGAAGAGTATTCAAAGAAATTGTTGGGGAAAACTTCCCAAATCTTCTAAACAACATAAATACACAAATCATAAATGCTCAGCGAACTCCAAATAGAATAAATCCAAATAAACCCACTCCGAGACATATACTGATCACACTGTCAAACACAGAAGAGAAGGAGCAAGTTCTGAAAGCAGCAAGAGAAAAGCAATTCACCACATACAAAGGAAACAGCATAAGACTAAGTAGTGACTACTCAGCAGCCACCATGGAGGCGAGAAGGCAGTGGCACGACATATTTAAAATTCTGAGTGAGAAAAATTTCCAGCCAAGAATACTTTATCCAGCAAAGCTCTCCTTCAAATTTGAGGGAGAGCTTAAATTTTTCACAGACAAACATGCTGAGAGAATTTGCTAACAAGAGACCTGCCCTACTGGAGATACTAAAGGGAGCCCTACAGACAGAGAAACAAAGAAAGGACAGAGAGACTTGGAGAAAGGTTCAGTACTAAAGAGATTCGGTATGGGTACAATAAAGGATATTAAAAGACAGAGGGGAAAAATATGACAAACATAAACCAAAGGATAAGATGGCTGATTCAAGAAATGCCTTCACGGTTATAACGTTGAATGTAAATGGATTAAACTCCCCAATTAAAAGATATAGATTCGCAGAATGGATCAAAGAAAATGAACCATCAATATGTTGCATACAAGAGACTCATCTTAGACACAGGGACACAAAGAAACTGAAAGTGAAAGGATGGAAAAAAATATTTCATGCAAGCTACAGCCAAAAGAAAGCAGGTATAGCAATATTAATCTCAGATAAAATAGACTTCAAATGCAGGGATGTTTTGAGAGACAAAGAAGGCCACTACATACTAATAAAAGGGGCAATTCAACAAGAAGAAATAACAATCGTAAATGTCTATGCACCCAATCAAGGTGCCACAAAATACATGAGGGAAACACTGGCAAAACTAAAGGAAGCAATTGATGTTTCCACAATAATTGTGGGAGACTTCAACACATCACTCTCTCCTATAGATAGATCAACCAGAAAGAAGACCAATAAGGAAATTGAAAACCTAAACAATCTGATAAATGAATTAGATTTAACAGACATATGCAGAACATTACATCCCAAATCACCAGGATACACATACTTTTCTAGTGCTCACAGAACTTTCTCCAGAATAGATCATATGCTGGGACATAAAACACGCCTCAAAAAATTTAAAAAGATTGAAATTATTCAAAGCACATTCTCTGACCACAATGGAATACAATTAGAAGTCAATAACCATCAGAGACTTAGAAAATTCACAAATACCTGGAGGTTAAACAACACACTCCTAAACAATCAGTGGGTTAAAGAAGAAATAGCCAGAGAAATTGCTAAATATATAGAGACGAATGAAAATGAGAACACAACATACCAAAACCTATGGGATGCAGCAAAAGCAGTGCTGAGGGGGAAATTTATAGCACTAAATGCATATATTAAAAAGGAAGAAAGAGCCAAAATCAAAGAACTAATGGATCAACTGAAGAAGCTAGAAAATGAACAGCAAACCAATCCTAAACCAAGTAGAAGAAAAGAAATAACAAGGATTAAAGCAGAAATAAATGACATAGAGAACAAAAAAACAATAGAGAGGATAAATATCACCAAAAGTTGGTTCTTTGAGAAGATCAACAAGATTGACAAGCCCCTAGCTAGACTGACAAAATCAAAAAGAGAGAAGACCCATATCAACAAAATAATGAATGAAAAAGGTGACATAACTGCAGATCCTGAAGAAATTAAAAAAATTATAAGAGGATATTATGAACAACTGTATGGCAAGAAACTGGATAATGTAGAAGAAATGGACAATTTCCTGGAAACATATGAACAACCTAGACTGACCAGAGAAGAAATAGAAGACCTCAACCAACCCATCACAAGCAAAGAGATCCAATCAGTCATCAAAAATCTTCCCACAAATAAATGCCCAGGGCCAGATGGCTTCACAGGGGAATTCTACCAAACTTTCCAGAAAGAACTGACACCAATCTTACTCAAACTCTTTCAAAACATTGAAGAAAATGGAACACTACCTAACTCATTTTATGAAGCTAACAGCAATCTAATACCAAAACCAGGCAAAGATGCTACAAAAAAGGAAAACTACCGGCCAATCTCCCTAATGAATATAGATGCAAAAATCCTCAACAAAATACTTGCAAATCGAATCCAAAGACACATTAAAAAAATCATACACCATGACCAAGTGGGGTTCATTCCAGGCATGCAAGGATGGTTCAACATAAGAAAAACAATCAATGTATTACAACACATTAAAAACTCGAAAGGGAAAAATCAATTGATCATCTCAATAGATGCTGAAAAAGCATTTGACAAAATCCAATATCCGTTTTTGATAAAAACACTTCAAAAGGTAGGAATTGAAGGAAACTTCCTCAACATGATAAAGAGCATATATGAAAAACCCACAGCCAGCATAGTACTCAATGGTGAGAGACTGAAAGCCTTCCATCTAAGATCAGGAACAAGACAAGGATGCCCGCTGTCACCACTGTTATTCAACATTGTGCTGGAAGTGCTAGCCAGGGCAATCCGGCAAGACAAAGAAATAAAAGGCATCCAAATTGGAAAAGAAGAAGTAAAACTGTCATTGTTTGCAGATGATATGATCTTATATCTAGAAAACCCTGAGAAATCGACGATACAGCTACTAGAGCTAATAAACAAATTGAGCAAAGTAGCGGGATACAAGATTAATGCACATAAGTCAGTAATGTTTCTATATGCTAGAAATGAACAAACTGAAGAGACACTCAAGAAAAAGATACCATTTTCAATAGCAACTAAAAAAATCAAGTACCTAGGAATAAACTTAACCAAAGATGTAAAAGACCTATACAAAGAAAACTACATAACTCTACTAAAAGAAATAGAAGGGGACCTTAAAAGATGGAAAAATACTCCATGTTCATGGATAGGAAGGCTAAATGTCATTAAGATGTCAATTTTACCCAAACTCATCTACAGATTCAATGCAATCCCAATCAAAATTCCAACAACCTACTTTGCAGACTTGGAAAAGCTAGTTATCAAATTTATTTGGAAAGGGAAGATGCCTCGAATTGCTAAAGACACTCTAAAAAAGAAAAACGAAGTGGGAGGACTTACACTCCCTGACTTTGAAGCTTATTATAAAGCCACAGTTGCCAAAACAGCCTGGTACTGGCACAAAGATAGACATATAGATCAATGGAATCGAATTGAGAATTCGGAGATAGACCCTGAGATCTATGGCCGACTGATCTTTGATAAGGCCCCCAAAGTCACTGAACTGAGTCATAATGGTCTTTTCAACAAATGGGGCTGGGAGAGTTGGATATCCATATCCAAAAGAATGAAAGAGGACCCCTACCTCACCCCCTACACAAAAATTAACTCAAAATGGACCAAAGATCTCAATATAAAAGAAAGTACCATAAAACTCCTAGAAGATAATGTAGGAAAACATCTTCAAGACCTTGTATTAGGCAGCCACTTCCTAGACTTTATACCCAAAGCACAAGCAACAAAAGAGAAAATAGATAAATGGGAACTCCTCAAGCTTAGAAGTTTCTGCACCTCAAAGGAATTTCTCAAAAAGGTAAATAGGCAACCAACTCAATGGGAAAAAATTTTTGGAAACCATGTATCTGACAAAAGACTGATATCTTGCATATATAAAGAAATCCTACAACTCAATGACAATAATACAGACAGCCCAATTATAAAATGGGCAAAAGATATGAAAAGACAGTTCTCTGAAGAGGAAATACAAATGGCCAAGAAACACATGAAAAAATGTTCAGCTTCACTAGCTATTAGAGAGATGCAAATTTAGACCACAATGAGATACCATCTAACACCAGTTAGAATGGCTGCCATTAAACAAACAGGAAACTACAAATGCTGGAGGGGATGTGGAGAAATTGGAACTCTTATTCATTGTTGGTGGGACTGTATAATGGTTCAGCCACTCTGGAAGTCAGTCTGGCAGTTCCTTAGAAAACTAGATATAGAGTTACCATTCGATCCAGCGATTGCACTTCTCGGTATATACCCGGAAGGTCGGAAAGCAGTGACACGAACAGATATCTGCACGCCAATGTTCATAGCAGCATTATTCACAATTGCCAAGAGATGGAAACAACCCAAATGTCCTTCAACAGATGAGTGGATAAAGAAAATGTGGTATATACACACGATGGAATACTACACGGCAGCAAGAAGGAACGATCTTGTGAAACATATGACAGCATGGATGAACCTTGAAGACATAATGCTGAGCGAAATAAGCCAGGCACAACAAGAGAAATATTATATGCTACCACTAATGTGAACTTTGAAAAATGTAAAACAAATTGTTTATAATGTAGAATGTAGGGGAACTAGCAATAGAGAGCAATTAAGGAAGGGGGAACAATAATCCAAGAAGAACAGATAAGCTATTTAACGTTCTGGGGATGCCCAGGAATGACTATGGTCTGTTAATTTCTGATGGATATAGTAGGAACAAGTTCACAGAAATGTTGCTGTATTAGGTAACTTTCTTGGGGTAAAGTAGGAACATGTTGGAAGTTAAGTAGTTATCTTAGGTTAGTTGTCTTTTTCTTACTCCCTTGTTATGGTCTCTTTGAAGTGTTCTTTTATTGTATGTTTGTTTTCTTTTTAACTTTTTTTTCATACAGTTGATTTAAAAAAGAAGGGAAAGTTAAAAAAAAAATAAAAAACAAGGGAAAAAAAAAGATGTAGTGCCCCCTTGAGGAGCCTGTGGAGAATGCAGGGGTATTGGCCTACCCCACCTCGATGTTTGCTAACATGACCACAGACATAGGGGACTGGTGGTTTGATGGGTTGAGCCCTCTACCATAGGTTTTACCCTTGGGAAGACGGTTGCTGCAAAGGAGAGGCTAGGCCTCCCTATGGTTGTGCCTAAGAGCCTCCTCCTGAATGCCTCTTTGTTGCTCAGATGTGGCCCTCTCTCTCTGGCTAAGCCAACTTGAAAGGTGAAATCACTGCCCTCCCCCCTACGTGGGATCAGACACCCAGGGGAGTGAATCTCCCTGGCAACGTGGAATATGACTCCCGGGGAGGAATGTAGACCCGGCATCGTGGGACGGAGAACATCTTCTTGACCAAAAGGGGGATGTGAAAGGAAATGAAATAAGCTTCAGTGGCAGAGAGATTCCAAAACGAGCCGAGAGGTCACTCTGGTGGGCACTCTTACGCACACTTTAGAGAACCCTTTTTAGTTTCCAAAGAATTGGGGTAGCTGGTGGTGGATACCTGAAACTATCAAACTACAACCCAGAACCCATGAATCTCGAAGACAGATGTATAAAAATGTAGCTTATGAGGGGTGACAATGGGATTGGGAAAGCCATAAGGACCACACTCCACTTTGTCTAGTTTATGGATGGATGAGTAGAAAAATAGGGGAAGGAAACAAACAGACAAAGGTACCCAGTGTTCTTTTTTACTTCAATTGCTCTTTTTCACTTTAATTATTATTCTTGTTATTTTTGTGTGTGTGCTAATGAAGGTGTCAGGAATTGATTTAGGTGATGAATGTACAACTATGTAATGGTACTGTAAACAATCCAAAGTACGATTTGTTTTGTATGACTGCGTGGTATGTGAATATATCTCAATAAAATGAAGATTAAAAAAAAAAAGAAAGAATGGATGAAAATTCCCAAATTTAATGAAAGATATGAATATACATATCCAGGGTGTTCAACAAACTCCAATAAAGAATAAACCCAAATAGACCCAGGCCATAGCATATTATAATCAAATTGTTGAATACCAAAGCTAAAGCAAGAATTCCAAAAGCTGCAAGAGAGGAGCAGCATGTCATATTCAAAGAAGTCTTAAGATTAAGTGCCAGTTTCTCTTCAGAAACCGTGGAGGCAAGAAGGCAAAGGAATAACATATTTAAAGTGCTGCAAGCAAAAAAATTGCCAACCAAGGTTTCTATATCTGGCAAAGCTGTCTCTCAAAATTGAGGGAGAGTTTAAAACATCCCCAGATAAATAAAAGGTAATTTGTCACCACCAGAGCAGTCCTACAAGAGTTGCTAAAGAGAGTTCTGCAAGTTAAGGAAAAGGACAATAGACGACAGATCAAAGCTACATGAAAAAATTAGAATCTCCACTGAGAGTAATAGCTTGAGTAAATATCAATGCCAGTATTATTGTATTTTTGGTTTGTAACTCCACTTCTTACTTCTTACAGGATGTGAAAGGCAAATGCATAAAATATAGTGATAAATCAGTGGTTTTGGACTCATATATAAATATGTAGTTTGTGGTAAGAGCTACATAAGGAGGGGGGACTGAGGGATATAGGAACATAGTTTGTGTACGCTATTGAAGTTGTTGGTATTAAAGCAACCAAGATTGTTATAGATTTGGAATGTTAAATTTAAGCCTCATGGCAACTACAATGAAAATATCAAAGAATATGAGGGTTCATAGAGACAGAAAGTAGAGTACAGGTTTCCAGAGGTAGGGGGCAAGGGGAATTAGGAATTAATATATAATGGGTGTCGGGTTTTGGGGGAGATGGGGAAGTTTTTTGTAATGGAAGATAGGGAGGGTACCACAATACTGTGAATGTGATTAATTCCATTGAATTGTATGTTTGGGAGTGGTTGAAGTGGAAAAGGTTATGTTTCATATATATTCCCACAATTAAAAAAAAAAAAAAAGAGTGACTAAAGAGACAATGACAATTAAATGCAATACATGATCCTGGATGGGATCTAACAAGGGAAGAGAAAAGGCTCAAAAGGAAATTATTGTGACATATGAAAAAATTGGAGTATAGACTTTTAAGTTTCATATCAGTGTTAAATTTCTTGAACTTGATCACTCTCCTTAACATGGTTACATAAGTGAATATCCTTTTTCTTAGGAAATGTATATGGCAGAATTAAGTATTCAGTGAGCATTGTGTATACAGCCTACATTCAAGTGCCTGGAAGACGGACAGATGGATAGATTGATGGATGGAAGGATGGAAGGAAGGAAGGAAGCAAGGGTGGGGAGGAAAGGGGTAAGGGAGGAAATAAGGAGGAAGGGAGGGAGGGAGGAAAAAAGGGCAAATCTGGCATAATTTTGAAATTGGTAGATCTCGGGGGGTTAGGGGTATGTTGGAGTTATCTGTATGAGGTTTGTTTTTATGTAACTCTCCTGTAAGTTTGAAAGTATTTCAAAATAGAAAGTGAAAAAAAAAAAGAGAGAGAGAAGAAAAAGTAGCCAGAATACTCCTCTGAGTTAGCACCATTTCAGAAATAATGTTTTGCAGTCATTGATTACAAAACAAATAAAATTGACAGAGCTTTGAGTAAAGCCGTCTCATGAACGCCATCATAGATGGAATAAGTTATGGTTTCTAAATGCCAGTTGTTACTGGAGCCATTTCCATAAAGCTCCACCCATCTGTGGGAAAAGATTATGCAGCCTCCTCTGATCTTTAGTGGGCTCCAGCCACAGAGCAGGTTAAAGCACCATATCACCAAGAGTTTCTCAAAAAAATAAAACTACATTATGTTGCTGCAGGTCAAGTCTGAAGGGTGTGCCCTACTTGGTGAATTATTTTGACAAAATTAAATTGATGAAGGTGTTTTTCTGAGAAAATAATTAACTAGCATCCAGAAAGCTGGCCAGCGGGTTAAAAATAGGAATGCTAGATTTTGGTCTTAACTGCATGACCTTGAGTATTATCTAATTATTCCTTTTCTTTTTTTTTTTTTTTTTCCCAGTTTCATTTTGTACTAAATCAGCAATTTCCCAAATGTGTTTCTGTAGAACGTTATTACCATAAGGTGCTCCAGGAGAGCACATGGTCAAATGAGTTTAGAGAAATGATGCTTACTAGATCCCCCTTTAAGAAATGGTCCCTGTGTAGTAGAACGTTAAAGGCTCCAAGAAATCTTGAAGAAAAGAAACTCAGCATTTTTGGACCCATGCATCTATGCATTCCTAAGAACTTGTGTTCCATGAAGTCACACTTTGGGAACCTGTTTTAGTTGCTGTTATTAGTCTAGTAAAAAAAATTTATCTTCTATCAATAAATTATTTTATCTATGGTACCTTAATTTGTCATGTCAGTGTGTAATCTTCTTAAGAAAGCAACAGAAAAACTTTTAATTGGACAGTATCCTAGTACTCATGGATTGTAAACATAGCAACATAGAGAAGCATTGTCTTTCCCTGTGGTTTGATTTGGAATGGATTGGTCAGGAAAAGGCGGAGTCAGATGTTTCCCTACTTCTCAGGAGCTCTGTCTAGTACCACAGAGTCTATCAGAATGTTCCTATAAGGTTCAATTTGATAGCGTATGTTTTCTTTTGTTTACTATCATTTCAGTTGTTATTGGCTTAAAATATATAGATCCCTAGGGGTTTTTTTGTTAATATTTGTTGTTCATAAAATGATGCTTGGCTTTCTAATAAGAAAGTTCAAACGAAAATCAATCTTATTTGTAGGATGGGTGCTGCAGATAACATATGTAAAGGACGGAGTACATTTATGGAAGAACTGACTGACACAGCAGAAATAATAAGAAAGGCAACATCACAGTCCTTGGTTATCTTGGATGAATTGGGAAGAGGAACAAGCACCCATGATGGAATCGCCATTGCTTATGCTACACTTGAGCATTTTATTACAGATGTAAGTATCCTGCTTTCCTTTTTGGAAGAAATTATTTTCTTGACCTCAGTTTCCAACTATTCAAAATTATTTTTAATTGTCATAATTGACCCTGTTCTTGTAATTGATTATTAGAGTGCTATATAATGAGTTGAGATAGATTTGCACTAAATACTGTTTGTGATTTTTTGATGTGTCCTCCTTTCATTTGCCAAAGCAAAATAAGCTAATCTGGAGGAGAAAGGCCTCCCTGGCAATATTTCCACCCAGAACTGTTTCTTCTTATCCTGGGCAAATTAAACCAAGAGCAGGAACCATCTACCTGTAGCCCAATCCTTGAGGAAAGAACAAAGAGAAGGCAGTGCCATTTTTATACAGTGAAATATCTTTTTCAGCAGTATCACTGAAGATCACAATATAAAGCCTTTAATCTCATCTGTTCATCTCTTTGACTCCTTTTCAGTGGCATCACTCTAGTGCGTATGCTGTTTTTTCAGAATGCATTTCTTAGCATCTCAGTGTGAAAGTTTTTGTGTCAAACTTTCCATCTCTATCATCTCCTTCAAACTCTCTCCTTTTATTTACTCTCTCTATCATCTCCTTCAAACTCTCTCCTTTTATTTACTCTTTTGTCCTTGTCCATTTTGGTTTTTCCTTTTCTGTCTCTCCCTCTTAGCACCTACCCCTGAATCTTGTCTCTCCTGTCTTTCTTTTTCTACGTATGTCCCACTCTTGCTCTTTTCTTTGTGTCTTTCCCTGTGTCTGTGACTTCCCTCATCTTCATTTTTTCCTCATTTCCTTAAATAGCCAATAAAAGCATACTTTTTTAATGCAATTTTATTGAGATATACTCACACATTATATAATCCATCCAAAGTATACAATCAGTGGCTCACAGTATCGCCATATAGTTTTGCATTCATTGCTACAATGTTCAAACATCTTCATTATTCCAGAATAAAGGAAAAAAATATTTAAAAAAGAAATAAAAAAGAACACCCAAACCATCCCATTACCCTTACTGCCCTCCTATTATTTATATATTTTTTGTCATTATTTTATTACTTATCTGCCCAGACACTGGGTAAAGGGAGTGTCAGTCACCAGGTTTTCACTATCACCGAGTCACACAATAAAAGCTATATGGTTATACAATTATCATCAAAAATCAAGTTTACTGGATTACTGTTCAACAGATTCAGGTATTTCCTTCTAGCTATTCTAATACACTAGAAACTAAAGGAATATCTATAGAATGTGTAAGAATAACCTCTAGATTGAACTCTCAACTCTACAGTATTTGAGATCTCTCAGCCACTGAGCTTTATTTTGTTTCCTTTCTTTTTTCCCTTTGGGCCAAGACAGAATTCTCAATCCCACAATGCCAGGGCCAGGCTCATCCCTGGAAGTCCTGTCCCATGTTGCTAGGGAGACTTACACCCCTAGGAGTCATGTAGGGGAGGAGGTAGTGAGTTTATTTGCAGAGTTGGCTGAGAGAAACAGGCCATATCTGAGCAACAAAAGAAGTTCTCGGGGGGTGACTCTTAGACGTAATTATTGGTAGGCTAAGCTTTTCCTCTGCAGGAATAAGTTTCATAAGGGCAAGCCCCAAGAGTGAGGGCTTGACTTATTAAATTAGGATTCCCTAATGCTTGCAGGAGTATCAGGAATTCCCCAGGTGAGGAAGTTTAATATTTCCACATTTTTCCCAGTCCCTCAAGGGGACTTTGCAAATACTTTTTTATTTTCAGCCCAAAGTACTCTGGGGTGTATTGGGGTATCATATTAACCTGTACAGAATAACAAGATCTCATTTCCCATTCTAGGTTCCATGCAATCATGTTGTTTAAATAAACTGACCATACAGGTTATACTGGAAAGCGTGCTACAGAGAATATAAATTTTGTACCAAATAAACATCTCTTAAATAATAGTCAAACTCAGGAATAGATGTGACTGCCATAAGACTTTACAATCTAAAAAAATTTATAACAAACCTCATTGAACACTCTACACTCCTGCATTGTTGATTGCCCAATCTCTGTCCACATTCTATCCCCTGGTACCTGTGCTCTCAAATTCAATTCTCAGCATTTGCTCAATATAGTAATTTTATATTAGTGAGGTCTTACAATATTTGTCCTTTTTTTTCTGGCTTATTTCACTCAACGTAATGTCTTCAAGGTTCATTCACCTAGTTGCATGCCTCATGACGTCATTCCTTCTTGTAGCTGTTCAGTATTTCATTGTGTGTATACACCACAGCTTGCCCTTCCATCGATGTACCCTTAGACCACCTCCATTCTTTGCAGATTGTGAATACTGCTGCCATAAGCACCAGTGTGTAAATGTCTATTCATGTCCCTGCTTTCAGTTCTTCCAAGCATACACCAAATAATGGGGTTGCAGGATCATTTGGCAACCCTGTACTTAGCATCCAGTGGAACCACCACACTGCCCTCCAGAGAGGCTGCACCATTCTACTTCCCTACCAACAGGGAATAGGTATATCTCTCCACATCTTCTCCAACACTTTTATATCTCTCTGTTTATTTTTAAACAGTTGTATTTGCACACTGTGTAATCCATCGTGAGTAACCAATCAGTGGCTCCCAGTATAATCACATAATTATACTTTCACCACCACAATCTATATGAGAACAATTCCATTTCTTCCACAAAAAAAGAAGAGGAAGGAAAAAAAGAAAAAAGATAAAAGAATAAAGAATTTAAAATAAAATAAAAAAGAAGAAACAACAAGAATCCCATACCCCTCCCTTATATCCTCCTCTGTTATTAGCTTTGTTGTATTGCCTTTGTTACAATTAATGGAAGAATATTACAATGTTATTTTTAACTGTAGACCCTAGTTTTCATTGACTGTATTTTTTCTCATATACCATCTCATTTTCAACACCTTGCAATGTTGGCATTCACTTGTTCTCCCTCATTTTAAAAACTGTCTTATATTTCTATATGTTTAATCACCATCATTGTCTGCTCTAGTTTTTGCTTAGTTATACAGTCCCAGTTTTATCCTCTATCTATCACTCTGGTGTCATACATGGCCCTAGCCTTCCTTTTTGAACCATACTCACACTCAGCTTTGTTTATTATATTTACAGTATTGTGCTACCATCACGTAATATTGTGTTATCCATTTCTGGATCTTTACAATCAATCCTGTTTAACATTCTGTACTCCTTCAGCATCAAATGCCCTATCTCTACCCTCTTTCTACCTCCTGATAACCTGTGTTCTTAATTTGAACTTTCAGAGTTTGCTCATTATAGTTAGTTTATATTAGTGAGACCATACAGTATTTATGCTTTTGTTTCTGGCTAATTTTGCTCAACATATGTCCTCAAGGTTCATCCACATTGTTATATGTGTCATGACCTTATCTTTTTGTACAGCTGCCTAATATTCCATTGTGTGTGTGTGTGTGTATGTGTATCAGTTTGTTTATCCACTCATCCGTTGATGGACGTATGGGCTGTTTCCATCTCGTGGCAATCGTGAACAATACTGCTATAAACATCGGTTTACAAATGTCCATTCATGAACTAGCCTTCAGTTCCTCCGAATATATACCTAGTAATGGGATTGCTGTATCATACGGCAATTCTATACTTAGCTTCCTGAGGAACCACCAAATTGTCTTCCAGAGCGGTTGCACCCTTCTGCATTCTTACAAACAGTTAATAAGTATACCTCTTTCTGCACATCCTCTCCAACACTTGTAGTTTTCTGATTTTTTGATAGTGGCTATTCTAATAGGTGTGAGATGATGTCTCATTGTGGTTTTGATTTACATTTCCCTAATAGCTAGTGTGTTGAGCATCATTTCCTATGTTTTTGAGCTATTTGATCTCCTCTTCGGAAAAGTATCTTTCCATGTCTTTTGCCCAATTTTTTATTTGGGTCATTTGTCTTCTTGTTGTGTTGTAGGATCTCTTTATATATCCTGGATATTAAACCCTTATCTGATATGTGGTTTCCAAATATTGTCTCCCATTGTGTAAGCTGCCTTTTTACTTTCCTGACAAATTCCCTTGATGTGCAAAAGTTTTCAGTTTTTAGGAGGTACCATTTATCTATTTCTTCTTTCACTGTAACCAATTAGACTTAGCAGACATATATAGAACATTACATCCCAAATTACCAGGATATGCATTCTTCTGTAGTGCTCATGGAATGTTCTCCAGGATAGATCCTGTTATCTCTTTCTTCTTTGATTGCTCATGCTTTGGGTGTAAGGTTTAGGAAACCACCTCCTATTACAAGATCTTTAAGATATTCCCCTACATTTTCTTCTAAAAGTCTTATGGTCTTAGCTCTAATGTTTAAGTCTTTGATCCATTTTGAGTTAATTTCTGTGTAAGGTGTGAGATAGGGGTTCTCTTTCATTCTTCTGGATGGAATATCCAGTTCTCCAGGCACCTTTTGTTGAAGAGGCTGCTTGTCCAGTTGAGTTGAGTTGACTTGACCGTCTTATTAAAGATCAATTGTCCATAGATGAGAGAGGCTATTTCTAAACACTCAATTTGATTCCATTGGTCAGTATATACCTGTCTTTATGCCAGTACCATGCTGTTTTGACCACTGTAGCTTTGTAATATGCTTTGAAGTCAGGTAGTATGAGACCCCCACTTCATTTTTCTTTCTCAAGATACTTTAAGCTATTTGGGGCACCCTGCCTTTCCAAATAAATTTGATTATTGGTTTTTCTGTTTCAGCAAAGTAAGTTGTTGGAATTTAACTTGGTATTGCATTAAATCTATAAATCAATTTAGGTAGAATTGACATCTTAACTATTGTTCCTGTTTGCTAGTGCTTCCATTAGGCAAAATATCAGAAATGGATTGATTTTTTTTTTCCTACTCAACCTGGGTTATTATATTATTTATTGTTTGCATCTCCAATAATGGGAGACAGTAATGGGTGGGGGTGGGGAGGCAATCAGCCAGGTCAGAAATTGTTTTAATTATCAGGCACATTTGGGGGCCACCCTGGATATAGCTTGGTGCCCCCTGAGCACGGGGCTGAGTGACATGGAAATGGGATGTTCAGTGCTTAATTAGATTAATCAGATCCATTCACTTTAATAACCTACTGTGGGGGACGTCAAGCCATTTCCCAAGGACGTTCTCTGACCCCAAACAGTTCAGCTTTTTGAAGAGTCAGTTTGCTGGATTGACTTTTATAAGGGGGATTTATTAGGTTACAAATTTACAGTTCTGTGGCCATAAAAGTGTCCAAACTAAGGCATCAACAAGAGGATAACTTCACTGAAGAACAGCCACTGGCGTCCAGAACACCTTTTAGTTGGGAAGGCACGTTGCTGGTGTCTGCTGGTCCTTTGCTCCTGGGTTGCATTGCTTTCAGCTTCTGATTCCAGTGGCTTTCTCTCTAAGTATCTGTGGAATCCTCTCCTAGCTTCTCTGGGGCAAACTCTGGGCTTCATCTCTTAGGTTAGCATCTTCAGACATCCTTCTGTTTGCATCTCCAAGTGTCTCTAAGCATCAGCAAGCATCTGTGTTGGCTCTTGAGTTCACTTAAGTAATCCAGTGAACCAATCAAGAACCCCCCTGAGTGGGTGGGGTCCATACCTCCATGGAAATAATTTAACCAAAGGTATCACCCACGATTGGGTGAGTCACTCAAATCAAGAGGAAACAATCAAGAGGTTCCACCCAACAAAATTAGGTTAAAAGATCCTGACTTTTGTGGTGGACATAATATGTCCAAACCAGTACAACTATATTTAGTCTTCTAATCCATGTACACAGTATAGCCTTCCATTTATTTTAGGTGTTCCTTGATTTCTTTTAGCAATTTTTTTAGTTTTCTGTGTATAGGTCTTTTATGTCCTTGGTTAAATTTATTCCTAAATATTTGATTCTTTTGGTTGCTATTGTAAATGGAATTTTTTTTCTTATCTCCTCCTCTGATTGCTCCTTACCAGTATATAGAAACACTACTGATTTTTGCGCATTGATCTTGTATCCTGCCAATTTGCTGTACTCTTTTATTAGCTCTAATGGCTTTACTGTAGATTTTTTGGGATTTTCTACATATAGGATCATGACATCTACAAACAGTGAAAGTTTTACTTCTTCTTTTCCAATTTGGATGCCTTTTATTTCTTTATCTTTCCTAATTGTTCTAGCTAGAACTTCCAGTACGATGTTGAATAACAGTAGTGACAGTGAGCATCCTTCTCTGGTTCCTGATCTTAGAGGAAAGGCTTTCAGCCTTTCTCCATTGAGTGTAATGTTAGCTGTGGGTTTTTCATATTCCCTTTATCATATTGAGGAAGTTCCCTTCTATTCCTGTCCTTTGAAGTGTTCTGATCAAGAAAGGATGCTGAATTTTGTCAAATGCCTTTTCTGCATCAATTGAGATGATCATGTGTTTTTCCTCTTTAATTTATTGATGTGGTGTATTACATTTATTGATTTTCTTGTGTTGCAACCTGGAATAAAATGCACTTACTTGGTCATGGTATATAATTCTTTTAATGTGCTGCTGGATTCGATTTGCAAGTATTTTGTTCAGGATTTTTGCTTCTCACTCATTAGAGAGATTGGTCTATAATTTTCTTTTCTTGTGCTATCTTTGTCTGGCTTTGGTATAGGGTGATGTTTGCTTCATAGAATGAGTTAGGTAGCTTTCCCTCCTCTTCAATTTTTTTTGAAGACTTTGAGCAGGATTGGTGCTAATTCTTTCTTGAATGCTTGGTAGAATTCACGTGCGAAGCCATCTGGTCCTGGGCTTTCCTTTTTTGGGAGTTTTTCTGATGACTGACTCAATCTCTACTTGTGATTAGTTTGTTGAGGTCTTCTATTTCTTCTCAAGTCAATATTGGTTGTTCATGAAAAGCATACTTTTACCTTATATTTCCTTCCAAAAAATAGACAACACAAAAATAAAATTCCTTTTTCTCAACTTCTTCAGTCCTTATTTGTTTGTTTAAAAACATTTATTTAGATTGCATTTTTTAATGATGACATGTTTCTACTTTAAAATGCATATTTTTTTATTGTTTCTTTAAAAAACAGTTCTTATTTGCAAAAGATGTATCTCATAAATTTATCTTTAATCATATAGAAATTAAGGAAATTTCATTAAGGTCCTACCACTTCCATCAAAACACATTTTTAAGCATTCGTTTAAGAACCTTCAAGAGCAAATTATGACAGAACTGTATTTTCCACCTTTGAGTTTGATTTCATTGTTTCTACTGTATAGCAGTGTATCAGTTTCTATGATTGCCTAACAAATTTCCCCAAAATTAGTGTATTAAAACAACAATAATTTATTATCCCACAATGTCTGTGGGTAAGGAATTCATAAGCAGCTGAGATGGGTGGCTTTGGCTCAGGGTCTTTCATGAACTTGTAGTCAACATGTCAGCCCAGAGCTGCCGTCACCTAAAGGCTTGATTAGGGCTGAAGGATCCACTTCCAATGTGGTTCATTCACATGGCTGTTAATTTGGTGCCGTTGGCCTCTGTTCCTCTCCATGTGGGCCTCTCTGTGGGGTTGCTTGAGAATCTTCAAAAATGGCTTCTGGGTTCCCTCAGAGCAAGTGACCCAGGAGGCCCAGGTAGAAGCAGCAATGCCTTTCATGACTTAGCCTCAGAGGTCACACCCTGCCACTGCCATCCTATTCCTTTGACTAGTGTATTCAACAAGGAAGTATGTTCTAGTGAAAGGAGACTGCTTAACAGCATGAACACTGATAGGTGAGGATCTTTGGAGCCATCCTGGAGGCTGGCTACCATAATATTTAAGAACTTCAGGAACAATTTATGACAGAAGTGAATTCTGTTTTCATTGCTTATACTATAAAGCAATTTTTTGATATTTCAAATGTTAGTGAAGAATGTTCTTTTTAAATAAAATTTACCTTAGAGGTAAGTAGTTGAAGAGGATTCTCCTGGAGTATAACTCCTTAACCTTTTTATGGTTGAAAATCTTAGTTTTCATAGTTATTATGATCACAAAGATGGAGAAGAGAGATCAGAGGGGAGTAGGAGAGGCAATGTGATGCTGTTGAAGGTGGCCTTGAGGAGAGTCGTGCTATAGCTCAAACCCTTAGGACTTCTGGCTAGAAATGCCTCTCAGCTTGGGGAGGGGACCCAGGGAAGAAGCTGCTCCTGAAATTCTTCAGGGCAGATTTTAAGAGTAGCTGATCAAAGAAATCTTGCCTTGACAGGTTTATTTGCAGTTGTAGTAAGAGAGAAAGAATATATTTTGACTTTAAATAAGGTGGCTAGCTGTTGAATCACCTATTTTGTTTTTTTTTTTAATTATTCACCCCACCACACCCTGACCCCCCCACACACACTAATTTTTAGAGTTGGGTTCGGTATTAACTTTCCTTGAGATAGGGATTTCTAGAATACATAATAATGTGTGCCTTAAAATAGTGCTTCTTAAACAATCCATGAGGAGGATCTAAGATGGCGGCATAGAGAGGAGTGGAAGCTAAGTAGTCCCCCTGGAACAACTAAAAAAAAAAACAGAAACAACTAGTAAATAATCCAGAATAACTGCAGGGGAACAAACATGACCATCCACTCATCATACACCAACCTGAATTGGGAGGAATGCCCGAGATCACAGCATAAAATCTGTAAGTAAAAACTGTGGATCCAAATCCGGAGACCCCCTCCTTGACAGTCCAAGCTACAAAGCCTCATGGTGCCAGAGAGAAGCTTTCTCCCAGCAAGCGAATATAGCTCAGCTGAGCTCCAACTGGGGTTTTAATTACCAAGTGCGAACTGCTCACTATGAGGTACGAATCCCCAACAAATAGACAGAGGCTTTGGGTGACGACTGACCTTGGAGAGCCAGAGGGTCACCTTGGACTAGCTCTGAAGGGGACTCTCTGTTCCTTTTTCCACTCAGTATAGAAAGCCTCAGCCATTTTCAGTTCCCAGTTCTGTGACCCAGACAAGGGTATAGCACAGACAGAGAGAGACCATTGAAATGCTAATGACCCCCCCTAGGGGGTCTGTCCTCCCTAAGAGGAAAGGGGTGGGGCCCAGGTCTACTACCTGCCTTTCATTCAGAACTTGGGTAAAAAGACAAGAATTATAGGCTAACAAGCACCACCTGCTGGGCAGAAAAGCTCAGTGACCGGAGGCATAGAGGGTGTACCAATTTTCTAAGACACACCCTCAGGGAAACTGGATACTGAATATTTCTTCTTTCTGGGACCTTAGCCCATTCTGGTCTGGGGAGGCCTGATTGGGGTAACCAAGGAAACCATGCCTAGACAACAGAAAACTGCAGACTACACCAAGAAAAATGAGGTTGTGGCCCAGTCAGAGGACAACTGTGATGCCGGAATTGAAACAACTAATAATAAGTCAATTCAAAAAGTTTAGGGAAGTTATGGCAAAAGAGCTGAGCCATATAATGAAAACACAGGATGTACGTAAGGTAGAAATTGAAAGTTCAAAAAACCAACTGGCGGAATCTATGAAAACGAAAGGCACAACACAAGAGATTAAAGACACACTGGAAACAAACAACAGCAGACCTCAAGAGGCAGAAGAAAACACTCAGGAACTGGAGAACAAGGCACCTGAAAGCCTATACACAAAAGAACAGATAGAGAAAAGAATGGAAAAACACGAGCAACATCTCCAAGAACTTAAAGACAAAACAAAAAGCAAGAATTTACATGTCATTGGTGTCCCAGAAGGAGAAGAGAAGGGAAAAGGGGCAGAAGCAATAATAGAGGAAATAATCAATGAAAATTACCCATCTCTTATGAAAGACATAAAATTATGGATCCAAGAAGCACAGCATACCCCAAACAGAATAGATCTGAATAGGCCTACACCAAGACACTTAATAATCAGATTATCAAACATCAAAGATAAAGAGAGAATCCTGAAAGCAGCAAGAGAGAAACGATCTATCACATACAAAGGAAGCTCGATAAGACTATGTGTGGATTTCTCAATGGAAACCATGGAGGCAAGAAGGAAGTGGGTGATATATTTAAGATACTGAAAGAGAAAAACCACCAATCAAGAATCCTATATCCGGCAAAACTATCCTTCAGATATGAGGAAAAGCTTAAAATATTCTCTGACAAACAGACAATGACCAAGTTTGTGAACAAGAAACCTCCTCTACAGGAAACACTAAAGGAAGCTTCTGCAAACAGAAAGGAAAAGACAGGAGTGAGAGGTTTGGAAAACAATTTTGGGAGATAGTAGCACAGCAATGTAAGTACACTGAACAAAGATGACTGTGAATATGGTTGAAAGAGGAAGGCTGGGACCATGTGGGACACCAGAACAAAAGATGAACGATGAAGACTGGGACTTTGTAACTCAGGGAAACCTAGGGTGCTCAACGATTGTAATGAAAGGTACAAATCTGTTTTTACATGAGGTAGAACAAATGAATGTCAACCCTGCAAGGTGTTAAAAATAGGGTGGGATTGGGGGGAAAACATAATCAATGCAAACTAGAGGCTAGAATTAATAGAAACATTGTATTATGCTTCCTTTAATGTAACAAAAGCAATACACCAAAGCTAAATGCATATGGAGGGGTGGGGAATAGGGGAAGGTTATGGGACTCCAGGCATTGGTAATGTCTGACTCTTTATTCTACTTTAGGTTACTGCTATCTTTCCTTTTGTCATCTTCTAGCTATCAAGTTTGTTTGTTTTTCTCTCTTTCTCTTGCCTTTTTTTTTTTTTTTTTTTTTTTGCCTTTCTGCCTTCTTTGACTCGTCCTCTGTCTTTGTGGAAGAAATGTCCTTACACAGAGAGTGGCGATGGTGCTCAATACATAAATATGTGACTATACAGGGAACCAACAATTGTTTACTTAGAATGGAATGTAGTGTTTGAACAAAACCATCTTAAAAGAAATGGATTGATGAAGAAACCTTGCGGGCACTATATTGAGTGAAACAAGACAGACACAAAAGGCAAATATTGCAGGGTCTCAGTGATATGAACTAATTAGAATATGTAAACTCATAGACATGATATATAAGTTACCAGGTTATAGAATGAGGCTAAAGAATGGGGAGCGGCTGCTTATTATGAGCAGAATGTTCAACTAGGGTGAACTTAAATATTTGGAAATGGACAGGGGTGATGGTAGCATGTAATGAGAATAACAGTGCTAAAAGGTGTGTAAAGGTGGTGGAAGGGGTAAGCTCAGAATCACACATGTCATCAGAAGGAAAGTTGGAGGTTAAAAGATGGGAATGTATAAAACAGTGAATCTTGTGGTGGACAATGTCTGTGATTAATCGTACAAATACTAGAAATCTCTCTCACAAACTAGAACAAATGTATGTCACCATAACTAGAGGTTAATAATAGAGAGGCATATAGGGAAAAAATACATACCTATTGCAAACTATATACTATAGTTAGTAGTATTTTAACATTCTTTCATCAACAGTAACAAATGTACTATACCAAAACTATGAATCATAATGGAGGGGGGGGGCATGGTTAGGGGTATGGGAGGATGTGAATTTCCTTTTTGTGTCTTTGTTTATTTTCTGGAGGAGTGAAATGTTCTAAAAATTGAAAAAAAATAGTTGTGTTGATGGATGCACAGCTGTATGGTGGTGCCATGGGCAGTTGTACACTTTGGATCTTTGGATAGTTGTATGGTATCTGAACAATCTCAATTAAAAAAAGAAGAAGAATCCATGAATCCATACTGATCCTAACAAAAATAAATTATATAAAAAGTATTGGGGGGGCAGGGCAGGGTGGGGAGGAATTGGGGGCGTGGGGATCCGGGTGCAGAAGTCCGCATCCGCTACAGAGATCGCAGCCGGCAGCGGGCAGCCGAAGAGGCTTTGAAGATAATCCGCTTGTGAGGCAAAGGTGTCTACAAAACTATGAATGATACAAGAACTTTACTCGAAGTTAAAGAGTTTGCCGATAATGAGGTACAGAAAAACTGAGTACTACTAACTCTGGAAGAATGGCAAGAAAAGTGGGTGAGCTGCAAAACTGCACTTCATCAGGGACAAGGACATCAGCTATTAAAGAAGCATTTGGATACTTTTCTTAATGGGAACAGTGGACTCAGGATAATTTTTCCTCTTTGTGGAAAAGCAGTTGAGATGAGATGGTTTGCAGGCCTGGGACACACAGTGTAGTTGGTGTGGACATCAGTGAACTTGGGATTCGAGAGTTTTTTACAGAGCAGAATCTTTCTTACTCAGAAGAACTAATTGCTGCAATTCCTGGAGCCCAGGTATTTAAGAGTTCTTCAGGGAACATTTCATTGTACTGTGGCAGCATTTTTACTCTTTCCAGAGTAAATATTGGCAGATTTGACAGGACTTGGGATAAGGAGCCTTAGTCGCTATTAATCCAGGTGCTCAAGATCACTATGTTGATAATTATGTTGTCCCTAACAAGAAAAGGGTTCCAGTACCTCATATCTGTTGTTTCTTATGATCCAACTAAACATGCAGGCCAACCATTTTATATCCCAGACACTGAAATTAACAGATTGTTTGGCACAAAATGCAATATTCATTGTCTTGAGAAGGTTCATTTTTTTGAAGAGCAATGTAAAAGTTGGGGAATTGACTACGTATTTGAAAAGTTATATCTGTTTACAGACAAATAAAATCTCGCACATCAACATGGTTTTGAGCAATTGAAAATTATGCTCAGGCATGAAAATATGATGAATGACTAAAAAAATAATTTACCAATCACATCATAGATCTTTGGTCAAAATGCATATAACTTTTTAGAGAAAAACACATTCTAAATGTTAAAAGTGACTACCTTTGGAGAGGAGAGTGTAAATAGGGGTAAAAGCAGACTACCTGTCTGCTTTACTTACAGATTGTAAACAATTTTTACCATCAGCATGTATTACTTCTATAATTAAGATATAAAAGAAAAATGCAATGCATATAACAAAGAAATATGAGATGTAGAAAAATGGACGCAAGTGTAATACTTTAATAAGATGCACGTCAAGTAATGTAAGAAGTTATATAAAATAATAATTTTTAATATAAACACCCCTTATGCACACCTTTCACATTTTGTCTTCTTATATAATAATTTTATATGTAAGAGAATCAAGAAATTTGAAAGTTAACTTAAATGAAAATAAATTATATGGAACCAAGTGTTTTTCCTAAACTGTAAAAATTTTACAAATTTTAAATTAAGTTTTTACTTGAGTTTCGGAGTTTTTTGTTTCCTCTAGGCTGATCTTGTTTAAATGATAGCTTCAGTGAAGTACAGTGAATCCAGATTCATGATTTTTCACTGTGAAAGTTTAGATTAAAATCTGAGATCATGTGCCCCTTGATGTGATGCACTGAAAAGGGTGCGTCTCTGATATATATGTAACGTTATCACCAAAAATGTTTAAGCTGAACGTAATCATGAGGAAGCAGTCAGATCCAAATTGAGAGACATGATGCAAAAACAACTCTCCTGGATACTTCAAAATGTTAATTTCATGAAAGACAAAAGAGAAAAGGCTGGAGAACTCTTCTGGATTAACAGGACTAAAGGGACATGGCTAAGTGCACTGCATGATCCTTGATATTTAAACATTGCTGTAAAAACATTACTGAGACAGTTGGGGAAATAAACATGGAGTGTATTATATAATAATCATATATCAATGCTAAATTTCATAAGTGTAATAATTTTATTCTGTTTATGTAGGGAAATGGTTTTTATTCTTTGAAGATAAAAGCTTAAGTAGGGGTAAAATATCAGGATGTCTGCAACTAATTCTCAAATGGTTCAGGAAAAAAAAGTGTGTGTGTGTTCATGTGTATATATAGAAAAAAAGAGGTGGAGAGAGGGAAAGAGAGAGAGAATATGGCAAATATTAATAATTGATAATTTATTTAAAGAGTTTGTAGATGTTCATTGTTCTATTGCAAGTTTTGTGAAGATTGGAGATTTTTTCAAAATAGGAAGTTGAGGAGAAGTTTAATGAAACCAAAACTTAAAAATAAAATAATGTTTATTCTGTTTTCTTGCTTTAGGTGAAATCTTTGACCCTGTTTGTCACCCATTATCCGCCAGTTTGTGAACTAGAAAAAAGTTACTCACAACAGGTGGGAAATTATCACATGGGATTCTTGGTCAATGAAGATGAAAGCAAACAGGATTCAGGTATAAAATATTCCTCCAGTAGGTACAACTAAAATGTTGTTGGTTTTCGTGTTTGATAATTCGAACTTTATAGGGGTGTGAACTTAACTGCTGGTTAATAATAAAAAGCTGTCAATGTTGATTATCAGTAACATTTGTTAATATTCGTTCACATTCATTTTCTGTAAGCTTAGGGTCAAGTAGAGTTTGCATTTATCCTTGCCGTCTCAGAGTCCTTCTCTGGTCTCCTGATCTCATTTGGAATGGCAGCCTTTTTTCTACAAGAAGAGGGTGGGAGAGGGAGCACCGCGTAGGTTTTCCTCTCAGTGCCACACATTCTTGCGGGATTCAATTCAGCAAAGATTCTCTGGCAGTTGAGTGCAGAGTATCATTAGTCACCTTATAAAATGCCCAGTGTATTTCCCAAAATATCATTTAATATTAATTACTTACAAAGGGCCATATACTCTACTCTGTTGGGCACTTTATGTATTTTATCTTAATTTTAGAAGGAAACTGAATCTCATAAAGTGGTTTGTCCATGTCTGCCACTGAGCAGGGGCCCAACTCAGCCTAGAATCCATATCTTCTGCCTCTTAGGTTCTCTTTTCTTCCACTCTGCTAGAGTAGCTATGTGGGTTCTACAATGTTTTTCCTAGCCTTTCCAGTTATTCCTAGTGTCACAGACATGAGACATTTCATTAAAAAAGAATGCCATTAGCCAATAGAATAAGTTCAAGTGACATAAGTTATATTGTAGGTTGTAGCATAATTTTTTGTTAGTTGTAATTTTCTTAAGCTACCAGTCTATTGGCTGGTGATGGTTTGCACAATTGGTGTGCTACAATGGAAAATCCATATACTCCAGAGTCTAAATTTTATTTGAGAAAAACTATTATGAAAAAGAGATCAGGCAACTGGACCAAAAAAAAAAAAAAGTCACTAGACCTAAAATAAATTTAATGTTTGGGAATTCCTGCCTTTGAAAACACATCATAAATTCTCTCATAGAATCAGTTTTATAGTCATTAATCTGCATCCAAAGTGACAGAGGGAGATTTATAAGCTAAACTCCAATGGGATAAACAGATAGAGTTCACCAACAGGAAATAAGAGCAGTCCGCACTACTAAGCATTCAGTATGAGCTGACTGCTAACCCAGAGTATTATTATATCTTTCTCTTAAGTTTTCTGACATTTTATTATTTTATTGATTTAAATTTTTATCCATGAACATATTTTAAAAAATTAAATGGTGCTAAAGGCTTGTGCTAACGAGCCTCAGTCCCTTGCTTCCTTTCCTCCACTCTCCATCCTGCCCCGTCCCAAACCCAAAGCAGCTACTTTCACTCTTATCTGTTTCTCCCGTATTTCTAATAATATGCATGTTCCCAATCTCTCGATTCCTCAACTTGAAGCATTACTGATTGGCTTCTCTTTATGTTAGATGGGGGTCTTCAGCCTCTACCCCTTTCCTCCCTGTCTTCACAATATAGTCGTTTCACATTTTTTGTTTTATTCATATTCATTGTTTTCACTCCTATTATCTTATACGTATTGCTTACTGATGTGGCAAGTATAGAGACAAGTCCATTTTCTTTCTTTTACAACTTTTTCTACTTTCTTAAAGATAATAGTTACCTTTTTTTTTCATTTCTTTGTTTTTGTTGAGTATATAGTTGAATCTTCTTATACCCTCCAATAGCTTTGTAAAATCCTTCCCTAGACATTTTTCCACATGGTCAGACCTATGGGTTCCATTTTCCCCCACAAAGTTCATTCCTCTGGAGTCCTTTGCTCTCATAATATCTGAACTGGCTGCTCTAGGCCTGCTGCATGGCTATTGTCCTTGGACCTGCTTTTGCCAGCATCCTAGGAATTCTCTTACCCTCTCTTCTGGGCATTTGATTGCAAGTAACAGAACACTCAGACTCACGCTGGCTCAAACAATAAGGATATATATAATCTCACATTACAGGACCCTCCCAAAACGAGTGGGTTTTAGCTCCTCTTAGCATTTCTCCTCACTCTGCCGTGCTGGCTTCACCATCAGGCTAATGGTGAGATGACTGCAGCTCTTTCAAGCATCACATCCAGAAGTGGCAATGTCCAAAGGAAGAAAACGGACCAACATTTCTTGCGACTCTTTCTTAGGAGCAAGGAAATGTTTCCCAGATGCCCCATAGCATCTCAGTGTCCCATCTTATTTTCAGAATGGAATCACATGCTCATTCTTAAACTAATCTGTAGATGCTGGGATCACAGGGATGACATTGATTAGCCTACATTAATCAGGATCTACTTTTGGGGCTGGAGATGAAGGCACCATCCCCTGAGTTAATTGGTGAGGGAATTGATACCTTACAAAATCAGGTTTTCTTAGAAGTGGAATGGATTTTTTTGGATAGGTTACTAATAATAACCACCAAAGGAGGTAAATTTTTTTACTTAGTATCAATGAAAATGTCTTTGCTTTGCCTTCATACTTGGTTGATAATTCAGCCAGAGCTTAGAATTTTAGGTTGAAAATCATTTTCACTCAGAATTTTGAGGCATTGCTTCATTGCCTATTCACTTACAATATTATTTCCTGGCTATTCTTATGCTTCATCCATTACCCCTAATCTGCCTCCTTTTCTATCTTAAGTTAATGGTCATTGCATAGGTCATCACTAAAAAGCCCTAAAGGCCTTTTGGATGTCTTCCAAGATACTGTGCTTGTCCATGAACAGCCCATGGTGTGGTTGATAAAGCAGTGGGTCAGCCTTCAAGAGATCTATGCTTTAGTTTATTTCTGTCTTCAAGATCTTGGACAGATCACCAAACTTCATGGGAATACCTTTCAACTCTATATGTTTTTATAGAGTTGATATAGAATCTACCCTAAAAATGATTTTTCAGAGTTATTTGATCAGCACACATCTCTTAATAACTGCCAAGAGGAGTCTGGCTTTAAAAGACATTTTGCTAAATTTCTCTGTAACAAGCAGAAACATTAATTATTACTTTCACTGACTCTAAGTATTGCCAGATAAACTTTTCAGTAATATCTTTTTGATGAATGGTTGTAGCTTATAAGTAGTAAAGTCCTCACTGAAAACTTTTGTCATGGGTCTGTGGAGAAACATATTTTTATTGATCTTCTCCACCATCTGGCTATCCACCATCCTCTAACATCAGTGCATGTGTGCACACACATTCACACACACACCTACAAAGGGATCAAGGACATTATTGAGGCAGAAAATAACTGCAAAGGAGCACCCCCAGGTGGTTAGAGAAGAGCAGTGACATTCTTTATCTGGATGGGGTGAGAACTACCATAATTGGCACTAGTGTGGAGACCAGTATAAGATGACAGATTCAGCAACTATTTTTACTGAAGTATGTTAATAACTTGTTCCAAGCAATGTAATATTTTATATGATTCAGCAATAGCATAGATGTATTTTGAAAAATGTAAAAAAGGCCATCCAGCAAAGCAGTTTTAAGCAGGAGAGTTACAATTTTTAGCTGAAAATGCTGACTGGATGGTTGGCTGGATGGGTGGATTAGTGGATGGAGGATGGCCAGCATGAAGGCTAGACTATAGAAAAGAAGCTGGAGGCAGGGAAATCAGTTAGGACTAACCCAGCTGATTAGTCTGATGAAGAATATTTTTCTGTCCTGAAGATTAGATGAGTTTGCTTTTTGATTGCCTACTGCTGCTTGCTTCACTTTTGGTCTCATGAGCATCAGAGAGTAATAAATAATTATCTCCCTTAGCAGGCACTGGTTTCTAGATGCTTCTTCCCTAGTCTGTTCCCACCCACTTCCTCACCTGCTCTTTGTTTCTGTAAGTTTCATTTGAAGGCAAAAGGTATTCTTAGTGCATGGTAATAGAGAGTTTTAGTCTATGTATTCCTGAGAGTGTCAGCATTCTTTTCACCTCCCACTTCTAGCACCCACCCTTAGAAAGGTATTATTTATCTGTTGCTGAGTTCTTAGAGAAGGAGGTTAAGGAAAACTCCATTATTCCTTTTCTCTGTTGAGTTGACTCTTTTGGCTTTTGGGTTTTTATCTGATAATAGAATAAAAGCATCCTCATTTATCAAATGAAATAATGTATGAGAAAAACACTCTTGATAAGCTTACAATAAATATACTAGGCTCTCTGAAATCATTGTTAATTTGGTTCATCTTAGAACATATTTACAACGCAATGCAATTATATTGCATTTCATACTAAATGCTATAATCCTGAGGTGCTTTAGATTTATCAAAGATCAAACTGTATGCAGCATTGTCTTAGTATTATCATACTTCATTATATTCTAATTCTTTAAAAGTTTTAAATTAGTGTATGTGTGGCAAGCTGGGTTCTCCAGGAAGGAGACACTGAGATTTGCTTGCAAGAGGTTTATTGGGGAGTGCTTTCAGGATCAAGAGCTGAGGGCAGGATCGGGCAGAGGAGGTATGGGGCTGTGTTGCAGTCAGTGCAAGGCTTCAGCCACCCCTGTGGAGAGCTCAGAGGCTGAAATGATCCTTCAGAGCTGCCTCAAACTTGGGGTGACAGAGCCAGGCCTTAGACCCAGTTATAAGTTGTCTATTGCAGCCTTACAAATTACCCCAAAATACAGCAGCTTAAAACAGCAAACTTGCTGTCTCATGGTTTCTGGAGGTCAGGAATCCAGGGGCAGCTAGCTCATGGTCTCACAAAGCTACAATCAAAGTCTTGGCCGGGGCAGTAATCACTTCAAGGATAGACTGGGCAAGTCCACTTCCAGGCTCACTTACGCAGCTATTGGCAGGCCTCAAGGCCTCACTGTCGGATGGCTGGAGACATCTACTTCTTTCCATAGGGCAGTCCCCAACATGGTAGCTGGCTTCCCTCAGAGAAAGCAAGCAAGTGTCAGTGCCACAGACTTTTGTAATCTAGTCTTGGAAGTGACATCCCATCATTTTTGCCATATTCTGTTCATTAGAAGAAAGTCACTGGGTCACTCAAGGAGGGGGGATTACATAAGGGCATCAACACCAGGAGGTGGGGCTGTTTGGCAGCCATCTCAGAGTCCGCCTACCATCCCCCATTGCAACCAGTCACTGAATGCAAAGTGCCCCAAGCAGGGGGTGTACTCATGGTGAAGCAGCTCTCTTCAGCTGAGATAATTCCCAAAGAGGGCATATAGCTGAGGGCCGGGGGCTGACATGGTTCCAGACAGCTGGAGGAATAAGCCTTTCAGTCCTGAAGGGTGATCTGGGTGGTACTGAACAGCATCCCCTTCGGTATATAACTCTTAGTTAACAAGAATATTTAATAAACATAATTTCTTGGTCTTGTTATTTAAATTGTGCAATGTATAATAGTTCTGTTTTTAAAGGAGAAATTATACTGTACCATGTATCAGAATCTTTCTCTTTTCGATAAAATGTTGAGTTCAGATTTTGCAGCAAGTTGCATATAACTAAATGCTTTTTTAGCTTACTGTGAATTATTATTAAAACCATTTTAGATACGTCTTGCCCTTGTGCATGCCCATGCTCACCCCTTGAGCATGTACTGTCTTTTCAATAAGCTTTTCTCAAAACCATTTTAAGTGAGCTAAATACAGGTCCTAATTGCAAAAACTCTGTCAAAGCAAGTTATTTACCTTTTTTCTAGATGTGTAATCTTCATAAAAGGAGTTAACAGGTGATTAGGAACAATGGATTTCTTTTCCAAATTGTACATTTTAATGAAGTTATAAGAATTTGTATGTCTTTATTAATCCTCTAATTGCTTTCAACTTACATGCATGGTTTTCTTAACCTCTTTTTTTTCTTTATTTTTGTAGGTAAAGAAGAAGATCAAATCCCTGACACTGTTACTTTTCTTTATCAAATAACTAGAGGAATTGCAGCAAGAAGTTACGGACTAAATGTGGCTAAACTAGCAGATGTTCCTGCAGAAGTATTAAAGAAAGCAGCTCATAAATCAAAAGAGCTTGAAGGATTAGTAAATATGAAAAGGTCAGAATGATTGTGTTACAGTTTTTTTGGTTTATAATGAAATCTTCCAGTGGTCCAAAGAAGTAGATTGTCCTACTAATGAACATCAGATCTACTTTTAAGCATCTCTTCAAATATTCTGAAATATTTAATTTGATAAAATGAAAACAGCTTTTGACAAGGCTCATGTGAATGCAGTCCATCTTCTGCAATCAAATTTCCTAAGTTGCTAAATTGGTTTTTCAGTTATTTTTCTAAAGAATTAAAACTAACTCCTTAATGTATACCAACACATTTTGCCTAAACCATTAAATTATACAAAAAGCTATTGAAAGAAACCTCAATATTGAGAACCTACGGAGTATTTCTTTTAATCAGATATGCAATGACTACTCTCAGGACATGAATGAAAATAATAGTATTACATAACTATATAATCATCGTCAGTATCCACATGTCAGTTATTTTGTGGATTGTTTGTGACAAATTTTTCATTCTAAAGTGGTTTCTCTCTGTCACCTAGAAGACTTATGTGAATGCTTTCCAACTTTTGTCCTTGATATCCAACTGGTATGTAGTCAGTCTATAAATAAATTAATCTTATTATAAGTCTGAGATGTACTTTAGAAGGAAAATATTGCTAGGAAAATATCATTTTTAATAACTAACAGCCTTTTCTTCCCAAATATAAAATTATATAACTACATAAGCTCCCCATCTCACCGCCTCACCTCGTCACCCCGTTCTCGGTCTGATCTGAGGTAGGACTTTACTGCCCTGGTTAGTAACCGTGTGATGATGAATGAACAGACTATTGATCAAGAAAATCTTGGCTGGACACAGTGGTTCCTGGGTTATACTATAAGAATATTATTTAGTTCTTGAAATCACGAAATTTAAATTTTGAAATATTAATGCCTAATATTATTAAAGAAACAGTTTCTAATTTGTATACTGAAATACAGTTATACAACCAGCTTCTTTTTCTCCACTTCCTTCCTCCTGGATTCTGCCTGCTTACCCACCTTGAACAGTATATGATGGTTGACCAAGTCCAAAGTGCTGGCGTACTACAGATGACATGTAGCTTAGCTTCCTCTGTTGGCATTCCCTTCTGGATCATTTCAGCAGCGTTAATCAGAAGCAAAGTGGCATAGTCATCACAAATAAGGGTGACGACCTATTCCTAATCGTTACAAGTTAGATTAATGGTTATATTCTGGAGAGAAAAGTAATTATCTATTAATGTTTCAAAATAAACTTGGCCTTAGTTCTTCGCAAAGTCCAAAGACAAATTTTAATCCTCTTTTGTTGTTTTTTTTTCCTTTTCCCTGAAGATACTAGAATACAAAGGATATATATTCCAGACGGCAATAAAATATGATAGGTTATACTTATTAATTATGTGGCCTACTAAGCAAGAGCAATAAAATTCACAGATTACTTATAAATATTTTAACCCCTCCAACTAGTACATGACATGTGAAAGCTATAGTTACTTTGACAAGGTGTCAGGAGAGGTTGTATTGGAATGGAATCTGGTAAATTATCATGACACTATATTTGCTATTTTATCTTTTCACTAAAATCGCTTATCACATCAATTCCATTGGCCAGATCAGAGTAACAAAATCAAATCTTGTTCCTTCATGTGGACTTTTTATAGTAGCTAATATTTATTGAATGCTCACTTTGCACAGTAAAACATTAGAGCCGCCATTTGCAGCAGTTCAGATAATGCTATACATACAATAACGTACTTAATCCTTGTAACAAGTTTGTGAGGTAGGTACTATGGTAACTTCTATGTTAAAGTGGGGAAAATGAGGCCAAGTGATAGTAGGAAACCAATGCAGGATCCCACAGCTAGTTGGTGGTGGAGCAGTAATTAGAACTCAGGTACTTCAACTCCAACTCTGCGCACTAATCTGAGTTGCTCTTCTGCAGAAAAAAGTAGATCTATGTCATGTTGGCATTTTACTTTCACTAACTGCCTTTATTAAATCAGTTTTTTTCATCTTGCGAGCTCTCAGCAGGAGTGCTTTTGTCTTCCCCTGCAAATAGGCACCCACAGACAGCCTTTGGCTAAGTGGTGGGGGAAGAAGCCAGCATCTCCTTCTCTGGTGACAGGGGTGTTTGAAGAGGAGGCTGAGGCAGTGGCGGTGACCAGCAATTTCAGGCCCTTGACTGTAGTGGCAGCACAGAAAACTCCACTCACCACAAAGGTGACACTGACGGAGCTTCCTAACCTTAGAGCCCTTTCCGGGATCCTAACGTCATAGGCATTTTCATAGCTTTTGATGACATCATAGGCATTTTCATAGCTTTTGATGAGATGTATTGTCCCCTAACAATTTCATTTATAAAATTTGTATTTTATTTTCTCTCTAGGAAAAGACTAAAGTATTTTGCAAATTTATGGAGGATAAATGATGCAAAAGACCTGCAAGAATGGACAGACGAGTTTGAAATGGAAGAAATTACCGACTTCTCCTCCTGATTAAAACAAAGACTATGTTTTTGAACAAAAAAAAAATACAGAATTAAAAATACCACCTGAACAAAACAGCTCCCCAGTAACAGCTCATCTTTGACATGTGAGCACCACAAAATCATGACCATGGTGCATCCCCACTGGAAACTGGGAGGGTTGTGTGGAAAGCCATTGTCAGGGTCCTGTCTCCCTGACTTTTACACATATGAACTCTTTTGAATATTACCACTTGTGCTATGTAATTAGAAATTTTCAGGTCAGTAAGCTTCACATAAAATCAAAACCTAAATAAAGCCTAAAGTGGTATAATATAATTTATGAACTTTTAGAGAGTGGTGTAAAATTTAACTCATTTTTATTTGCTTCAGTTCAGATGATTTGCAACTAGATGAAATGTCTGGCAGGAATCTACCTTTTCATTTTAACTAAAATGATTTTGTAAAGCCACCAATTTATTCACCATAAGAATTTTTAATAAGAAATAGAATTATCAAGCTTTCAGAAGCTATAGCAAACAAGGAATAAGGTAATATGAAATTTGAAAAATTAAATATTGTCACAGTCTTAAGCAGTTCAAAGGTTGTTGGATAAAATTGTTTGTCATTCATTCAAGTAATAAACATTCAATTAATACCTACTATAAATCATGATATGGCCGGTTAAGTATTTAAGGTTTTTAAATAGCTGGCGTTTGTCAGTTTTTAGGTTTACTTAGGCAACCAAAGTTGCTACTCCTACCAGAGCAATATGTGGAACTGAATTTATTAATTTTGGACCTTTCTATTAACTAATATCGTGTCTTAGTTTGCCAGGGCTGCTATGATAAATACCGGTCAACAAGTTGGCTTAAATAACAGGAATTTATTGTCTCACAGCTTGGGGGTTAGAAGCCCAAAATCAAGGTCTCAACAGGTCATGATTTCTCCTAGAGTCTGTAATATTCTAGTGCTGGTTTGCCACAGTTTTTGGGGTTCTCTGCCTCTGTTACATGGGGATCTGCCTTATTATCTGGCTTCTTCTGATATCTGGTGTGATGGTTTAAAGCTGTATGTACCTCAGAAAAGATTATGTTCTTTTAATCCATTCCTGTGGGTGTGGACCTATGGTAGATGGGACCTTTTGATCAGGTTATTTCAGTTGAGGCCTTCCCCAGGGTGGGTCTTAATCCTTGACTACTGGAGTCTTTTATAAGAGGATAGAACACATAAAGAAGCTCACAGGAAAAATCCCCAGAAGGGTGAGAGAGGACACACAGAAAACAGAGAGGAAGCCACTGAAGCTAGAAGCTGAAAGCAATGAAACCAGGAGAGAAGGACCAGCAGATATCACCAAGTGCCTGCCATGTGACAGGGGAGCTGAGGAACACTGGTAGCCAGTCTTCAGGGAGAAGGTATCATCCTGTTGATGCCTTAATTTAGACATTTTCACAGCCTCAGAAGTGTAAATTTGTAAGTTAATAAATCCCCATGGTAAACACCAACCCATTTCTGGTATATTGCATTTTTCCACCTTTAGCAAACCAAAACAGATTTTGATACCGAGAAGTTGAGTGCAGCTGTTTGCAAATACCAGAAATGCTGGGACAGCTTTATAATGGGTAAGGGCAAGATTCTGGAAGATTTATGAGGTGCTTCATAGAAAAGGCCTAGACTACTTTGAAGAGACTGTTGGTAAAAATATGGTCACTAAAGGTACTCCTGATGAGGCCTTAGAGATGATGAATGTATCATCGCAGACTGGAAGAAAGGCGATCCTTTAATTTTTAAAGTGGTAGAGAATTTTGCAAAATTGAATTCTGATGTTGGATGGAAGGCAGAATTTGAAAGTGACACCTTTGGATATTTAGCTGAGGAGATTTCCAAATTAAATGTAAAAAGTGTGGCCTGGCTTTTCCTTGCAGCTTACAGTAAAATATGAAAAGAAAGAGATAAGGTGAGAACTAAAGTCTTGGGCACAAAGAAACCAGAAATTGATTGGAAAATTCTGAGCTTCCAGAAAACAAGTCCCCAGAGAATAGTGCCCCAGTGAGGATTGAGCTGAACATGGAATCAGTCAGCCATTTCATTGTGAGTCAGGATTGGAAATGCAGTTATCTAGAAAGGATTTGTGGAAATTCCTATTGTCTGACAGTTGGGACCTCTGTGTACTCCATGTGAAACTGACAATTTTTTTCCAAGATCTGTAAGAACAGAACGACTGCCAGCCTGGACTAAAATGGACAGAAAAGGGACAGATTGAAGGAAAAATTACTTTAAAGGCAAAACTGTTGAAACTGAGGTCAGGAGCAAAGACATCTGTGGCCCAGAGAGTGGACCCACCATGTATGTGGAAAGGCTGAGTCTGCCCTGGAGCTAGAGGGCGAGCCTTCCACCCTGCTGTTCAGGAAGAGTGTTACCACCTCAGGGCTCTTAGATGCCTGGGGGATTGTGGACAGCGTGGCCAGCAGGTTGTTGAGGAGGAATTCTGCTGCCCCAGGCTTCAGGGAGGGTGGAGCCCATTCCCTGGGGATGGAGAATTTGACCACTACCCCCACTGTTCTGAGGGGGTTGAACCTGTGCCCCAGAGATTGGTGAATGTCCAGCCACCTCCCCGATGCATGAGGAGGGTGGAGCCTAGAGTCCAACCATCACCTCAATGTTTGGCAGTATTGGAGAACTCACCCCAGAGTCTGGAGAGAGAAGGGCCATTGTGCAAGCTCTTGGAAAGGGTGGGGCTGCCACTCTATCAAGTCCTGAGGACAAAATGTCATTCTATATATAACTCACAGACCTTGAAATCTAATAGAGCTTGCCCTGCAGGGTTTCAGAACTATTTGGGACCTTTCATCCCGATTTTTCTTCCAATTTCTCCCTATGGCAATGGGAACCTTGATCCTTTGACTGGGCTTCCATTGTATATTGGAAGCAGATAACTTGTTCTAAGTTTCACAGTTCCACAGCCAGAAGGGAATTGTGCCCGAGGAGAGACCATACCTGTAACTGATTTGATGTGACTTTGTACCTAATGATGTTCCTGAAATGATTTGAGGTTTTCATAATATTGTGATGGAATGAATGTATTTTGCGTATGGAAAGAATGTGTCTTTTGGGGGGTCCAGAGGAGTTTGATGGTTTGAAGCTGTATGTATCCCAAAAAAGGCAATGTTCTTTTAATCCCTTGCTGTGGGTGTGGACCTATGGGATGTGGGACCTTTTGATTAGGTTATTCCAGTTAAGACCTGCCCCAGAGTGGGTCTTAACCCTCTTACAAGAGCCCTTTAAAAGAAGATAAAATACATAGAAAATCTCAGAGAAGTTCACAGGAAAAAAAAAAACCCAGAGGAGCTGAGAGAGGACACACAGAAAACAGAGAGGAAGCCACTGAAGCCAGAAGCTGCAAGCAATGAAACCCAGGAGAGAAGGACCAGCAGATGTCACCATGTGCCTGGCCATGTGACAGGGGAGCTGAGGAACACTGGTAGCCAGTCTTCAAGGAGAAGGTATCATCCTGTTGATGCCTTAATTTAGACATTTTCACAGCCTCAGAACTGTAAACTTGTAAGTTAATAAATTCCCATTGTAAAAGCCAACCCATTTTGTTACCTTTAGCAAACCAAAACATCTGGCATCTACTGCCTTCTGGCTTCTACTTCTCCTGTTCAGTCTCTGTCTGAATTTCATCTCCTTATAAGGACTCCACTGATATGTATATTAAAGCCCTCCCTGATTCAATTTGGCTTCATCTAAATAGGCTCTTCAAAGATCCTCTTCACAAGTGAGTCCACACCTTAACTAATAATATCTTCAAAGGTCCTGTATAGGAATGGGTTCACGCCACAGGACCAGAGGTTAGGAATTGAACATGTCTTTTGTGGGAGACATTATTCATTCCCCAACACAGAGTGAACATATGATTTCCCCAGTAATGAACTTTATAGTTTTGGTGATTCCTAATGGCGCTCCTTCTTGTATGTTTTGGATGAGCATGTACTCAGCTGTGTCCCTGGGTTTTTTACAGCACTTGATCTTGTCTTCTCATATCCACGTATTCTTTTTGTTTAAACATATCATCTTACTAAGGTTCTCCATTCTGTTTCCCAGCTCAATTAAATGTCTTCCCCACCTTGATGGGCAAATTCCTTCTTCTAGATCTTTACCTATAGTGGCCGTAACAGTGACCTCTAGTCACAGGACTCAACCCAGTCAGCCCAAGTTGGTAAAGAGTCGTTGGTTACTACACTTTTAGGTCACACATACTTTTGTCCTCTAAGTCCCAACATTTTTGTAGTTTAGGGTATGATATAGTTTCATTGATTCTACCACCCCTCCAGAAATGTTAAGATATAGTGGAATATACAAAAATTGCTCAAAGTAGAAATTAGTTGTAATGTACTCTTTAAATTTTAAAAGGAAAAAAATTGTTTCAGTAGTCTGTATGATTTTAAATGTTTATATTCTTTCTAACAAGACGTCAGTTGTAGTACTATAACCAGGCCAGCAAGGAAAGGAGGAGAATCCAGAGAAGGCATGCCCCTGCCTGAGGGGGCCGCAGGGGCCAGCAGTCACTGGCGATGTCCAAGCGGACATCCAGGCCATCTCCGGCTTGGTCCATGCCAGCATCCAGGCAGCTGTGGGTTCCAGGAGCAGTGTGTCCAGGCAGTGGCAGTACACGGCATCTGACAGGTGACAGTGTGGAACTGCAGAGGGTAGATTCTCCAACATGACACAGGACACCAGCCAGGCAGCCAGCTTGGGGGAGGGCAGACCCACTTCAAGTTGGGGAGACAACCAGACTGCATTTCTAAATGAGGCTCATTCCCAGCCTCACTGGGTTACCAGGGTGTTGAAGGGAAATCTGAGGTAGAATCCCAGTCATAAAGACCAGTCATGGACACTCAGGCAGGAAAGCTGCAGCTTGATCAGGTACATACTCTAGATACCAACCTCAACCTCAGGGCTGGAGTTCTGTTAGCTGTAACTCCCACCTGTGAGATTGGGGCTGCTGGTATGTTGCCAGGGTGCTCCAGATTCCCTCGTGTACTAGCTGGGCCTGAGCCTGGAGGGTAAATGTCTTCAAGACTGCAGACTGAGGCTGAGGAAGGCAGGGCTGACTGGTAGCCAATATAGCAAGGAAACTAACTTTGAAAAGTGATACAGCCCTTTAAGTGATTTTTGTCTTTTTAGGCACAAAGCTCCAAATTAAGAGCCACTGATTCTTCAGTAACAATCACCAATTCCTCAAATACCTTCTAAATACAGACTATTCAATTCAATAGATCCAACCTTAAAAAAGGGCCAAAACACCTTTAAACTAGTTTCAACTTTGGCCTCCCTAATCCTTCATCTCTTATTGATGCTGACTAATCTACACTGGTGAGTTAATATTCTTATAATAATATAACAGGTATAAAATATTTAAGTGTCCATTAATCCATCCAATAATTCATAATTTTTAAAAGAATGGAAAATGTAAATTTTCAAGTTAAATTTTATAATATTAAAAAAATGTTAAAGGAAAGAAAAAATATAAAAACCTAAGCATTTAGGTTTTTCAGTCTATCCCATTTGTTCTCAGTGCTGAGTATTTAGAGTCATATGATTCCCAGACACTATCTAAACTATTTGAATCACAGCCTTTGGGAATGAGACCCTAGCATAATGTTTTTTAATAGCTTTGTTAAAGAGATATAGTTAACACATTTAAAGTGTACAGTTCAGTGGATTTTAGTTCATTCACGAAGTTGTATAACTGTCACTACAATCAACTTTAGAATATTTTCATCACCCCAGGAAAGAAACTGTACCATCAGCAGTCATTCCCCATTCCTTCCCTCAACTCCCAGCTCTGGGCAAAAGCTAATCTACTTTCTGTCCCTATAGATTTACCTATTTTCATATAAATGGAATCATATAATATGTGGTCTTTATATCTGGATTCTTTCACTTAGCATAAAGGTTTCAGGGTTCATCCATGCTATATCTCGTATCAGTGCTTCATTCCTTTTTATTGCCAAAAAAATTTCCATTGTGTGTATTTACCACATTTTATTTATTCATCAGTTGTGAACATAAGGTTGTTTCTACCTTTGGGCTATTATGAATAATTCTGCTATGTGCAATCGTGTACAGGTTTTTATGTGATGAAGCATACTATTTTTCAAAGTTCCCCAAGTGTTCTGATATGCAATGAAGTTTGTGAACTACTAGTCTCCATTATTACAAATGACTAAACAGTATTTTTCATTGAATTGACAATCATTTGGTCCATATTTCTTCTGCTTTATGTGTTACTGAGCATACAACTTGGCATACTGTATACCCTCAATAAATATTTGTTGAAATGGAAAAGAAAAGCAAAACTCTTTGAGGTCATCGTGTTGAGTGGAAAAGATCAGACACAAAAGGACAGATATGTATGATCTCACTGATATGAAATAATTAGAATAAGTACATTTATAGAGTAAAAAACTAGAATACAGGTTACAAGAGGCTGGGGTGGGGGTAAGAAGCAGGGAGCCAATGTTTAATTGGCACACAATTTCTGTTTGAGGTGACAGAAAAGTTTTAGTAATGGATGGTGAATGATAGCACAACATTGTGAATGTAATTAACATTGTTGAGTTATATATTTGAGTGCAGTTAAAAGGGGAAATTATAAGTTGTATATATGTTACTAGAATAAAAATTTTATGAAAAACAGGACCATATAACACAGTGAACCTTATTGTAAACAATGAACTATAGTTAATAGTACAATTATAATATTCTTTTATCAGTTGTAACAAAAGTACCACAGTAATGCAAAGTGTTCATAATGTGGACAACTGCGTGTGGGGAGCAGGAGATATATGGACATTCTCTCCATTTTCTGTAAACCTACAACTTCTCTAGTGAAAAAAAAAGAGAGGAAAAAAAGAAATCTTTCAAGTTAGAAACACAATGAAAAGATGCTTCTTTTGATAATCAAGACACCATTTCACTGGGGATTCAAGATCTATACAGAAGTGTACTATATATTAAAACAAGAAAAAAATTTTCTTCTGACAGTTTGTCCAAGTGTGAGCCTGTTGTGACAGTAGTGGTAGTGGTGGTAGTGGGGCTAGTGAAACAGTGCCCACTGCATGAATTCCAGGGAAAAGGCCATCTTGAATCCAATGTGGTCTACAAGTTAATATTGACCTTTACTAATTTTTAAGATCAATATTAATTATCACTGTATTGTGTAATTTAAAATTTCTGGTTGATGTTCTACACCAAAGATATCTGTGGAGAGAGAACAGAACTTAATACCAACTGTAATTTCTAACTTTGTAATTAAATTTAGCTCCTATTTAAAACCTTGTAGTTAGTTTTTATGATTATTGTTATGTTTACCAACATCCAGAGATGGAGTGCCCTTAGGGAGGTATCCATCCTGGATTTTCTTGGACAGTCTTGATCTATACCTGTTTTTCTGGCATATTTATTAATAAACTTCTCTCACTCAAAAGTGTCCTAGTTTGAATAACAGATTATACCATTACCCCAGTTACAGCTGTTGTTTCTTGTACACAATGACTGTTTTGATAAATGTTGAATGTCATCCTAAAAATTACATTTTTGTCTTACCTATTGGATGAACTGATTTTTATCCCAAAGACCTGCTGATTGTCTTTGCCCATTCTTAATAAAAGCTTTGTACTGTGCCATCTAGAAACCACAATTCTCTGCTAATTGACATGTTAGAGTTTTACTACTTAATCTGCTTTGGGGACTAAATCCCTGAAGGTAACTTGTCATCTGCCTTGTTTCCATGAACTCATGGTGAAGAACGTGTGCCTGCATGACTGTGAGAAGCATAGCAGGCTGTCTTCTTCCAGAAACAGATACGGATCTCAGGAAGAAGACTCTTTTTTTTTTCTTCTAGTTGTGTCCTTAGCTCAAACCTTCCGTTCCTTGCCTTTGAATATATCCTCTTTTTTTTTTTTTCTTTTTTAACATTCAGAACAATCTTTATTTCTG
Source organism: Choloepus didactylus (assembly GCF_015220235.1). Classification (NCBI taxonomy): domain Eukaryota; kingdom Metazoa; phylum Chordata; class Mammalia; order Pilosa; family Megalonychidae; genus Choloepus; species Choloepus didactylus. The sequence goes on from NC_051319.1 coordinate 17,704,735, forward strand.
CATTAGAAATATTGTGTGCCATTTTAACCACCTTTTCAACTTCAGGCCACCTGTCTTAGTTTGCCAGGGCTGATGTAACGAAGTATCATAGACTAATTGTATCACAGTTCTGGATGCAGAAGTCCAAAGTCAAGGTGTTGACTGGGCTTGCTCTGAAGTCTGTAGGGTCCTGGCGGTGGCCTTGCTTGTGGTAACTCAGTCTCTGCATCTGTCACATGGCTGTCCCTCTCTCTCCTACTGACTGTATCTAAATTTCCTCTCCTTATAAAGACACAAATCATGCTGGATTAGGAGTTGCCCTAATCCAGTTTGGCCTCATCTGAACTAATAACATTTTCAAAGATCTCCAAATAGGATCACATCCTCAGGACTAGGGGTTAGGACTTGAACATATCTTTTGGGAAGCACAAGTCAATCCATAAAACCACCATTTTATTTTTTATCTCACTTCTCTGAAGTTCCCTCATTGGATGTAGATGATCCTCTGTCAAAATCATCATTCAAAGAGTATTTCAAAATGCAGATTTCTAGACCCTACCCTAGCTATACGCAATCTGGATCTGAGGTTGGGACCCAGAAATATCAGCCAATGTTAATTTCTCTTCCCATTTCTTCCCCACTTTCTCTCCCCGTTCCCTTTCTCATTTCTCCCTACATGGTGATCTTGCTAAAAATCATATTCCTTGAGTCAAACCCCGTCTCAAGATTCTCTGATTCAGTAGGTTTGGGATGAGGCATAGAAAACTTTTTTTTTTTTAAACTGGATATCCTGAGTGGTCCTGAGGTACTTAAAGAACCAGGTTTTGAGAAGCATGGCCATAATGCCTTCACATTTGTATTCATCAGAAGAAAACCACTTCTACAAGTAACAATGGGCCTTTAAGTTCTCCAAGCTCTTTAGATTTTTTTTTGACAGAATATGAAGCATAAATTAATGTTAAAAATTGCATTTCGTGGTAATGAGATTTAAAGGAATGTATATAAGGGGCATGCAAGATTCCTCATATTGTTCATAAAATTCTCTGCTATAATGGTATTTTATATTCTAAATAATAGTCAAATAAATGTTTAGCATTGTTTGAGGAAATAGACAATAAAAATATTTCCAAGCACTAATGCTGCTTCATGACCTTGAGCACTGCAATTTTCTAGTGATCAGTTGTTTCGCTGTGTGAAGTTTCTAAAATGTTCTTTCAGTCTAGGTACAAAAACATGATGGACTTAGGCGGAAAAGAGCTGTTAATGGACCCAAGAATTAATTCAAAGTTTGTAAGCAACACAAACAGGTTCTGAGCAAGTGAATGTTGGTCATCGGTGTTTTACCTTATTCCTGCAATATTAGGCACGCCCAGAAAAACCACTCCAATATTACAGAGAAATCATGAAGTAAGTGAGGTTTGGAAAAGAAAAAAAAAACTCATTAAATTAGCACTCTCTTACAGTGAGAAAATGCAATTCCTTACCTATAGGAAGGAACTGGTGGAAAATAGTAACTTTTCTACAAAGTTATGTACCAGAGACTTCAAGACCATCTGATTTAAATGTAAAAAAAACATTTTAAGTAGCAGCTGAGTGTAGGTAGTCAATTGGCAAGATGCCCAATCATAGCTAAGAACTTTTTCAACTAAAAGGATTCCATCAGAAGAGCAATTTATCATAAATTCATTGATCTGTGTTTAAATAAATAATTGCAAGCTGAGTTAATAGTGATAGATGTGGAAAGCCGCCTCCCGAATCGGGCCTAGCGTATGCGCTGCAGCCTGCTCTAGAGTTACCCCCGCCCATCGAGTGAGCCAAGATGGCGCCTGCATCCTGTTTCCGCATAGTGACGCATGTATCCGCCACCCGCTCCTACCAATCGAAATCCTGTATACGCGATACTAGCCTAGAAGCTTATTGGTTGTTAATTGTGTATAAAAGGTCTTACCCGGACGGGGTAGGGTGAGACAGCCCACAAGGAGCCGTGCCTGACGGCCACATCGAGGCTGCTCTCCCACGAGGCGCCGTGCCCCGTGTGGGAACCAGTAACACAGAATGTTCATCTAGCTGTAGTAAGGGGCTTGCTTTCACAACTGCCGTGTGGTTCGAGTCGTGATTCATGACCAGGTTAGTTCGCGCAGTCTGCATCTCTCTCTCTCCTTCCCTGTTTCCCCTCGCCAGCCGGGAACCGGGGACCGAGCGGGGCAGCGCCGGACAAGTGGTGGCCCATACGGGGAAGCTCCTCCTCCTGCCTCGCTCTCGACGGTCCCTCTGTGAGGAGAGCAGCGCTGCGCGTCGAGCTTACGGCGGACTTCCCGCGCCTGATCAACGCGAGAAGGTGAGTGCGTCTTATTACATGATAGTTAGGGCCCGTGGGTTTTCAGGTGACCCCGGGGGACTCGGAAGAGCTCTCCGAGTGACTGAAGTATAGTGCCGACTGCAATCATGGGGCAGTCCGGAAGTTCACCTCTCTTAGCTCCCTTAAAGAACCTTTTGAAACAACGGGGTATCTCGGTCAGGAAAAGCTCCCTTCAGCGTTTTCTTGATGATGTTGATACTTTTGCCCCTTGGTTTGCCTGCACCGGCAGCCTTAGCCTACCCTCTTGGATGAAGCTCGGTCGCGACATAGACCGAGCGCGCCAGACGGGCGTGTGTATGGACCCGATTCTAGTACCCATATGGGAGACCGTCCGTGCGGTCCTTGAACTAGAATCGGCTACCGGCCTAAGCCCGTCCTCTGTCTTGCAAGAAGCACGGTGCGCGCTCCAAGAAACCCAGTCAGTTTCGTCAGCGGACGGCTCCTGTAAGGGCAAACCGCCGGAGTCCAGTGACTCTGACTCAGAGTCAGATAGCGATACTGACGAGAAGGCGGAAGCATCCCCGCTAATTGAGTGGGAGGAGCCTCCCGCCACACCCGTGCGGCCTTCCGCCCCGCCAATGTCTACCGCTGCACCCCCAGGGACACCCCAGCTCCCAACTGACGCCTTGGGCGGTCCCACCAAAGGACCTCGCCGAGAGCTCCCTCTAGTGGCCATGCCCAGTAAATGTAATTATCCTTTGCTGCCAGACCCGGAAACCCCGATGGGTCGGTCAGGGGAGGGGCAACCTTTGCAGTACCCCCCGCCCGAGTATACAGGCCCTCAGGACCCTTTGCCATTAGGTAGTGGTGGGAGACATTTCTGGAGATGGAACCCTTTCACAACATTTAGACCTTTTGGCATGCTGGGTGGCTACCAGCCACTTGAGCCGCAGCCAGTCTCAGAAATGTACCCGGTTATTATCAATCCCCAAGGTGGCAATCGGCACGAATCATATGATTACAAACTATTGAGGGAATTGAGGCAGGCCGTCCATCAGTATGGCCCCAATGCCCCTTATACCTTGAACATGATCGAGAACCTCTCTGCTCTAAATCATACACCCGCAGATATTTTTCAGCTAGCCCGTGCTTGCTTGCCGTCAGGCCGATTCATAGATTGGAAAGCATGGTTTGAGGAGTTAGCTGAAGAGCAGGCCGCAAGGAATGCGGCGGGGAGACGTGGCGGGTGGAATGCTGACATGCTGTTGGGGAGAGGCGCCCATGCCCAGAACCAAACGGGTTTCCCACAAGAGGTCTATGCCCAGATCTTCCGCTGTTTTGTGGGTGCCTGGAAAAAGCTAACAGGTGAGGGAGAGGCTCAGGCCTCACTCAGCAATATACACCAAGGCCCCACAGAACCATTTGCGGATTTTGTAGCCAGGATGCAAACCGCAGCTGAGAGAATCTTCTCAGATCCAGGAGTAGCAGAGACTGTGGTTAAGCAAATGATTTTTGAGCAGTGCAACAAGGAGTGCAAAGTTATCCTGGCACAAAACAGAGCAAAAAATTTGACAGAGTGGGTCAGGCTCTGTAGAGATGCTGGCAGCCCTTTAACTAATGCAGGTCTAGCTGCCATGCTAGCCAGCTCCCTACAGGTGGCTACAAAAAGCCCGAGAACCTTAGGGGCAAAGTCTAACGGGTGCTATGGCTGTGGCCAATCAGGGCACTTTAAGAGAGATTGTCCCAATAGACGTCAACCCCCTGCCACTCAACGGTTTGGCGAACCAGGTGCAGCAACCAGGCCGTGTGGCCGTTGCCACAAAGGCCCCCACCGCGCAGAAGACTGTAAATCGGTTTTCGATGCGCAGGGTAGACGCCTCTCTGGCCGCCCCGAGCAGATTCCAAAAAACGGGAAGAGGGGGTCCGCCCTTTCGACGGACCCCCTTGCATGCCATTCGACAACACAGGATCCGATCAAATTCGTGCGTCCCCCGGCTCAGCAGGACTGGACCTCTGTGCCACCTCCAGACTCGTACTAACCCCCTCCATGGGTGTCCAGTTAGTAGGGACCTCCTTCAAGGGGCCCTTACCGGCTGGTACTGTAGGGCTCATATTGGGAAGAGCATCCACGGCCCTGAAAGGATTAACAGTTATACCAGGACTTGTAGATTCAGATTTCACAGGCCGTGCCCAAGTTATGGTTCAATCTCAGCGGGGCACCTTAGTCATTGCAGAAGGTGATAAGCTGGCGCAGCTCCTGCTCTTACCCAGCTTACATGCAGTCTTTCCAAGCAGAATCAGACAGAGAGGGGAAAAAGGGTTCGGATCCAGTGGAGCGATTTTTGAGGGACTCCATATGTCCCTGGAGTCTCGACCTATGCTAACCATTAAGGTGCAAGGCAGATCTTTCTTGGGCCTGCTCGATACAGGGGCCGATCGGTCTATCATAAGACAACAAGAATGGCCCCCCACCTGGCCAACGAGCAGGGCGGAAGAGCCCATTAGAGGAATAGGCCAAATTTCAGCGCCCATGCTCAGTGCAGCTGCCCTTCATTGGGCCGATGAAGAAGGACACCAAGGCAGTTTCCAGCCTTATGTATTAGCCCTGCCTGTGTCTTTGTGGGGAAGAGACATTCTGACCCAAATGGACGTTACTTTAATTAGCGGCTACTCCCCAACCTCTAAGCGACTGCTAAAAGAAATGGGGTATACCCCCGGCAAGGGTTTAGGAGCTTCACTGCACGGACGTGCGGAGCCTATACAAGCTGCCCCCAAGTCTGACAGACGAGGCTTGGGTTTTTCATAGGGGCCACTGAGGAGAGATTCCCACCCACACCTATAAAACTAAAATGGAAAACCGAGGCTCCGGTGTGGGTGCCTCAGTGGCCCTTGCCACAGGAAAAACTTGCAGCGTTGCACGCCCTAGTATCAGAACAACTAGAAAAGGGCCATATCGCCCCTTCCACGTCACCGTGGAACACCCCTATATTCGTAATAAAAAAGAAATCTGGTAAATGGAGACTGCTACATGATCTAAGAGCTATTAACGATTGCATGGAGCCTTTAGGGCCCGTTCAGATGGGACTGCCCCTCCTCTCGGCATTACCGGAGCACTGGTCGATTTTCATCATAGATCTGAAAGATTGCTTCTTTTCTATTCCGCTCCACCCTGAAGACACCCCTAAGTTTGCCTTTACTGTGCCCTCTAGTAATCAAGAGGAGCCCTGTCAACGCTTTGAATGGACAGTCCTGCCCCAAGGCATGGCTAATAGTCCTACCATGTGCCAGCTGTATGTCGCTGCGAAGCTAGCTAGCACTCGGCAGCAGTTCCCTCAAGTGAAAATCATCCATTATATGGATGACATTCTCTTAGCCCATAGAGACACAGATCTTCTTAAAACAGTTTTGTCACATTTAGTCCTTAGTCTTAGAGAAGCTAACCTAGAGATTGCCCCTGAAAAAATCCAAATGACTGACATTACCACTTTCCTGGGGGCGAAAGTCGCACCCACTCATGTTTCCCCCCAAAAGGTGTCTCTCAGGCTAGACAATATACACACTCTCAATGATCTACAAAAACTCATGGGGGATATCAATTGGATCCGTCCATACCTAAAAATACCCAATGTCAAACTAACACCTTTGTTCGACCTGTTGAAGGGGGATTCTAATATAAACTCACCTCGAAGCTTCACTCCAGAGGCAAGGCGAGCACTATGCCAGGTGGAACAGGCGCTCAGTGGCGCTGCATTGAAGAGAATAGACCCTGATGAGCCTTTTGAAGCCTGCGTGCTGCCGACAGAATTACAGCCCACTGCGGTACTGTGGCAGCGGGGGCCGCTGCTCTGGGTCCACCCTGGAGTTTCCCCCAAAAAAGTCCTAGAGCACTATCCTACAGCGGTTGCAGACTTGGCCCTAGAATGCATTAAAAGGGCTGTGCAGCATTTCGGTCAGCAGCCCAAAAATCTCAGGGTGCCTTATTCTTCCCAGCAGCTTGAGATACTCACCGGATGCATAGATCAATGGGCCATTCTCCGGTGTACATTTCTTGGTCCCATTAACAATCAGTTCCCTAAGGCTCCTCTCTTGCAGTTTGTCACCCGGCACCCAGTGATTTTTCCCAAAGTAACCTCTCCTAGGCCACTAGCAGGCGCCCCCACCGTATACACGGACGGCTCCAGCTCTGGAACAGGGGCGTATTGTGTGGAGGGGGACACTCCTAAAACAGTGCTCTTCCAACCACAAAAGCCTCAATGGGTAGAACTGCAGGTTATCATTGCAGTCCTGGAAAGCCTTTCCGAGCCCTTAAATGTCGTCTCGGATTCTGCTTATGTTGTGAACTCTGTACAAATTTTAGAAACGGTGGGCATTGTTAAACATTCCTCTACAGTAAGGACGTTCTTTGCCAAACTACAGGAGGTTATATGGACCAGGCAACACCCTTTTTACATAACCCATATTAGAGCCCACACAGGTTTGCCTGGCCCTATGGCCCAGGGGAACCATAGCGCAGATGTAGCCACTCGACAGCTGCACATCTTTCCGACGCTGGTACCGTATCAACAAGCCCGAGAATTCCATGCCAAGTTTCACATCAATGCAGGTACCCTAGCTAAGCGGTTCAGCATACCACGTGCAGCTGCTCGAGATATTGTCCGAGCCTGCAACAATTGTGCAGAGCAGAGAGCAGTCCCCTCGGTTGGGGTCAACCCTAGGGGTCTCACCCCAGGGGATACTTGGCAGATGGATGTCACTCATCATTCAGAGTATGGTAAGATCAAGTACTTACATGTGTCGGTGGACACATGCTCCCAAGTTTTATTTGCCTCTGCTGAACCAGGAGAAAGAGTCTCCCACGTCATTGCACACTGCCTTGCTGCATGGGCAGCTTGGGGTAAGCCAAAGACGTTAAAGACGGATAACGGGCCTGCCTACACTAGTAAATCCTTCCAAAAATTTTGTGACAACATGGATGTCCAATTAAAACATGGCATCCCCTATAACCCTCAGGGGCAAGGAATCATTGAAAGAGCGCACAGATCTCTCAAAGACTTGCTTAAAAAACAGAAAGAGGGTATAGGCCACGGCCTGTCCCCAAAAGCTCGACTGTCTGTAGCCTTGCTCACATATAATTTTTTAAACGAAAATTCACAAGGAATGACACCTGCCCTGCAACACACCACCCCGAGTCCTCCGCATAGAGGTCTAGTCCGTTGGAAGGATGTCCTGTCGGGGCAGTGGAAAGGCCCTGACCCGGTGCTCAGCTGGGCCAGAGGCTCTGTTTGTGTTTTCCCCAGGAACCAGGACGTCAACCAGTGTGGGTTCCGGAAAGACTGGTGAGAACCGTGACATCACCTGAAGAAGCCAAGGAACAGCTGTCAGAAACGCCAACGAATATACAACCTGAACCATTAGACCAAGCCTCCGACCCTGCTGATGATGGCGACGACCGACAAGACGATAATAGTAGGACTGACCACCCCGCGGTTGCCCAAAAAGAGGATCGGTAACTCTGTTCTTTGCTCTCCTATAGCAATCCTTCTAATCTGCCTTTTTCTTTTTAGTGGAACTATATTTCCTCCACAAGCTTCAATGAGTCCTTCCCCCTCACCAATGACACACTGATCCTCTCTTTTGCTAACCTCTCTGTCAAGGTTGTCAACACCACAGTTGCGGCGAATGCTACTTGTGAAACTGGTAATGGCGAGTTAAGTAAGGGAGTCTTGCTTGAATTTCTTAACGTTACAGGGAAGAGCCGCCAGTCTTGTGAAGGGATCTTGAGTAAAAAGGAGACTCAAAGGTGCCTTTTCCTTCCAGGGCTTGCTCCTACAGTCTGCAACCGTTCCAAAGACCCGGATGCCTCGCCGCCCCGCTATCCTAGTGTATCGCCCAAGTTATGTCTGGCTCCCCGTCAAGGCAACCGACTGGGTTGGCCCTGTTTCTCAAGTTGTTTCACTTAACAATATCCCCTTCTCTAAGTCTAGGCGTCCAAGAGGCATAAAAGAATGGCTATCGAATGCTGCCAGTGTAGCTTCCTCTTTGTTTGTCCCAACGATCGGGCAGGCTGTGCTACAAGCATGGACAGATCGGCAGCTCGCCATAACGATGGAAACGGTAAATGGCTTGGTCAACCTTACCCGAGACGTGCTACGCCGCCACAATCAGATGCTGAACTTAAATTTCCAGGCCATTCAGAAACTCCAAGCGGAGATAGATGAACTTGGACTGGAAATAGATGGACTCTGGAGAGTGCTTCAGCAAACATGTGACACCCGGTGGCTTACGGTTAAACTCTGTGTCACTCCTGTCAGGGCCAACGTGACCGGAAGCATTTCCAGAGTCTCTGATTGGCTGAAAAGGTCATATTTTCCTGAATTTGTTAATCTCTCCCAACAGGTGGAATCTAGTTTAGACACAATTGGGGGGATCAAGTTAAAACCCGTTAAAGTCGATCTCTCCGGGTTAGGCGAGGTTCTACAGAAACTATTGCACAGTGTTTCTTCCTGGTTCTCTTGGCCCAATTTAACTAATTGGATCCTCATTGCAGTGGGATTATTGGTGGGATTAGTCGTTGTTAAATGTTTGCTAGAACGCCTGTTTCAAGCGCAGCAGCAATTGCGTGTTACCACTATGATGGCTATGACTCCCACCTCTGTTACCCCCGATAGTGACCGATTTATTAACCATACCCCTTCCTGGTCGCCTCAGGTGGGGCGCTTTGGAGCAAAATTTGTAGCGAATCGCATGGCTGTTTCTCGGGTGTAAAAGGCGACACCAGTAGTCATAATTTTGTCTCAGGTGGGTCTCTAGGGCAGAGTCCTAGTTGTGGCCAGACTGGACCCTAGCCATTGCACAGAGACACCTAGTGACACCCCCGACTCTGGTTACTGCTGTTCCTGCCCCCGTCGTTGTTCCCCAGTTGCCAGGCAAAGCACTGCAGGGAGAGTCACGTTGCTTCCAGCTTACGGACTCTCCGGTCTCCATATGACGTGAGCATTCTGGTTGGTGCTAGAGGCTCCGCCGCTGGATGGCTGAGGCCTAGTCCAGACTCCCCAAAGCACCAAAGAGGTTGTGAACCATTTGGGTTCACGGGAGCACGCTCATCACTGGAGACACTGGGTCAAAAATAAATAAGAAAGGGGGAGATGTGGAAAGCCGCCTCCCGAATCGGGCCTAGCGTATGCGCTGCAGCCTGCTCTAGAGTTACCCCCGCCCATCGAGTGAGCCAAGATGGCGCCTGCATCCTGTTTCCGCATAGTGACGCATGTATCCGCCACCCGCTCCTACCAATCGAAATCCTGTATACGCGATACTAGCCTAGAAGCTTATTGGTTGTTAATTGTGTATAAAAGGTCTTACCCGGACGGGGTAGGGTGAGACAGCCCACAAGGAGCCGTGCCTGACGGCCACATCGAGGCTGCTCTCCCACGAGGCGCCGTGCCCCGTGTGGGAACCAGTAACACAGAATGTTCATCTAGCTGTAGTAAGGGGCTTGCTTTCACAACTGCCGTGTGGTTCGAGTCGTGATTCATGACCAGGTTAGTTCGCGCAGTCTGCATCTCTCTCTCTCCTTCCCTGTTTCCCCTCGCCGGCCGGGAACCGGGGACCGAGCGGGGCAGCGCCGGACAGATAGACTCTTTTAAGATGCAAAGAACAAAAAGACACTAGAGAGGAGAAGTTCTAAGTATAGAAAACAGAAACAGTGTCCCAACCTGGGCTTATGGAAGAACCAAAATTGCAATCATTTTCAGAGTGTAGCATATTTCTCTGTTACGTGATCGCTTCCTCAGCAACGGGCATTCAATTCTCCGTTTTGCAGCTCCTCTACCATTATAGTGTCTCAGCTTCCCCTGTCTTTGTTTCTGTTGCTTTTGCCATTACTGACTTTCTGCCCTGTTTTCTCTCCATTCCCTGTGTGGTGTTTTGGAGCTCTATGTACTCCAGAAAAGCATGTTCTTAAATGTAATCCATTCCTGTGGGTGTAATCCATTTTGATGAGGCTACTTCAGTTAAGGTGTGTCCAACCTCATTCAGAATGGGTCTTAATCCTATTACTGGAGTCCTTTATAAACAGAATGAATACAGAGAGAAAGAAAGGCACAGAAGCAATAAGCTGAAATCACAAAACCCAGGAAAAAAGGGAGAGACCGCAGACGCCACCATGTGCCTTGCCATGTGGCAGAGGAGCTAGGATCACCAGCAGCCAGTCTTCAGGAAGCATTGCCTTGAGGATGCCTTGATTTGGACATTTTCCCAGACTCTAATGTAAGTGAATAAATTCCCATTGTTTAAGCTAAACCCATTTTGTGGTATCTGTTTTGAGCAGCCTAGGAAATTAAAACACCTGCCCTCTGCTTCCCTTGGCTTATCCTTATTGCCTTCTTTCCATCCCTCCTGCCAATTTCTTACTCTCTCTGGCCTTCAGCTGTCACAAGAAGGTAGATCTGATTGGTTCAGTTAATCACTGCTGTTCTTGTTGTGCAGGGTTTATCTTGGGCCACCTCCTGGGCAGCTGGCTGTGTTGGGGAGCAGCAACCCTTAGATCCAGCAGCCACTCTGTGTAGTCAGCTCTGTCCAGAATGACAGTGTCACTTAGAAGGAACTGTGAACATGGCAGCAGCTCTGAGCACTAGTACATTGATTAACCTGGTTTCATGAAAGTGCCAGAGGGTAGTGCAATATATGAATATACTGGGGCATCAGTATCCTAGAAACAAATATCCTCACCAGTTCAGCCTAGTTTGAAACTGGGTACATCTGAATTAATGCTTTACCTGAATTATAGGACATTTTACACAATATACTTGTAGGTTCGTTAACATTTTCAAATTGAAAGGAAGATTATAACCAAAGTAAGGATAAAAATTTCTGAATAGGGTCAAGTATGAGACATATTTTCCATTACCATAATATGATATAAACTTTATGAAATGTTAGAATTTCCATAAATAATTTAGGTATTGAAATCAGTCAAGTTAACATTGAAATATATATGTATATGTATATGTATATATGTATATATATATATCTATATACACACACACAATAATATGGAAAAATTCTGTACAATCTTTGGAGAATGGCTTAAGACTAGAAACAATTGGGAGTAAATGTTATAATGATAAAGGCAAATGCACTCTTAAAGAATTTAAGATTAGATCTGTTTTGAATGGTCATTGAAAGAAATCATGATGAGGGAAATAGGAACCCTTGTACATTGTTACTGGGAATGTTAAACTTGTGCAGTTGCCGTGGAAAACAATTTGGCCATTCCTCCGAAAGTTTAGCCTTCAATTCCCATATGACCTGGCGATTCTACTTCTAGGTATATACCCAAAAGTATTGAAAGCTGGGACTTGGACAGATATGTGTACACCAATGTTCATAGCAGTATTATTTTCAGTAGCCAATAGGTGGAAGCAATCCAAATGTCCATCAGCAGATGAATGGATAAACAAAATGTGGTATATGTGTGTAACATTCCAGCCTTAAAAGGAATGAAGTTCTGATAAATGCCACTAAATGGATGAGCCTTGAAGGTATCATGTTAACTGAAATAAGTCAAACACAAAGGAACAGGTATTGTATGATTGTACTTATATGAAATAGCTAGAATATGCAAACATACAGAAACAGAAAGTAAAATACAGGTTACCAGGGGTAGGGGTCAGGAGCAATGGGGAGTTAATGCATAATGTGTGTAGGGTTTCTGTTTGGCTTGATGGGAAATTTCTGGTAGTGGATGGTGGTGAGGGTACCACATCATTGCAAATGTAATTTAATCCCACTAAAATGGAATGTTTAGGAGTGGTTGAGATGGGAAAGGTTATGTGTACATATGTTTCCACAACTTAAAAAAAAAGAGAGCAGCTAATGAGCAATGACAATTAAATGCAATCCATGAACCTAGACTTGATCTAATTATGGAGGAGAAAAGACCCAAAAGGAGATTATTGAGACATATGAAGAAATTGGAATACAGACTATAAGCTTTATATCAATATTAGAGTTCTTGAACTTGATAACTGCATTTAAGGTAGATACATAAGTGATTATCTTTGTTCTCAGTAAATGTTCATAGAAGTAGTATGTGTTCAAGGAGCATGATGTATACAACCTACTCTCGAATGTTTTAAAAATAGATAAATGATATAGGTAAATTAGATGAATGGATGGATAGATGCTAGATAGATGAATAATGATACAACAAATGTGGCAAAATGTTAAAATTAGTGGATCTGGAGGGGCATGTTGAAGTTCCCAGGATGGAATTTGTATTATTTTTGCAACTGTCCAGTAAGTTTGAAATTATTTCAAACGAAAAAGTTTAAGAGAAAAGGGAAAGGAAAGAAAAAAGAAAGAAAAGAAAACAAAGAGAAAAGAAAATAAATTGTGATTGAACATAAATGGGAGAGACCATTCTTTTCCTGGTAAAAGTTCCCTTAAATCCTGTGACTCTAGCAAGCAGACCAAACGTACTTCTGGAATACATGTAAGGAAAATATTACAATTACAGCCTGGGTGGTGCTGGGGAAGTCACAGACACACTTAGCAGCCCTCTCCCAGCCCTTGCCTACCCCTCCTCCTTTTCTACTGTGTGCAGATGTTTCAGTCTGTTTCCATCCACAGCCTGGGGGAGACCTTGGGTCTAATGGAATGGCCTGAATGTACCTTAAACCTGAAACCAGGAATAAGCAGCCTCAGCTGCTTGTCAGCACTGGAATTCTCAGTGGCAGGGCTCCCTCCCCCTGCAGTATAAATGCTCGAGACTCAAACACACAGAGTCTCTCCTCTCCAGTGTGAAGCGGGACACATGGCGCTGCCATCCACTGACACTGACCTGAGCTATTGACCAACTCAGGAGACCAGGACCTACAGGATCTCTTCCCCTGCTCTTTTGGACCCCTTATGCTGTGTAAGTAATAAAGTGGTCATTGGCTAAAAGTCTTTGTTGTGCCTGAGCCCATGTTCCCATAACACACCTTATAGCAACTTGATCCACAGCTGGTAGAGATAACTTGACTAAAAAGCCCAAGTAAGAATTCATATGATACTGGCAATGAAAATATTATAAGCATACTTGATATCATTATATATTTTTGAAAGACTTAACTCATCCTAATTTTTGATAGTCCTTGAAATAATATTAAAACTTCCCACATACAGAATTAGGAGATTCTAAGAGAAACTGTTTCTAAGAGAAAAGTCCTAAGGATTTTTCCTGGCAAAAGTTCCAAGATTCTTTCATTGCTATAGCATAGGATGGTGACATCTGGATCCCGAAGAAAACAAATGAAGAGTTGATATGGAATTCCTTTCATTGGAAAAATTCCTAAATTTCATAACTCCCTTCTCATTCTCTCCTCCCTTCACCTTTGGTTTTCTCCAGAAGAAATGCAAGAGAGAGAGAGACAGAGAGAAAGAGGAAGATTTAGCTTTTTTCTAACTAATAACATGTAATTAATAATAATATATAATATTTCTTTGAGTGGTTACTATGTGCTAAGTACTGAGCTGAGTGCTTTATATATTTTTCATTTAACCTTCACAACAAACCTCTGAGATAATTGTCTCCATTTTTTTTAGATACAGAAATTCAGGTTAGAGAGAAGGAATTAATTTGCCCAAGATCACAGGACTGAGCCCTGAACACAAGTGAATAATACAGCCAATATTCAAACCAAGGCAATTTAACTCCAGAGTCCACACTCTTAACCACAATCCTTGTTAAGTAAACATTGCTAAGGTTATGAATTTTCCTCTAAACAAAGCTTTGGTTGAAATCCCATAGATTGTGATATTTTCACTGTGGTTCATTTCCAAGCATGACAAAATTACAATTTTGATTTCTTCTTTGATCTGAGACCTTTCAAAGTGGTTGGGATTGTTCTGGTCAAGATTTTAGCCGCAGAAAACAGAAGCCACAATGGCTAATTTAAACAGAAAAGGATTTAGTAAGGATCTACTTAGCTTGCAGAATTTCAGGAAAGGGAACCAAGCCTGGATGTTTTACAGTGAGAGGCAGTTTGGTCAAAAAAATACCCACCCATACCACAGGATTGTGCCAGTGAATAGTCCACCACTTTCACTTTTTCCTTGTTCACTAAGCTAATGAGTAGACACTAGATTCTCCACTGCAACAGCTGCAAAGAAACTAAGCTCTTCCAACACTGTATTTATATGAGGAGTCATGTGGGTCTTCACTTAACAATGTTCAATTCTGCCTTCCAAGTCTCACACAGGTAAATCTACTTGGTGAAAGGCACTCCATAGAACTAGCCCACTCTTGTCTATAGGAGAGAATACTACAAATGAATTGGAGTGGTGTTGATTGAACCCATCTGCACTATCTGCCACAGAACTTATTTTGTTTAGTTTCTACTTTTATTATTATTTTTGAGTTTTATTTCATTGTGGTCAGAAAATATCATTGGTACTATTTCTACTTTAATCATGTAAACTATTTCTACTCTCTAAGAAACCTATTATATGATACATTTTAAAAAGTGTTCCGATTAGTGTTTTAATGAACTCAGGTGATGCTAAGGCTCACTAAAGTTTGCTGACCACAGTCCTAGACTTACTATATGGATAAGATTTAAATCCCTTTACAGTTGCTTACCTGATGGAGAGAGCAAGAGCAAGAGAGCCAGAGAGCGATGGAGAGGAGAAAGGCTGAGGAAACAACTGAACAGATAAAAGCCCTTCAATCTCCGCTGTTCCCTAAAGGAAATAACTTGGGATTACAAAGAAAGAAGCAACTTACGCCAGGATGTCCGAAAGGCTCAGCCCCTATCTACAGCAAAAAATCCCAGAAGATTACTACTGTGTGAAACACCTGGAACCACCACAGCTGTTCTGTGATGATGACCAAATCACACTTTGTGTCAAGTGTTTCCTGTCCCAAGAACACAAGAATCACGTGGTGTATAGAGTAGAAGATGCTGCTGTGAATTACAAGAAGCTATTCCAGGAAATATTGAACACATTGAAGGAGAAACTTGAAGTAGCTAAAAAGATATTGGCTGATGAGCAAGAAAGAATGTTGATGATTCAGGGAGAGGAGCAGAATTTTAAAGAGATGATTGCATCTGAATATAGGATAAGATTCCGGTTGTTGAATGAAGAGAATGAGATGAACCTCTTGAGACCACAAGGATACATATTCAACCTGGATGTAAGAGAAGCTCGTCTGAATCAACTGATAGGGTTTTCCAGAGAGCTAGAGGACAAATTCCAGGAGATGCTACAGAGACTAAACAATTTGGGAAGAGAAAACATGAATAAACTGAAGGAGAATGAAGTCAGGGTCTCTGAACAAATCTGCTGCCTCCAAAGGATCACCACAGAGCTAGAGAAGAAGTGTGGGCAATCTGCCTTAGCACTGCTCCAGAATGCAAGATATTCTTTGGAAAGTCCAGAAGGCCTTTTCAATCCCATGATGTTGGATCCAAGCTCACTTCTGGGAGTCATGTCCCATGTTGCCACGGAGACCTACACCCCTGGGAGTCATGTCCCATGTAGGGTGGAGGGCAGTGAGTTTATTTGCAGTGTTTGATTCCAGAGCCTATGTTCTTTATATAATCTACTGAGCATTCAGTGTATTGTTATTACTTTTGATGAAAGAAACTGTAAAATATTTAATAAGACTATGAATTTACATCAGTGATTTTTTGTAACTTTATTGAGATATAATTCACATCATAAAATTCCTCTTTAAAGTATTAAAAAAAAAAAAAAGTGTTCCATGAGTGATTAAATAAATGGTTTATTTTATGTTCTCGGGTTATAAAGTTGCATGCATGTTTATGTATAAAATTTTATATGCATATCTGTAAGATCTCAGTGGGCAGAGGGAGGTGAGGCAAAATGTAGCCCAAAGGCCAAATCTGGCCCACCACCTGTTTTTGTAAATGAAGAGTAATTGAAATGCAGCTGTGCCCATTCATTTATGTATTATCTGTGGTTGCTTTCATGCCACAGTAGCCAAGTTGAGTAGCCCCTGAGGCCTAATATATTTACTGTTTATTTTGGGGGAGGATAGACAAGGAGCAGTGAGGTTGTGCAGCAGGAAAGCAGTTGTCCCACTTCTGCTATGCTGTCTTCAAGCACATAATCACAAAATCGACTGCATCTTCCATCACTTTGGCAGGACCAGTTTGGTGTAAGGGGAAGGGGAGCGAACAACCCCAGGTTTCTCATGCTCCCCTGCTTTGGAGTAAGCAGTTTACCCTTGGTAAGAGAACAGGTCAGCATGAGGCCCTGCAACTCACAGGCCCTTTGCTTGGAAGTGTCTTACTTATTTCTGTTCAGTCATCTTTGCTCTACAGCTGTAGAGCTGGTTCCCTTTGCTCCTTGTCTCCTGACTTCCCTTGCTGGTTAGGAAACCAGCTAGGAAAATATGAAAATGGCATGGCTGATAGAGCTGCACATACAGTATGGCTCCATGTATTTCGAGTGCAAAAAAGAAGCAATCTATGCTGTTAGATGCCTCCCTTGGTGGAGCACAAGGAGGGCTTCTATGGTGATGATAATATTCTGTTTCTTGATATGATACTGGTTATATGGATTTGCCCACTTTATGCATTTTTGTATGAAAGTTATACTTCAAAAAAAGCTGTTTTGTTTTGTTTTGTTTTTAATGGCATGCTGAAAGGTCATCCTTCAAACATGCTTCACATACAACTGGGTGTAAAACTGTGTGTCACCACCCTTGCCATGTTTGTCTATGTCCCCAGTCTTCCTATATCATTGTTACAAGGACTTCCTAAGCATTGTTACAGGGGCTCCCTTTCTCCCTCCAACTGCATCATTCTGGAGGTGAAACTAGATGTATGTCAAATCTCAGCATCCTCCTTCAGTTTTTTGGTCCCAATTTTATCATATTTGACAAATGTCTTCAGAGTCTATTCAATGGGATTGTGGCTGCCTGATTTCATTTATAGACATTCCCTTCTCATTGTTTGGCCCTGTTTGTTATTTTTGGGTTTCAGGGCAGGGGGTGAAGGTGGGAATGCAGCAGTTTATGTCCCTCCAATGTTTCCTGGAAGACTGTCTTTCCTGTATTTTAAAATGATGACTATTGAGCATAATTTTGAACCTACATCTAACCTTAGCCATCCTTCTTTGGATCAACTCATTTAAAAAATATAGAAAGTTACTCACTATTGCTGCTGGTGAATGCTCTAAATAGGCACCAAATTTAAATATTTCTGAAGGCTGAAAGGAATGTTCTGAGAAGGCCCTTGTTTAAGAATCCCTTGTTTGTTCTCTGCTGCTTCTCTGTAGCTGCTAACTTTCCCTGGAGGAGCAGCACATAGAGCTGTTTCTTTGTTTAAAACTTACAGCTAATTACTGTAGTCTTATGTACCTTAATGATTGCTTAGTTTTGTATTCAAGCTCTGAGATCTACTTATTTTGAAGGTTGCAATTCTATTATTCATAAATGAAGTAAGGGGTATAGCAGTTTCTGATGACCAGAAACAGGGAAGAGAGTTTATTGATCAGGAAATATTAGCCCTGTCCTATGAGCTCACAGTCTGTAATAACTGTAACTGATTTTTCTGTGCTCTATTAATAATTAGTTTGACAGTATCTAACACTATAACAAATCAAAAGTATCTAATTCTACTTGTAATGTAACAACAGAATAAGATATATTATAAAGCATCTAGTTACTTTCCTGCTTATTTTCCCAACTATTCCATTTCTCTGATTGTGATATAGTATCAAGTCACTAAAATAAATAAAATAAAAAATGAGTGCAAGCTTTCATTTCCAATTAAGATAGCGTAAGAACATTCTACCCTATTTTTTCCCACTGATTACAACCAAAAGCTCTGGAAAGGATACATAAAGCAACAAGAAGTCTGAAAAGTAAATAATAGACAGATTGGGGAGGGATCAGTTTCCTGGGCTCTTTTCTTCCCAGATCTTCTGACCTAGACTAAAGGGCAGAACTGCACAGTGGGGGAAGACAGGAAAGGCTCCAAGAGAAATCCTCTCGTGTCACAGGAACCTGATAGGGAGCCCTGTAGGATGGATATAGTTGGGGAAATTCTCTTCTCTCCCAGGCCTGCCCCACATCAAACCCAAGTCTTGAAGCTTCGCTTCTACAGCAGCAGAGGTGTTGGCAGCAGTCACGACAGCAGATGCATTGGTACTTACAACTCAAAGGAAAATTTTCCTTCTCTCTGACCACAGGAACTATTTAAAGGGGCCCCTGCAGTTCAAAGAATGTGAGGTGAACCCCCATTACATTTTTTCTCTTTTCTATTGGAACTTCATGCCAGAGGTGAACCCAGTCATGAGAAATAGCCAGGCAACCAAGAAAAGAAGCCCTTGACAGCAGGATGTGTGGGAGAAATCAAAGAAAAAGGAAGCTTGAGAACAAATCCTATAAAGTTGTATATTAAGCCCTGGACTCAACTCCAAACTGCATATGCATATGTAGGGAACTGATCGAAGACAACATTCCCAAAGTTTTGAGAACCAGCTGCCAGTGTAGAACAACTGACCAAGACTGACCACCTGGATGATGCATTTGTGAAGCAGATGTGAATAGCACTGCAAAAGCAATGAAAATGGAGGTGACAGTAAAACCACAATCAGAACTTATGACCTGAATCTAACTGGGTTGGTCATTGGCTAAAACAACGAAATGAACATTGACAAAGGAATTTAACAGGGCCTAGATACTTACAATATGCAAAGTGTTCAGGAACAATCCAAAATTACTCAACGTATGAAGAACCAGGAAAATCTCAACAACTTACAAGAAAAAAGCCAATCCCAAGATGACCCAGATGTTGGACATATCAGACAACAACCTTAAAGCAGCTATTGTAGCCAAGCTATAAGAAGTTAGAGAGAACACTCTTGAAATGAATGAAGATAGAAATTCTCTGCAGAAAAAATAGAAGCTATAAAAAAGAACCAGATGGATATGTAAGAACTCAAAACTATAATAACTGAAAAAAAAAGTTCACTGGATGGGCTCAGTTGCAGAATAGAGATTACAGATGTAAAAATCAGTGAACTTAAAGATTACTATAAAGATCAATATATATTACCCAATCTGAACAACAGAAAGAAAACAAAATGACAGTCTTAGGTACTTAATGGGACAATACCAAAAGGTTTCATATTCTTATAAATTAATTACTGAAAGAAACAAAGACTACCAAATTTAGCAAAATACATGAATGTAAAGATTCAAAAATCTCAGCAAACCCCAAACAAAAATAAGCTAAAACAATGAAACAAACCAAAAACTATGTCCAGATACATCAAAATTTGAACATCAAAACTGCTATAAATACAAATCAAATAAAGTCTGGAAAAAATCAGAGAAAAACAGCACATTATGTATAAGGCAAAATGATTCAAATGACTGTGGATTCCTCATCAGAAATCATGGAGGCCAGAAAACACTGGAACACCATTTTTTAAAGTGCTGGAAGAAAAGAAATGTCAATCCAGAATTGCATGTTCATTGAAAATACCTTTCAGGAATGAAAGGAAAATAGAGGCATTCTCAGATGAAGAGAAAATAAGAGAATCTGTTGCCAATAGACATGCTCTAAAAGAAATGCTAAAGGAAGAAGGCTTTGGACAGAAGGCAAGTAAAACCAGGGAGAAACTTGAAACTTCAAGAATGAGGGAAGAGAAACAGAAAAGGCAAATATGTGGGTAAATGTAATACTTTTCTCTCCCCCTAAGTTCTTTAAAATATTTTAATTGTTGTAATCAAACATTATAACAGTGAACTGTGGGATTTTTGGTATTTGTAGTTGTAATACATATGACAACTACAACATAAAGGGTGAAATGCAGAAGAACCTATATGGTTGCAAATTTTCTCCATTTCACTGAAAGTGATAAAACATTAATTCTTTGTAGACTTATGCATATTGTGATCTCCAGAGTAATCATAAAAAAAAATACCAAAAGATAAAGTCACAAAGATAGATGAACTAAAATAGATAAATTAAAATAGAAAACTGAAAGCTATTCAGACAATTCAAAAGAAGGTAAAAAAGGAGAAACAGAGGAATGAAGAAAAAGAGGGGAAAAAGAAAATAAGATGATAGATCCAACCATATCTATAATTACATTTAATATAAATGTTCTAGCAACATCAACTAAAAGATATTGTCCTTCTAGTTTAAAAAAAAGTCAAGACCCAACTATATACTATGTAGCAGAAATCTACCTTAAATATAATGATATAAGTAGATTAAAAGTAAAAAGATGGAAACTTAGATACCACTAGTGGGAGTGAAAAATGGCATAGCCATGTTGGAAAACAATTTGGCAGTATCTATTAAAGTTAAATATACACTTGCCATATGATTTAGCATTCCCACTCCTAGCTATTTACCCTAGAGAAATGAAAACATATATTCACACAAAAACCTGTAGTTGAATGTTTATAGCATTATTATTCATAATGGCCAATAATTAAAAACAACCAAAATGTCTCTCAACTGATGACTGGATGAACACACTGTAGTACCTTGTGCTGGTTTGAATGCATTTTGTCCCCCAAACGCCATTATCTTTGATGCAGTCTTGTGGGACAGACTTTTGGTGCTGATTA
The DNA here is from genome assembly GCF_015220235.1 of Choloepus didactylus. Classification (NCBI taxonomy): domain Eukaryota; kingdom Metazoa; phylum Chordata; class Mammalia; order Pilosa; family Megalonychidae; genus Choloepus; species Choloepus didactylus. The sequence goes on from NC_051319.1 coordinate 17,725,614, forward strand.
GATTTGCTTGGAATGTGCCCCACCCAGCTGTGGGAGGTGACTCTGGTGGGATACTCCCATGGAGGTGTGGCCCCACCCATTCAGGGTGGGCCTTGATCAGTGGAGCCATATAAATGAGCTGGCTCAAGGAGAGGAAACGGAGTGCAGCTGGGAGTGATGTTTTGAAGAGGTGCAAGCTTGCTAGAGAGGAATGTCCTGGGAGAAAGTCGTTTTGAGGCTGGAGCTTTGGAGCAGATGCCGGCTGCCTTCCTAGCTAGCAGAGGTTTTCCGGACACCATTGGCCGTCCTCTGGTGAAGGTACCCGATTGCTGGTGTGTTACCTTGGACGCTTTGTGGCCTTAAGACTGTAACTGTGTAGCAAAATAAACCCCCATTTTATAAAAGCCTATCCATCTCTGGTGTTTTGCATTCTGCAGCATTAGCAAACCAGAATATACCTCTGCACAATAGAACACTTCTTAACAATGGAAAGGCACAAACTATTGATGCACACAACAATATGGATGAATCTCAAATGTATGCGGAGTGTGAAAGAAGCCAGTCCCAAATGATGAGATGCTCTATGTTCCATTTATTTGACATTCTGAATTACTCTAAGGAGGGAGAACAGATCAGCATGGGTTGGGGTCAGGGGAGGGCGTCATGAGGGAACTTGAGGGTTCTGTAACTTGATTGTGTTTGTTGTTACATGAGCTTATGCATGCATTGAAGCACACACAACTATCCTTTAAAAAAAAAGAAAAAAGACAAGTGAATCTGATTGTATGTAAATTAAAAAAAAATTATTAAAAATTAGTACAGATAATTTCTTAATGCATTGTCATCTATGTAAGGTCACATAATATTGCTTAAACATAAATCTTTGTTTAGAAATACTGGGGAAAAATGTCACTCTGTACTCCCCATTCCAGTTCATTTTGAGTTCTTAAAAGAATGAAGAAGTTAATCTGTTAACTATTTCAAATAAGTCATATATGGTTTCTATGTAATATGTTGGCATAGAATTTTATTAGTCACAAAATAAATGAAAATAAGCCGTTAAGTGCAAAAGCATGTGTGATTGTTAGGTTCATTTGTCTCCTTGGCCAGGTGATGGTGCCCAGGTGTCTGGTCAAGCAAGCACTGGCCTAACCCATACTTCAGGGACATTTGTGGCTAGTTAATAAACCAAAAGGCTGGTTTATTAAATTGTCGGTAAATTGATTGCATCTGTGGCTGATTACATCAAGAAGGGAGTGGCTTCTTCAATGAGGTAATTCAATCAGCTTGATTTAACCCAATCAGTTGAAGACTTTTAAGGGAGAAGAGAGAGAACCTTCACTTCTTTCTCAGCCAGCCAGCCTCTTCTGGGGAATTCATCAAAGACATTCATCGGAGTTGCCAGCTTGCTGCCTGCCCTATGGAAATTGGACTCATGCATTCTGCCCTATGGAACTTGGACTCCTGCATCCTGCCCTATGGAATTTGGACTCATATCCCCACAGTTGTGTGAGACACTTTTATAAAATCTCATATTTACAGATATCGCCTGTTGGTTTGTTTCCCTACAGAATCCTTCCTAATACAGCTTGGTACAGGAGTGGTTCTTGAGAAACAGATTCTTAAAATGGGCTTTACAATTGATTTTCTACTCCAATTAGATTCATAGGAACTAATAACTCTATTTCCAGCAATCAAGATGGCACTGACAGTCCATGGCATGAGTTGGCAGTGGAGACATGCAAAATATCATCATTTGATTCTCCTAATCATACTCTTGTATGAGGCAAGGCTCTGGATGACAGTGTTTTTGACACCCTAACAGAGTTTTATGAAGTTAAAAGGTATAATGATGTTGGCTGGTTGTTCTTAGATATGCTGGATAAAGTCATAAGAGAAAGGGATGAGCTGAAGGCTTCAAATTTGAAACTTAAATGTTGTATGACAGATATAAATGTTTCTATGTGTGCCCTGAAAGAAAGTCTTATTTCCTGTGTCCACAGACTTGAGATCTCTGAAAACCAGACCCAGAGTCTCATTGTGCAAATAGCCAATTTACAGCATAAACTAAAATCTCAACCTTGCAGGGTGTCTGCTGTTAAAAGAACGGATTGGGAAAAAATGGGATCCTGAAAATTGGGATGGGGACATACTGGTTGATAATAATGGCAGTGGGTACACTGAAACCCTGGATTCTGCTGAGTCCTTGCTAGATATACCTGTAATGGTCTGCTCTGAGGAAATGGGCCCCTCACCTCCAGTCTGCCCTGAGGAGACAGCTACCCAACCTCCAGCCTGCTTTGAAGAAACATCTTCCCACCCTCCAGTCTGCCCTGAGGAGCCTGCCATCCAACCTCCAACTAAAAAGATTGAACCTCAGTGCCTGCTAAATCTGTAACCACCTCCCCTGAGGAAGCATCCATCATTCCTCCATCTAGAGAGATTAATCCTGTTTCACCAGATGAAACTGCAATGGAATGTCCTGAGGTAATTGGCTTGAAGGATACTTCTAATTCTTTTCATGACCCACCCCCACCACCACTCTTTTCTTCAAGACCTATAACTAAAGACCCAACAGGCCATGAAAGGTGAGGTAAAAAGTGTGGCCCATGAGGAAGTACATTATACTTCAAAAGAACTGCATGAGTTTTCCTTTATGTAGACAGAAATCAGGGGAATACATGTGGGAATGGATATTAAGGATATGGAATATTGGTGGAAGGAATATAAAGTTGTATCAGGCTGAATTTATTGATATGGGCTCACTAAGCAGAGATTCTGCATTCAACATTGTAGCTCAAGGGGTTAGAAAGGGCATTAACTGGGTGGTTGGCTGAATCATGGATCAAAAGGGGCCAAAATAACCTGAGGTCAAAATGCCAGAAGTGCCCTGGTATAATGTAGAGTTGAGGATCCAAAGGCTTGGAGAGATTGGAATGTTTGAATGGATTTATCATGGAAGTCCTGCTCACACACTCCAGTAATGTCTAGAGGACACATCTTTTACCAGGAATGTGAGGAATAAATTTGTGAGATTAGCTCCATCATCCCTGAAGAGCTCCGTAGTCACCCTTCTCTGTAGGTCAGATATTGCTGTAGAACTGCTGTCACTGAGCTGGAATCCTTAAACACAACTCGGATCCCAAGTTGGCAGAAGCCACGTGAAAGCAGTTAATCGCCAAAGACAAGGTGGGCATGTCTACCATAATGGACAGCAAGCTCAAAGCAGCAGTCAAAATAATCTGACTTGCAAAGACTTATGGCATTGGCTAGTAGATCATGGAGTACCTAGAAGTAAAATAGATGGGCAGTCTACCACATTCTTGTTTGATCTGTATAAGCAGAAGAATTCTAGCTCAAGTGAACAAAAGTCTACCTTGAATTACAAAGAGTCACAGCCCCTTAGTCAATTCCCAGACTTGAGACAGTTTACAGACCAGAGACCCTTGACTGAGGGGAAGGCCAGGTACCCTTGGGGAAGGACCCTGTAATCTGCCCAAAACTTATACTCTTAATCTTCCTCCCAGCCTTCCCCAAGCCTTTTACCAGGGTAACTGTGTATTGGGGAAAAGGAAATAATTAGATTTGGGGGGATTATTAGACACTGGCTGAGAAGTGACATTAATTCCATGAGACCCAGAACATCACTCTGATCCACCAGTCAGAGTTGGGGCTTATGGAGATCATGTGTTTGATGGAGTTTTAGCTCAGATCCATCTCACAGTGGGTCCAGTGGGTCCCTAGACCCATTCTGTGGATATTTCCCCAGTTCTGGAATGCATAATTGGAATAGACATACTCAACAACTGGCAGAATCCTCACACTGGTTCTCTGACTCATGGAGTGAGGGCTATTATGGTGGGTAAGGCCAAGTGGAAGCCACTAGAACTGCCCCTGCCTAGCAACATGGTAAATCAGAAGCAATACTGGATTCCTGGAGGTATTGCAGAGATTAATGCCACTCTTAACGACTTGAAGGATGCATGGGTGGCGATTCCCACCATATCCCCATTCAACTCTCCTATTTGGCCTGTGCAGAAAACACATGGATCTTGGAGGATGACAGTGGATTATCATAAGCTGAACTAGGTGGTGACTCCAATTACAGCTGCTGTTCCAGATCTGGTATCATTGCTTGAGCAAATCACCACATCCCCTGGTACCTGATATGCAGCTATTGAGCTGGCAAATGCTTTTTTCTCAATAGCTTTTAGTAAGGACCACCAGAAACAGTTTGCATTCAGCTGGCAAGGCCAGGAATATACCTTCACTGTCCTACCGCAGGGGTATATCACCTCTCTAGCCCTATGTCGTAATATTGTCTGCAGGGACCTTGATCGTTTCTCCCTCCCACAAGGCATCACACTGGTCCATTATATGGATGATATCATGTGGATTGGACCTAGTGAGCAAGAAGTAGCAACTACTCTAGACTTACTGGTAAGGCATTTGTGTATCAGAGGATGGGAGATATATCCTTCAAAAATATAGGGGCCTTCCACCTCAGTAAAATTTCTAAGCATCCAGTGGTGTGGCACATGTTGAGATACCCCTTCTAAGGTGAAGGATAAGCTGTTGCATCTGGCCCCACCTATGATCAAAACAGAGGCACAATGCCTAGTTGGCCTCTTTGGATTTTGGAGACAACATATTCCTCATTTGGGTGTGTTACTCCAGACCATTTACCAAGTGACCAGAAAAGCTTCTAGTTTTGAGTGAGGACTGGAACAAGATGAGGCTCTGCAGTAGGTCCAGGCTGCTGTGCAAGCTGCTCTACCACTTGGACCATATGATCCAGCTGATCCAATGGTGCTGGAAGTGTCAGTGGCAAATGGAGATGCCATTTGGAGCCTTGGGCAGGCTGCTATAGGAGAATCACAATGCAGACCCTTAGAATTTTGGAGTAAAGGCTTACCATCCTCTGCAGATAACTACTTTCCTTTTGAGAAACAACTTTTGGCTTGCTATTGAGCCTTTGTAGAAACAGAACACTTAACTGGGCCACCAAGTTACCATAAGAACTGAGTTGTCTATCATGAGCTGGGTGTTGTCTGACTTAACAAGCCATAAAGTTGGGCATGCACAACAGCACTCCATCATAAACTGGAAATGGTATATACAAGATAGAGCTCAAGTGGGTCCTGAAAGCACAAGTAAGTTATTTGAGGAAGTGGCCCAATTGCCCATGGCCCCCACTCCTGCCACATTACCTTCTCTTTTCCAGTCCAGAGCTATGGCCTCTTGGGGAGTTCCTTACACTCAGTTGACTGAGGAAGAGAAAACTCAGGCCTGATTTACAGATGGTTCTGCACAATGCACAGGCACCACCCAAAAGTGGACAGCTGCATCACTGCAGCCCCTTTCTGGGATGTCCCTGAAGAATAGTGCCGAGAGGAAATCCTCCCGGTAGGCAGAACTTCGAGCAGTGCACCTGGTTGTTCATTCTGCTTGGAAGGAAAACTGGCCAGAGGTGTGTTTGTACACTGATTCATGGGCTGTTGCTAATGGTTTGGCTAGATGGTCAGAGACTTGGAAGGAACATGATGGAAAATTGGTGACAAAGAAGTCTGGGTAAGAGGTTTGTGCATAGTCTTTCTGAGTGGGCAAAAAACATGAAGGTATTTGTGTCCCATGTGAATGCTCACTAGAGGGTGACTTCAGCAGAAGATTTTAATCAAGTGGTAAGATGACCCATTCTGTGGATACCAGTCAACCTCTTTCCTTAGCCATCCCTGTCATTGCCCAATGGGTTCATGAACAAAGTGGTCATGGTGGTAGGGATGGAGGTTATGCATGGACTCAGCAACATGGACTTTCACTCATCAAGGCCAACCTGGCCTCAGCCACTGCTGAGTGCCCAATCTGCCAGCAGCAGAGACCCACACTTAGTCCCCGATATGGCAGCATTCCCCAAGGTGATCAGCCTGCTACCTGGTGGCAGGTTGATTACATTGGACCACTTCCATCATGGAAGGAGCAGCAATTTGTTCTTACTGGAATAGACACATACTCCAGATATGAGTTTGCCTTCCCTGCATGCAATGCTTCTGCCAAAACTACCATCGATGGACTTACAGAATGCCTTATCCACTGTCATGGTATTCCATACAGCATTGCTTCTGATCAGGGAACCCACTTCACAGCAAATGAAGTGAGGGAATGGGCACATGCTCATGGAATTCTCTGGTCTTACCATGTTCCCCATCATCCAGATGCAGCTGGGTTGATAGAATGGTGGAATGGCCTTTTGAAGACTCAATTACAGTGGCAACTAGGTGGCAGTACCTTGCAGGGTTGGGGCATTGTTCTCCAGGAGGCTGTGTATGCTCTGAATCTATGGTGCTGTTTCTCCCATAGCCAGGATTCACGGGTCCAGGAATCAAGGGGTGGAAATGGGAGTGGCATCACTTACTATCACTCCTAATGATCCACTAGGTAAATTTTTGCTTCCTGTCCCTGCAACCTTAAGCTCTGCTGGTCTTTACAAGTCTTTGTTCCAAAAGAAGGAGTGCTTCCACCAGGAGATACAATAATAATTCCATTGAACTGGAAAATAAGTCCATCTGGCCACTTTGGGCTTCTCATGCCTCTGAATCAACAGGCAAGGAGGGGGATTACTACACTGGCTGGGGTGATTGATCCTGACTATCAAGGGGAAGTAGGACTGCAACTTCGCAATGGAGGTAAAGAAGAGTTTTCCTAGAATACAGGAGATCCCCTAGGGCGTCTCTTAGTACTACCATGCCCTGTGATTAAAGTCAATGGAAAACTGCAACAACCCAGTCCAGGCAGGACTACCAATGGCCCAGAAACTTCAGGAATGAAGGTGTGGGTCACCCCACCAGGCAAAGAACCATGGCCAGCTGAAGTGCTTGCTGAGGGGAAAGGGAACATGGAATGGGTAGTGGAAGAAGGTAATGATAAATATGAACTATGCCATGTGAGCAGTTACAGAAACAAGGACTGTGATGGCATGAATATTTCCTCATTTTGTTATGAGTATGTTTGTATTTGTACATAAAGCAAATATCTTTGTTTTCTCTATCTTATCCCCTTATCATATGACATAAGTTGTATTATTCATTTCATAGTATTTAAGTTATAGAATATCAAGTTTAAGAGTGAATCTTACCAAAGGACTTGCACCTAATAGTGTTCCTTGTATTTTTTTTTTTTTATTTAAAGTCTTATTTAAGAGGGAAATAAGAAATGCTCTTCTACATTCATTTTGCTTCAGGTTGCTTATCATCACGGGATAAATGCTAAGTTCTGGCTGCTCTGCTTTTAATGAAAACAGAAAAACTCAAGCAAGACTGCAGTCTTAGAAAAACTGCGTGCTGATTCACACATGTGTATGGCTATATTGAAGTGAACAATGGCTAAAATACACACCCATCTTTTTGGTAAATTGTATTGTTACTCAAAATATTAGCCACCCTTCCCAGAGGGCCCCTCCCTGCAGGGGGATTATATTTCCCTGACTGTAGAACTCATGTATGAGCAACTGACTTGCTTTGGAGCAATTGTGAGCACAAGTGATAAATGAAACACCAAGAACCAGCAGGTGGTTTGCCATGTCTTTTATTCCTCTGCTCTAAGACCAGCAATATCCCAGCTGACGGCTGTTCTATGAGCCTGGGTCTAAGAGTAGAGCAAAGCTGCAGCTGACTCACAGTAGACATGTAACATGAACAAAAAATAAACTTTGTTTACTTGGAGTTCCTTGTTCTGCAGCACAATGTAGCCTATCGTGATTACTGCATTTTTGCCATCCAAATGAGAATAGCATCATAGACATTTAGGTAATGTTATAGCATTTTCTTAGTCTTTTTATTTATCTGTTTATCCTCTCCTAATGGCCAAATTTATACAGTTTTCTTTCCCTTCGTTAATAATGGAATCCCAACTTCATTCTAGCTGCAATGTGTCCAACTAATAGTTGATTAGTCTAAGCCAGTCATAGCAATTCAGTTTCCCTTTGAAAGCCATTGATCTGGGGGTGGGCATATGAGCCATTTTTGATCAATGAGATTTGAGGGGAAGTCTGCTTCAGAATTCAGGGGAAATTTTCTGATAACAGAGGCATGCACACAGAAAGCTTTTTTTTTTTTTTTTTTGGTCCCCGTTTCTCAACTTTAAGTTTTGAAAGTTGTAAGAATGGATGCCTGGGACTTTGACACTGAGATAACAATCCGAGAATAAACACCACAGTGCTCAGAGCAGGGGAGACAAGGATAGAAAGAGCTTGGGTTCTTGATAACACATGTGAACCACCCAGCCAACATTGGGAACACCTACCTGGACTTCTTAATAAACTATTACTGAGTGAACTGCTACATGTCTGATATTTCTGTTGCTTGCTACAAAAGCATCCAAACTGCTAGAACATACCTCAACAAATTTGTATAAATATAAATGTAGTGTACTTGGCCTTTTTCACAAGGAATTCGTCTTTATGACTGTCCTTGATAGGACTTAGATTTACCAGTTCCTTAAAAGGCTACAATGAAAATATGGAATTGATCTTTCCAGGGTCAAAGATGATTAGTGTTTTTGCTATATACTTTTATACACTATTTTCTTATCAAACTAGTTAACAAGTATTTTTTTATGTTTGTAAGCAAATATGTTTTCACAGCATACCTTGTGTATATGTAAAGATAAATATTTAATTCTCACTGTTCACTTTTAACTGACAAAGAGAAAATAAGTAGAGGCTATAGAAACTGTGGTAGAACTTCACCTGCTGTTCTGGTCCTGGTTGTCCCCACCTTTTGCCAGTCACATACCTACTCAATAAAGCTTCCCAATAGAGTACAACTTACAGGGTGAGAATCTGAAATCACTTTCAATATCCCTTACTACATATTGACTGTTACATCAAGTATTAAATGTAAAACTTTTGACAAATAGTATAACTGTGGATGACTTCTGATTTTGTTTTTAATTCCGTGGATTGTGTTTAAATAATTCCGAAGTATGTCTCCTGATTTTGAGATACTAAGTGGTATTGCACAGTTGTTTCTTTACTGAATGTGTACAACAGTCCATGAAGTTTATAAAGCATATCTTTGTATAGCTTCATGTGCTAGAATTAAAATTGATCTATTATCACACACACACACACACACACACACACACACACACACACACACACACAAAGCTACAATGGAAATCAAAGGAATTGGGGCATTTTACTTAATTTGACCACTCAAGCACAGTGCTAACCTTGACAAAGTCATCTTTGGTGCATGCACTGAACAAAGCTCTCAACTCCCCATGGCCAATTGGTGTAGGGTCCTTTATCTCTAGGTGGTCCTAGAAGCCACCTGGGCCTGGGATTTTCCCCCAGCTCTCTACTAACAAACTCCAATGTGCAATTTTTCCAGGAAAAGATAAGGAAGATGGAGAGCTGTCAATGCCATTGTCATATTTCATGCTACAGCTGCAACATAAATGAGTTCAGAGGGACCACATGGTTCAAGTCCCAAGGAGTGCTGTGTGTCACTCCTCTGAAGTAAGGATATTCCCCACTCCCAGTCATTGTCATGAGCAGCAGCAACCCCACAGAGTAAATCCCAGAATTAAGCAAGCCAGTCTGCATCTAAATTCTCTATAATAATTTGGGTCTTTCCATAGTTTTTGGAACAGTCTTCATTTTGGCATTCTGTTTTCATCCATTATTTCCAGATGTTCCTTGTTTTTTTCTTCTAGTTTTCTATTTCACAAGCCATGTTTTATTACTTTTAATCTTTTTCTTATGTCTGTGTTTATGGGTCCTAGAAAAGCTCTCAGAAATGTGATCTATATCATTCTTTAATTTTTCTTAGTATCTTTTACCCTTGTTGCCAAAGCAGAGTGTGGCTTCTGGACAGGATGTAGGTGCAGCACTTTAATTTCAGGCATCTGGAAACACAAAACAAATATCTCAATTGTTGCAGCTCTATTTTTATCTGTTTTACTTATATTTCATTTTTATCAAAAATATTATTTTGATAGTTGGCATCCCATTTTATTGTCTGTGCTCCTTTTTTACCTTGTAAATAAGAGAGAATTATGCAAAACTTGTACAGTTATTTAAATCAGTCCTGGTAGCTGTTTTGAGATATTCCAGGAAGAACAGCTAAGCTGCTGTAAAGCTAAATAGTGATATTTTATGAATGGCCGAAAGTGATCTTATCAAAATAACTTCCTATTTTTAATTTGTTGTTCTTTGTATAAATTAGATAGTAGTTTCTATTAGCTATTTGCCATTTTTCTCCATTTTCTGTTTCTACTCCATTTCATAGGCTGCCTGCCCTTCAGTCAATTTTTGTTGCTACTCAGCACCTATGAGTTCTTGGCATTCTTTCCTAGATTTATGCCTTGAATCAGAAGAGATTTACAAAAAAAGTCTGTCTCTGCACATTGTCCCATAAAATTTTCTTTGGATGGACTAATGCACCAAGCTTTTAGGGAGTTTAATAGTGATTTGACCTTGTTGATTTACTGTGGTTTTTTGTTGTTGTTGGAGAATTTCCATTCTTCCATCGGCTCACAGAGACCTTGAAACATCTGTGTTTGGGAGAAGGGTGGTTTCATGGATGTGAAATGCACATTTAGCTGCTTTGTTGTAGCATATCATGTGGCAAATAAAAGTCATAGACCCTCAACGTTCCAGGCAGTCACTGGTGTACAAATGGCTTGTGTTCTAACAGTCTATGTCAGCTGGTTATTTGAAATGCATTTCCCCATGGAAACCAGTTTAATAGGGCACTTAGGTTTCCAGGTTAGTTCATAAAGCTTATTTCGTCCAGAATATAACTAACTAAAATTCTGCACATTGCAATGAATAAGAGCAGAATACTGTTGTAATACAGGTAGCTCTTAAGTAGCCAGAAAAGCAATGCAATTGAATAAGAAAGAAGTTTTTTAAAAAACTACATTGAATACTGATTGTCAAGGTAAAACAAAGTTAACTAGATAGGGGGGTGGAGGAATTCTCTCATGACAATTCCAACATGACAATGGAAGGTCAAATGACCCAAGTTTTCTTTATTATATGTCTCTTCCTTTAAAATAAACAGCTTGTCATATGTTCAAAAATTTTTAATAAACATTATTTTATAATTAGGAAAATGATACAAAGTGCTAATTTTAAAAGCATGCTTTAAGAAAGTGAAAAAAAAAATCATGATTTTCTTTTCTTGAGAACAGTTGTATGAAAGACACTTTTTCATTTAGCCCAGTAGTCATGACTTTAGTCTCTTTTGATCCTTTCATTAATTGAAAGAGGATTATCGAGTGATAGGCACTGCAGTAGGCTCTAGGGACTCAGCAGCAAACGAGAGACAAATGTCTGGTTCGTTGGCTTATAGAGAGACGGAAGAAAGTCTGTGGGAGAGATCTGCCAGTGGAAATGGACAAGGAAGAAAAAGGTGAAGGAGGAAGGGAGCAAGAGATTTTCTGAGATGGCGTGAACTGAGCTGGGAGTGGGAGAGGAAAAGATAGAGAAGGTGTTTTCATTTCCTTGGCTGCTCAAGTGAATACCATGCAATGGGTTGGCTTAAACAATGGGAATTTGTTAGCTCATGGTTTCCAAATCAAGGCCTCATCAAGGCAATGCTTTCTTCCTGAAGACTGGTGTTCTGGGCCTGGCTGCCAGTGACCCTTTGTCCTGGGCTTCTCTGTCACATGGCAATGCACACGGCGGCCTCTCCTGACCTCTCCCTTCTCTTCCAGGTTCCGCTGAATTTCAGCTTCTCACTTCCTTGGCTTTCTATTTCTTCTGAGTTTCATTCTGCTTACAAAGGCCTGCTTACAATGCGTTAATGAATTACGAGTAAGAATATTGTTTTTTTGGGGTACGTACAACTCCAAACCATGATTGAAGCTGACCCCAGAATTCTGGGGAGAAGGAAAAGAAGTTGAGCGGGAAAGAATCTAGATCAGGCAGTGACCCAGTCAAGTAAAGGTGACCCTGTCAAGGTGACAGGAATAAGAAAGGGCAGCGAGCCAATTTCAACACAAGTAGCAGAAAGGGGCCATTTTGCAAGACAGTGTTAGAAATTTTAGCCAGTAAAGCACTGGAATATTATTTTATTTTTGTTAGAACATGATTGTGTGTGATTACAAATTGTATAGTATATTTGAGGAGGACAACATTGGGGAGGGCTACATAATTGGGATTGCAGACTGCAATAAATGACTAAGGAAGTAGCAACCCTTTCGGGATGGGTCAGAGGTGAGCTCACAGCCTAATAACTTCCTCACTCATTTCACAGCTTCCATGAATTGCACATATATCCTCATTTAACTTTGAAAAGTCCTTGACATTTGCTTTAAACATATTTAAGGGATGTAGATCCACACAGTTTGAGTGGATCTATATCCAGTTTCTGCACCCCTAGAACGGTGGTGCCATCACATATAATAGATACATTGCAGCACAGGGGATAAGAACATAGACTCGAGCCAGACCATTTGGGTTTGAATCCTGACTCAAATAACACAAGCATTTCCTAGCTGTGCTGTGTGACTTCAGATAAGTTATTTAACTTCTCTGGGCCCAACTTCTTCATATGTAAAATGGGTATAATGATAGTAACTAGCTCATTGGGCTACTTTGGGGATGGATGGGTTAATATATATGAAACTCTCAGAAAAAATGTCTGGCCCCATGCAGTGTTAACTTAAAAAAATAAATAAATAAAATAAAACTTTAAAAAATTTCCTGCATTGGTTACTCATATCAACTAAAACAATAGCAAATGTTGCTGCGTGAGTATTCATTCGCCTTCAGAAGCATTCTAATTAATGCTTGCCACCATGTAAGTTTAGAAGCTGGCTCAGCCCCTCTGCCTCAACCCTCCTCCAACACCAACTGTCAGAGAACTGTCGCATCTGAACCTGGTTCACTTCCAGTCCTGGGCTGGGCCAAAATTTTCTGGGTACACTTTGCTGTAGCAATGTTAGAAACTGCATACATAAGTGTTCCCAGCTTTTCTTCTAGAAGATGGCAAGTTGGTGATGATTTTATCTGCGTGTGAATGTAGCTGAATTTCTTTTAAGGGAGTCCATGGAGGGGAAAAAGACTCAAAACTTTCCTGTTCTCCTTTGGATGCCTTCCTTCTAGCATAGTTTATTTGGAATAAAAAAAACTGTTCTCTAGCCAAGTCTGGCTCCACACAAACTAGTGAAGTAAGCAGAGTTCATCTTTGGGGCATTTCCCACAGGGGCATTAACCTCCAGCCAGATCCCTGTTACTACATACCCCCACCCTGATACTCACCCTGATTTTCAGCTCTGTCTCAAGGTAAATGTATATTTGGACTTATTTTAAACAGGTTGTTCTAGTTTGCTAATGCTGCCTTTTTGCAAAACACCAGAAATGGATTGGCTTTTATAAAAGGGATTTAGTTGGTTACAAAGTTACAGTCTTAAGGCCATAAAGTGTCTAAGGTAAGTCATCAACAATCGGGTACCTTCACTGCAGAATGGCCAATAATGTCCAGAAAACCTCTGTTAACTGGGAAGGCACGTGGCTGGTGTCTGCTCCAGAGTTCTGGTTTCAAAATAGCTTTCTCCCAGAATGTTCCTCTCTAGGCTTCAGCTTCTCTCCAAAATGTCACTCTCAGTTGCTCTTGGGGTGTTTGTCCTCTCTTAGCTTCTCCAGAGCAAAGGTCTGTTTTCAACGGCCGTCTTCAAACTGTCTCTCATCTGCAGCTACTCTCTCAGCTTCTGTGCATTCTTCAAAGTGTCCCTCTTGGCTGTAGCAAGCTTGCTCCTTCTGTCTGAGCTCATATAGTGCTCCAGTAAACTAATCAAGGCCCATGCTGAATGGGCGGAGCCACACCTCCATGGAAATTATCCAATGAAAAATCTTACCCACAGCTGAGCGATCATTTTTCCATGGAAACACACAATCAAAAGTCTCCAACCCAGGGAGGCGGGGCAAGATGGCAGACTGGTGAGCTGTATGTTTTAGTTACTCCTCCAGGAAAGTAGGTAGAAAGCCAGGAACTGCGTGGACTGGACACCACAGAGCAATCTGTCTTTGGGCATACTTCATACAACACTCATGAAAATGTCAAACTGCTGAGATAAGCGAAATCTGTAAGTTTTTGCGGCCAGGGGACCCGCGCCCCTCCCTGCCAGGCTCAGTCCCGGGGGAGGAGGGGCTGTCAGCTCCGGGAAGGAGAAGGGAGAACTGCAGTGGCAGCCCTTATCGGAAACTCATTCTACTGATCCAAATTCCAACCATAGATAGACTGAGACCAGACACCAGAGAATCTGAGAGCAGCCAGCCCAGCAGAGAGGAGACAGGCATAGAAAAAAAAACAACACGAAAAACTCCAAAATAAAAGCAGAGGATTTTTGGAGTTCTGGTGAACACAGAAAGGGGAAGGGTGGAGCTCAGGCCTTGAGGCGCATATGCAAATCCCGAAGAAAAGCTGATCTCTCTGCCCTGTGGACCTTTCCTTAATAGCCCTGGCTGCTTTGTCTGTTAGCATTTCAATAACCCATTAGATCTCTGAGGAGGGCCCGTTTTTTTTTTTTTTTTTAATCCTTTTTTCTTTTTCTAAAACAATTACTCTAAGAAGCCCAATACAGAAAGCTTCAAAGACTTTCAATTTGGGCACGTCAAGTCAAGAGCAGAACTAAGAGAGCTCTGAGACAAAAGGCAATAATCCAGTGGCTGAGAAAATTCACAAAACACCACAACTTCCCAAGAAAAGGGGGGTGTCCGCTCACAGCCACCATCCTGGTGGACAGGAAACACTCCTGCCCATCGCCAGCCCTATAGCCCAGAGCTGCCCCAGACAACCCAGTGTGACGGAAATGCTTCAAATAACAGGCACACACCACAAAACTGGGCGTGGACATTAGCCTTCCCTGCAACCTCAGCTGATTGTCCCAGAGTTGGGAAGGTGGAGCAGTGTGAATTAACAAAGCCCCATTCAGCCATCATTTGAGCAGACTGGGAGCCTCCCTACACAGCCCAGCAGCCCAGAACTGCCCTGGGGGGACGGCACTCACCTGTGACATAGCACAGTCATCCCTCAACAGAGGACCCGGGGTGCACAGCCTGGAAGAGGGGCCCACTTGCAAGTCTCGGGAGCCATACGCCAATACCAAGGACTAGTGGGTCAGTGGCAGAGACAAACTGTGGCAGGACTGAACTGAAGGATTAGACTATTGCAGCAGCTTTAAAACTCTAGGATCACCAGGGAGATTTGATTGTTAGGGCCACCCCCCCTCCCTGACTGCCCAGAAACACGCCCCACATACAGGGCAGGCAACACCAACTACACACGCAAGCTTGGTACACCAATTGGGCCCCACAAGACTCACTCCCCCACTCACCAAAAAGGCTAAGCAGGGGAGAACTGGCTTGTGGAGAACAGGTGGCTCGTGGACGCCACCTGCTGGTTAGTTAGAGAAAGTGTACTCCACGAAGCTGTAGATCTGATAATTTAGAGATAAGGACTTCAATAGGTCTACAAACCCTAAAAGAACCCTATCAAGTTCAGCAAATGCCATGAGGCCAAAAACAACAGAAAATTATAAAGCATATGAAAAAACCAGACGATATGGATAACACAAGCCCAAGCACCCAAATCAAAAGACCAGAAGAGACACAGCACCTAGAGCAGCTACTCAAAGAACTAAAGATGAACAATGAGACCATAGTATGGGATATAAAGGAAATCAAGAAGACTCTAGAAGAGCATAAAGAAGACATTGCAAGACTAAATTAAAAAATGGATGATCTTATGGAAATTAAAGAAACTGTTGACCAAATTAAAAAGATTCTGGACACTCATAGTACAAGACTAGAGGAAGTTGAACAACGAATCAGTGACCTGGAAGATGACAGAATGGAAAATGAAAGCATAAAAGAAAGAACGGGGAAAAAAATTGAAAAAATTGAAATGGACCTCAGGGATATGATAGATAATATGAAACGTCCAAATATAAGACTCATTGGTGTCCCAGAAGGGGAAGAAAAAGGTAAAGGTCTAGGAAGAGTATTGAAAGAAATTGTTGGGGAAAACTTCCCAAATCTTCTAAACAACATAAATACACAAATCATAAATGCTCAGCGAACTCCAAATAGAATAAATCCAAATAAACCCACTCCGAGACATATACTGATCACACTGTCAAACACAGAAGAGAAGGAGCAAGTTCTGAAAGCAGCAAGAGAAAAGCAATTTACCACATACAAGGGAAACAGCATAAGACTAAGTAGTGACTACTCAGCAGCCACCATGGAGGCAAGAAGGCAGTGGCACGATATATTTAAAATTCCGAGTGAGAAAAATTTCCAGCCAAGAATACTTTATCCAGCAAAGCTCTCCTTCAAATTTGAGGGAGAGCTTAAATTTTTCACAGACAAACAAATGCTGAGAGAATTTGCTAACAAGAGACCTGCCCTACTGGAGATACTAAAGGGAGCCCTACAGACAGAGAAACAAAGACAGGACAGAGAGACTTGGAGAAAGGTTCAGTACTAAAGAGATTCAGTATGGGTACAATAAAGGATATTAATAGAGAGAGGGAAAAATATGACAAACATAAACCAAAGGATAAGATGGCCGATTCAAGAAATGCCTTCATGGTTATAACGTTGAATGTAAATGGATTAAACTCCCCGATTAAAAGACATAGATTCACAGAATGGATCAAAAAAAATGAACCATCAATATGTTGCATACAAGAGACTCATCTTAGACATAGGGACACAAAGAAACTGAAAGTGAAAGGATGGAAAAAAATATTTCATGCAAGCTACAGCCAAAAGAAAGCAGGTGTAGCAATATTAATCTCAGATAAAATAGACTTCAAATGCAGGGATGTTTTGAGAGACAAAGAAGGCCACTACATACTAATAAAAGGGGCAATTCAGCAAGAAGAAATAACAATCGTAAATGTCTATGCACCCAATCAAGGTGCCACAAAATACATGAGAGAAACACTGGCAAAACTAAAGGAAGCAATTGATGTTTCCACAATAATTGTGGGAGACTTCAACACATCACTCTCTCCTATAGATAGATCAACCAGACAGAAGACCAGTAAGGAAATTGAAAACCTAAACAATCTAATAAATGAATTAGATTTAACAGACATATACAGGACATTACATCCCAAATCACCAGGATACACATACTTTTCTAGTGCTCACGGAACTTTCTCCAGAATAGATCATATGCTGGGACATAAAACAAGCCTCAATAAATTTAAAAAGATTGAAATTATTCAAAGCACATTCTCTGACCACAATGGAATACAATTAGAAGTCAATAACCATCAGAGACTTAGAAAATTCACAAATACCTGGAGGTTAAACAACACACTCCTAAACAATCAGTGGGTTAAAGTAGAAATAGCAAGAGAAATTGCTAAATATATAGAGACGACTGAAAATGAGAACACAACATACCAAAACCTATGGGATGCAGCAAAAGCAGTGCTAAGGGGGAAATTTATAGCACTAAACGCATATATTAAAAAGGAAGAAAGAGCCAAAATCAAAGAACTAATGGATCAACTGAAGAAGCTAGAAAATGAACAGCAAACCAATCCTAAACCAAGTACAAGAAAAGAAATAGCAAGGATTAAAGCAGAAATAAATGACATAGAGAACAAAAAAACAATAGAGAGGATAAATATCACCAAAAGTTGGTTCTTTGAGAAGATCAACAAGATTGACAAGCCCCTAGCTAGACTGACAAAATGAAAAAGAGAGAAGACCCATATAAACAAAATAATGAATGAAAAAGGTGACATAACTGCAGATCCTGAAGAAATTAAAAAAATTATAAGAGGATATTATGAACAACTGTATGGCAACAAACTGGATAATGTAGAAGAAATGGACAATTTCCTGGAAACATATGAACAACCTAGACTGACCAGAGAAGAAATAGAAGACCTCAACCAACCCATCACAAGCAAAGAGATCCAATCAGTCATCAAAAATCTTCCCACAAATAAATGCCCAGGGCCAGATGGCTTCACAGTCGAATTCTACCAAACTTTCCAGAAAGAACTGACACCAATCTTACTCAAACTCTTTCAAAACATTGAAAAAAATGGAACACTACCTAACTCATTTTATGAAGCTAACATCAATCTAATACGAAAACCAGGCAAAGATGCTACAAAAAAAGGAAAACTACCGGCCAATCTCCCTAATGAATATAGATGCAAAAATCCTCAACAAAATACTTGCAAATCGAATCCAAAGACACGTTAAAAAAATCATACACCATGACCAAGTGGGGTTCATTCCAGGCATGCAAGGATGGTTCAACATAAGAAAAACAATCAATGTATTACAACACATTAAAAACTCGAAAGGGAAAAATCAATTGATCATCTCAATAGATGCTGAAAAAGCATTTGACAAAATCCAACATCCCTTTTTGATAAAAACACTTCAAAAGGTAGGAATTGAAGGAAACTTCCTCAACATGATAAAGAGCATATATGAAAAACCCACAGCCAGCATAGTACTCAATGGTGAGAGACTGAAAGCCTTCCCTCTAAGATCAGGAACAAGACAAGGATGCCCGCTGTCACCACTGTTATTCAACATTGTGCTGGAAGTGCTAGCCAGGGCAATCCGGCAAGACAAAGAAATAAAAGGCATCCAAATTGGAAAAGAAGAAGTAAAACTGTCATTGTTTGCAGATGATATGATCTTATATCTAGAAAACCCTGAGAAATCGACGATACAGCTACTAGAGCTAATAAACAAATTTAGCAAAGTAGCGGGATACAAGATTAATGCACAGAAGTCAGTAATGTTTCTATATGCTAGAAATGAACAAACTGAAGAGACACTCAAGAAAAAGATGCCATTTTCAATAGCAACTAAAAAAATCAAGTACCTAGGAATAAACTTAACCAAAGATGTAAAAGACCTATACAAAGAAAACTACATAACTCTACTAAAAGAAATAGAAAGGGACCTTAAAAGATGGAAAAATATTCCATGTTCATGGATAGGAAGGCTAAATGTCATTAAGATGTCAATTCTACCCAAACTCATCTACAGATTCAATGCAATCACAATCAAAATTCCAACAACGTACTTTGCAGACTTGGAAAAGCTAGTTATCAAATTTATTTGGAAAGGGAAGATGCCTTGAATTGCTAAAGACACTCTAAAAAAGAAAAACGAAGTGGGAGGACTTACACTCCCTGACTTTGAAGCTTATTATAAAGCCACAGTTGCCAAAACAGCATGGTACTGGCACAAAGATAGACATATAGATCAATGGAATCGTATTGAGAATTCAGAGATAGACCCTCAGATCTATGGCCGACTGATCTTTGATAAGGCCCCCAAAGTCACCGAACTGAGCCATAATGGTCTTTTCAACAAATGGGGCTGGGAGAGTTGGATATCCATATCCAAAAGAATGAAAGAGGACCCCTACCTCACCCCCTACACAAAAATTAACTCAAAATGGACCAAAGAGCTCAATATAAAAGAAAGTACCATAAAACTCCTAGAAGATAATGTAGGAAAACATCTTCAAGACCTTGTATTAGGCGGCTACTTCCTAGACTTTACACCCAAAGCACAAGCAACAAAAGAGAAAATAGATAAATGGGAACTCCTCAAGCTTAGAAGTTTCTGCACCTCAAAGGAATTTCTCAAAAAGGTAAAGAGGCAGCCAACTCAATGGGAAAAAATTTTTGGAAACCATGTATCTGACAAAAGACTGATATCTTGCATATACAAAGAAATCCTACAACTCAATGACAATAGTACAGACAGCCCAATTATAAAATGGGCAAAAGATATGAAAAGACAGTTCTCTGAAGAGGAAATACAAATGGCCAAGAAACACATGAAAAAATGTTCAGCTTCACTAGCTATTAGAGAGATGCAAATTAAGACCACAATGAGATACCATCTAACACCGGTTAGAATGGCTGCCATTAAACAAACAGGAAACTACAAATGCTGGAGGGGATGTGGAGAAATTGGAACTCTTATTCATTGTTGGTGGGACTGTATAATGGTTCAGCCACTCTGGAAGTCAGTCTGGCAGTTCCTTAGAAAACTAGATATAGAGCTACCATTCGATCCAGCGATTGCACTTCTCGGTATATACCCGGAAGATCGGAAAGCAGTGACACGAACAGATGTCTGCACGCCAATGTTCATAGCAGCATTATTCACAATTGCCAAGAGATGGAAACAACCCAAATGTCCTTCAACAGATGAGTGGATAAATAAAATGTGGTATATACACACGATGGAATACTACGCGGCAGTAAGAAGGAACGATCTCGTGAAACTTATGACAACATGGATGAACCTTGAAGACATAATGCTGAGCGAAATAAGCCAGGCACAAAAAGAGAAATATTATATGCTACCACTAATGTGAACTTTGAAAAATGTAAAACAAATGATTTATAATGTAGAATGTAGGGGAACTAGCAGTAGAGAGCAATTAAGGAAGGGGGAACAATAATCCAAGAAGAACAGATAAGCTATTTAACGTTCTGGGGATGCCCAGAAATGACTATGGTCTGTTAATTTCTGATGGATATAGTAGGAACAAGTTCACAGAAATGTTGCTATATTATGTAACTTTCTTGGGGTAAAGTAGGAACATGTTGGAAGTTAAGCAGTTATCTTAGGTTAGTTGTCTTTTTCTTACTCCCTTGTTATGGTCTCTTTGAAATGTTCTTTTATTGTATGTTTGTTTTCTTTTTAACTTTTTTTTTCATACAGTTGATTTAAAAAAGAAGGGAAAGGTAAAAAAAAAAAAAAAAGATGTAGTGCCCCCTTGAGGAGCCTGTGGAGAATGCAGGGGTATTTGCCTACCCCACCTCGATGGTTGCTAACATGACCACAGACATAGGGGACTGGTGGTTTGATGGGTTGAGCCCTCTACCATAAGTTTTACCCTTGGGAAAACGGTTTCTGCAAAGGAGAGGCTAGGCCTCCCTATATTTGTGCCTAAGAGTCTCCTCCTGCGTGCCTCTTTGTTGCTCAGATGTGGCCCTCTCTCTCTGGCTAAGCCAACTTGAAAGGTGAAATCACTGCCCTCCCCCCTATGTGGGATCAGACACCCAGGGGAGTGAATCTCCCTGGCAACGTGGAATATGACTCCCAGGGAGGAATGTAGACCTGGCATCGTGGGACGGAGAACATCTTCTTGACCAAAAGGAGGATGTGAAAGGAAATGAAATAAGCTTCAGTGGCAGAGAGATTCCAAAACGAGCCGAGAGGTCACTCTGGTGGGCACTCTTATGCACACTTTAGACAACCCTTTTTAGGTTCTAAAGAATTGGGGGAGCTGGTGGTGGATACCTGAAACTATCAAACTACAACCCAGAACCCATGAATCTCGAAGACAGTTGTATAAAAATGTAGCTTATGAGGGGTGACAATGGGATTGGGAAAGCCATAAGGACCACACTCCACTTTGTCTAGTTTATGGATGGATGAGTAGAAAAATAGGGGAAGGAAACAAACAGACAAAGGTACCCAGTGTTCTTTTTTACTTCAATTGCTCTTTTTCACTCTAATTATTATTCTTGTTATTTTTGTGTGTGTGCTAATGAAGGTGTCAGGGATTGATTTAGATGATGAATGTACAACTATGCAATGGTAGTGTAAACAATCGAAAGTACGATTTGTTTTGTATGACTGTGTGGTATGTGAATATATCTCAATAAAATGATGATAAAAAAAAAAAAAAAGAGATAATACCTTGCTAATAGGTGTCACAAAAGACAGAGAGCAGTTTGGTCTGTTTCCACACCTGTGCTACTGTAACATTCTATTGACAATGGTGATCATTTCAAGGATGAACGTATGCATCAAAATATGTCAAAGGGTATATTTTAAATATATATGTCAACTCTACCTCAATAAAGCTGTTAAAAAAAAAAAAAAAAAGTCTCCAACCCAACTCTTATTCATTGTTGGTGGGACTGTATGATGGTTCAGCCACTCTGGAAGACAGTCTGGCAGTTCCCTAGAAAACTAGATATAGAGTTACCCTTCGATCCAGCAATTGCACTTCTTGGTATATACCCGGAAGATCTGAAAGCAGTGACAGAAACAAATATCTGCACGCCAATGTTCATAGCAGCATTATTCACAATTGCCAAGAGATGGAAACAACCGAAATGTCCTTCAACAGATGAATGGATAAATAAAATGTGGTATACACACACAATGGAATACTATGCAGCAGTAAGAAGGAATGATGTTGTGAAACATATGACAACTTGGATGAACATTGAAGATATAATGCTGAGCGAAATAAGCCAGGCACAAAAAGAAATATTTTTTTCTCCCCACTAATGTGAACATTGTTGGGGATAATGCATGGGTGTTGGGCTTCCCCACCTCGATGGTTGCTGATGTGCTCACAGACATAGGGGACTGGTGGTTTGATGGGCTGAGCCCTCTACCATGGGACTTGCCCTTGGGAAGACTGTTGCTGCAAAGGAGAGGCTAGGCCTGCTTATAATTGTGCCTAAGAGCCTCCTCCTGATTGCCTCTTTGTTGCTGAGATGTGGCCCTGTCTCTCTAGCTAAGCCAACTTGGCAGATGAAATCACTGCCCTCCCCCCTAGGTGGGATCTGACACCCAGGGGTATAAATACCCCTGGCAACATGGAATATGACTCCTGGGGAGGAAACTGAACCCAGCATCATGGGATGGAGAACATCTTCTTGACCAAAAGGGGGATGTGAAAGGAAATGAAATAAGCTTCAGTGGCAGAGAGATTCCGAAAGGAGCCGAGAGGTCACTCTGGTGTGCACTCTTCCGCACAATATAGACAACCCGTTTTAGGTTCTAATGAATTGAAATAGCTAGCGGTGAATACCTGAAACTATCAAACTACAACCCAGAACCCTTGAATCTTGAAGACGATTGTATAACAATGTAGCTTATGAGGGGGGACAATGTGATAGGGAAAGCCATGTGGATCACACTCCCCTTTGTCCAGTGTATGGATGGATGAGTAGTAAAAAAGGGGCAAAAAAAAAAAAAAAAAACCTAGTTATCTTTTTTACCTTAATTGTTCTTTTTCACTTTAATTTTTATCCTTATTACTTTTGTGTGTGTGGTAATGAAAATGTTCAAAAATTGATTTTGGTGATAGACGCACAAGTATATGGTGGTACTGTGAACTACTGATTGTATGCTTTGTATGACTGTATGGTATGTGAATATATCTCAATAAAATTGAATTACTGAAAAAAAAAAAAGTCTCCAACGCAATCAACACCAATATGTTTCCTGCCCACACAAGACTGCATCAAAGATAATGGCATTTTGGGGGACATAATACATCCAAACCAGCACACAGGTGAATGTTAGAGGTATAATTTCCTACTTCTAACAAGCTTGTCTGTCTCTTGTTTTTCTCCTATAGAAGGCTTCTCCTTCTTCCCCTTCCCTCTGCATTTAGGCAAAACATATCAAACATCTAATTCCAAAGAGAATTTTTTGGTTATCAGTAATGAAACTCACACCAACTGGGATTATCCTTCCATTAAGGTTGGGGAAGGGGGAAAATGTAGGAGAAAAAAAATGAGCCACAAAATGGTGGGAAATAAAAGCCAAAAGTGTAGTTGAGAAAGAAAGGGAGCTGGAGCAGAGAAGACAGTTAAATACTTCTGTGGTCAGTGTCATGAGAATCAAGTTGAACTGGATAGAGTTTAGGAAAAGAGGGTCCATGGGCTGATTTTGGAAGTCAGATGGGGAGGGTTACTAAAAAGCCTTAGTCTTCAGCCACACTGAGATGACGGCATGCTGAGTCAGGCTGAGGGGGCAGCAGACATGCTAAGTCAGTGGAGCCTATGGCCTAGATTGTTGGCAAGGCAGGCTCTGGCTTCTTACACCAACTGGCCAAAGGTCAGAACCATTGTTAGTCCCAAAGGGTGGTTACAAGGTGACTATGGAGAGAAACAAAATTAATCCTAAGTATTTGGAGAGAGAGCGAGGTTTATCTATATTTTTTTTTAGCTCTGCCCCAAGAAAGGCCTTTTGTGCTTCTGCCTCTATTCAAAAGCAATAAAACATTTATTGAGCACATAATATGTACCAGGCACACTTACTAGTGCTAGAGAACTATAGTGGAATAAGATAAATCTCTCTGCCCTTAACAAGCTTTCTACCCCTTGGATAAACCAGCAATTTAAAAAACAATAATACTGGTAGCCAATATTTATTGATCAATTACTATGTCCCAAATACATACTTCTAAGTGCTTTACTTAGAGGATATATAGGAAATGCACTTAAATCAAAACTGGGGATAAGGGTGAGTGAGGAATTCAGAGAAGTTATCTAGCAGGGGTGTCACTTGACTTGAGTCTTGAAGAACAAGGAGAAATTAGTCTTGGAGGACTGTATCAGGAGGCACAGCATGCCTGAATGTACAGTGCCAGACCTGGTGGAGGTCTAAGGTACTATCAACTGTCCCCTCCATTCCTCAGTTTCTACCTAGTAGAAAATGCACTCGAGGAACTAAATGAGAAACAAAATGTGAGAATTTACATAATTCTTTCCAAAGTATAGAGTTCCCTGGCATAGGTTTGGAAAATACAGTCAGAACCAGAAAGAATGAGAGATAGGTCATGTTGCCATTGGATCTTGGTCAAAAAAGAAGTGGGTTTCAGTAGCTTTTGGCTACAGGTCAATATATTCAATAGACAAAACCCTTTAGACACAAAAATTCTCAACAAAATATTATCAAACTAAATCCAGAAATATATGAAAGGAATATATATGATGACCTAGAAGGATTTTTCCCAGGAATAAAAGATGGGCTCAACATTTGAAAATCAAACAATGTAATTGGCCATGTCAACAGACTAGAGGATAAAATTCATATGATCATCTCAGTAAATGAGATGCACTTCTCCAAATTTAACATTAATTTACAATGAAAACTTCCAACAAACTAGTATTAAAAGGGAACTTTCTCAACCTGAAAAAGGGCATCTTAAAAAATCCTACAGCTAATATCATGCTTAATGGTGAAAGACTGAATTCTTTCTCCCAAAGATCAAGAACAAGGCAAGGAAGTCTGTTCTCACCACTTTATATGATATTGCCCTGGAAGTCCTAGTCAGTGCAATAAGGCAAGAAAAAGAAATAAAAGGTACACAGATTGGAATGGAAGAAATTAAATGTTTCTATTTGCAGATGACATGGTTGTATATATAGAAAATTCCAGAGATTCTACAAAAGTGCTCCTAGAACAAGAAGTCAGTTTATCAAATTATAGGATACAAGGTCAATATACAAAAATTTTTGTATACAAATTTTTTTTTTAAAAAAGGAAATTCAAAATAAAGGGCAGTACCAGTTACAATGACACTAAAAATTAAACACTTAGGAATAAACCTAACAAAACATGTACAGGATATTTATGCTGAAACTACCAAACATTGTGAAAGAAACAGTAAAAACCTAAATAAATGAAGAGACAGTGTTCATGGATTGAAAGACTCAATATTGTTAAGATGGAAATTCTCCCAAAATTGATACATAGTTTCATTTCAATTTCAACCAAAATCACAGCAGGACTTTTTGTAGGAATTGACAGGCTGATTGTGAAATTTAGGTGAAAGAAGAGGAAAAAAAAATAGAACAACCAAAACAAATTTGCCAATGAAGAACAAAACTGGAGGACTCACACTACCTGATGTAAAAATTTGCTATAAAGCTACAGTAAACAAGAGAGTATGCTACTGGCAAAAGAATACCATAGAGGTCAATGGAACAGAATAGAAAGCCCAGAAACAGGTACCACCCAAATATAATCAGTTGATTTTAGACAAAAATGAAAAGGCAATTTATTAGAGAAAATATAGTTTTTCAACAACTGGTGCTGGAAAATTGGACATCCATTTTCCAAAACAAAGCAAAAGAACCTGACACCTTGTACAAAAATTAACTCAAAGTGGATCATAGACCTAAATATAAAACATTAAACTATAAAAATTTATAGAAGAAAACGTAGGGGAAAATCTTTATGACCTTGGGTTAGGCCAAGAGTTCTTAGGTACGACATCAAAAACATGATCCATAAAAGAAAATTTGAGCAAAAGTCTGAACAGACACCTCACTAAAGAAAATATATGGATTGAGTAAGCACATGAAAAGATGGTCACCAGCATTAGTTATTAGGGAAATGCAAATTAAAACTATAATGAGATAAGACAATTTAAAGACAAACAAAACAAAGCTAACACCAATAAAATAAAATGTGATACTAACGAGTGCTGACAAGAATGTAAAGCAAATGGACCTCTCTTACATTACTGCCAGGAATGAAAAATGGTACAATCACTTGGGAAAACTGTTTGGCTGTTTCTTATAAATTTAAACTTAAACTTGCCATATGATCCAGCAATTTCGCTTCTCGGTGTTTACCCAATAGAAATGGAATACTTATAATCACAAAAGTCTATACAAATGTTTATAGCGGTTTTATTCATAATCATCAAATACTGGAAACAACCCAGATGTCCTTCAGCTGGTGAATGAGTAAACACACTATAGCACATCAATACAACAAAATACTACTTAACAATAAAAAGATACATGCAAGGACATGACTGAATCTTAAATGTATTATGCCAAGTGAAAGAAGCCAGACTCACAAGGCTATATACTAATGATTCCATTTATATGACATTCTGGAAAAAGCGAGAGTATAGGGACAGAAAACAGATCAGTGGTTGCCAGGGATTAGAAGTGAGGGACGGGATATTAATTAGTGATGAGTTTTCCTTTGAAAGACTGTAATTGCAATGAGTGAAGATTTTGTGTTTTTGGCTTTTTTTTTTGCCTGAGGGAACGCTGCACCCATTCCCCAACCCACACTTCTGCTCTAGTGGTGATGGTTGAAAACTGCAATTTTATGTGCTCAGGGTACCAGAGATCAGAGTTCAAGGGTGGCAAAGCTGCTGTAAATTTAGGGGGGAATCCTGGATTCAAGACAGAAGGAAAAAGAACCAAAAACTGAGTGTAAACTCTGCTCAAATCTTTGCCTCACTGGTAAACCACAAATTCACCAGAGACATCACAGGAGGCCTGGTTAGAAAGCAGACAGAGATGAGAGTCTCCCCTTGAAAAACAGAACTGAATTGTGCCAGGTTATATTTGTGTGTTTGCTGCTCTTTTGACTGAGGACATGCCTGTGTATAGATCTGCTGGCAGAAAGATGAAGCCTTATAAGATCAAGGTGTCCAAGGACAGAACCTGGGGCTGGAAGAGAAGCTAGAACTTTAGGAGGGAAACAATAGAAAGGAGAATACCACAAAAGGAAAAGTTACAAAATCTGAGTATGAACTCTGTCCAAATTTTTAAATACTATGTCAAGTTTTCAACCCAAAATTAGTAATCATGTAAATAATAGTTGTGTGAACCATACACAGCAATCAATAGTAACTGACTCAAGGAAGAGCTTAGATATTGGATTTAGCAGCTATTATAAATAAGTTAAAATAATTACAGCAAAATATATCCAAATAATTAGAGGAATATACAGTCTTAATGGGTAACAGATAAGAAATTGCAACAAAGTGGAAACTCTTTCAAACAAACCAAATAAGCGTTTTAAAACTGAAAAAGACAAAAGGAAAAAATTCAACAGAGGACCTCAACAGTAAAATAGAGATGGTAGAAAAAAGAATCAGTGAATTTATAGACGGATCAATAGAGAGTATCCCATCCTAATAGCTCTACCACCACCACCCAATTCCTGCCCTGGGTGTGGTGCATAGGCTGAGTGTGGGCTTGGGTGGTTGGTTACCTCCTTTTGCATCAGTGGTGGTGGTGGGTAAGAGTGGGGTGGGCTGGGTGCTCTTTCTTCTTAGAAGAGGCTTTAGCACGGGTTTTCCCATTCTCACTTCCATCCCACCTCACAAACTCCCTACCCCCTTCTCCCCCTCCCCACCTATCGTCATGACGTCATGACAGCTTCTCCGGATTACTTGGTGGTGCTTTTTGGGATCACTCCTGGGGCCACTGGGGCCAAGCTGGGCTCAGATGAGATGGAGCTGATCCTGTGCTGTGGAAAGTGCTGGATCTGGCCAACAAGATGGGACACCTGAACAAAGTACTAGTTAGACTGTATCAGTTGGAACTGAAGGAAGATTGCAAAGAAGAAACCAAGATCGACACCAAATGTCTGTCCTCGGTGCAGCAGCTGGACCAAGCCCTCTGACATTTTAACCAGTCAGTAAGCAATGAACTGAATATTGGGGGAGGAAGTTGTTCCTGTTTGCTAGCACTGCCATTATGCAAAAATGCCAGAAATGGATTGGCTTTTATAAAGGGGGTTTATATGGTACAAATTTACAGTCCTAAGCCTATAAAAGTCCAAACTAAGGCATCAAAAAGAGCATACCTTCACTGAAGAATGGCCAGTGACATCCAGAACACCTCTGTCAGCTGGGAAGGCATGTGGCTGGCATCTACTGGTCCTTCGTTCCCGGGTTGCATTTCAAAATGGCTTTCTCCAAAATGTCTCTGGGCTTCTGTCTTAGCTCCTCTCTCAAGCTCCCAAGCATCTCTCCACAAGTCTCTCTCAGCTGCACTCTGCTCCTTCTGTCTGTGAGCTCTCTCATAGGACTCCAGTGATTTAATTAAGACCCACCCTGAATGGGTGGGGTCCACACCTCCATGGAAATAATTCAATAAGAGGTTCCACCCTAATCAACAGACTAATAAGTCTGCCCCAAAAAGATTGCATTAAAGAATATGGCTTTGCTGGGGGAAGTAATAGATTCAAACCAGCACAGAACTTCCTTCTGTCTTTGTACTGATGGGCAGCTTCATGTCAGGCAAATCCTGCTCCTGAGGCTTCCAAGAAGAAATGTGTTATTGTCTGAATGCTTCTATTCCTTTTTTGATCTTCAAAAACAAGACACCTGATTCACCTGATTCACCTGATATTGACAAACCGGATGTTGCTGCAATGACAGAGTGTGAATTTTGAGAAGAATAGTTCAGTCTTCCAATATGGAACCTCTCAAGTTGAAGATATGGGGAATATAATTTTAGCAAT
Organism: Choloepus didactylus; assembly: GCF_015220235.1. Taxonomy (NCBI): domain Eukaryota; kingdom Metazoa; phylum Chordata; class Mammalia; order Pilosa; family Megalonychidae; genus Choloepus; species Choloepus didactylus. Next base: position 17,754,655 of record NC_051319.1, read on the forward strand.
GATTTCAGAGTCAGAGAGAGTAAATCACAAATTTAAAAGTGGCACTTGCAGCAAGATGGAACTTACTGATAATAACACGGGGTTTATTGTGGCAGTCTTCAGATCAAGAAATTTCAGGATTCTTCAAAGGAGTCAATGTTGCCAAGGGAAGTGGCTGCATTTTGTCCGAATGCTCAGGGTCAAAGGAAAGGAGAAGCTCTGGTTAGGTTTGTAACTGAAGAGCACAGAGACCTAGTACTACAGAGGCACAAACATCACATGGGGACCCAGTACATTGAGGTTTACAAAGCAGCAGGTGAAGACTTCCTTAAAATTGCTGGTGGTACATCCAATGAAGTAGCCCAATTTCTCTCCAAGGAAAATAAAGTCATTGTCTGCATGCGGGGGCTGCCTTTCACAGCCATAGCGGAAGAAGTGGAGGCCTTCTTTGGTTAACATTGCCCCATCGCTGGGGGGAAGGAAGGCATCCTCTTTGTCACCTACGCAGATGGTAGCCCAATGGGATGCTTTTGTCTTATTTGCTTGTGAGGAGTATTCACAGAATGCACTGAGGAAGCATAAGGACTTGTAAAAAATACATTGAACTCTTCCAGAGCATAGAAGCTGAAGTTCAGTAGGTGCTGAATCAAATCTCCTCAGATCCTCTTATTCCCCTTCTAACACCTCCCATTATTCCAGTACCACCTAAGCAATTTGTGCCCCCTGCAAATGTTAGAGACTGTATACGCCTTCAAGGTCTTCCCTATGCAGCCACAATTGAGGACATCCTGGACTTCCTGGGGGAGTTCTCCACAGATATTCGAACTCATGGGGTTCATATGGTATTGAATCATCAGGGCTGCCCATCAAAAGATGCCTTTACCCAGATCAAGTCTTGGACAGAGCATTTATGGCTGCACAGATGTGTCATTAAAAAAAAAAAAACAAATATGAAGGACAGATATGTTGAAGTCTTTCATTGTTCAGCTGAGGAAATGAACTTTGTGTTGATGGCGGGCACTTTAAATTGAAATGGCTTATTCCCACCGCCATGTAAGTTACCATGCTTGTCTCTTTCCTACACATTTCCAGCTCCTGCAGCAGTTATTCCTACTGAAGCTGCCATTTATCAGCCCTTTGTACTTTTGAATACATGAGCGTTGCAGCCTTCCACAGCATACTATCCAGTTGGCACTCAGCTCTTCATGAACTACACAGAATGCTATCCCAGCCCCCCAGGTTTGCCTAATAGTCTTGGCTACTTCCCTGCAACTGCTAATCTTAGTGGTGTCCCTCTACAGCCTGGCACAGTGGTTAGAATGCAGGGCATGGCCTACAATACTAGAATTAAGGAAATTCTTAACTTCTTCCAAGTATGCAACTGAGGATGGATTTTTACACACAAATGACCAGGTCAGTATTCTACCCAAAGAATGGGTTTGTATTTAAGGGTCCCAGCAATTAGACCATCCTCAGGAAAGAAGTGTTTGAAAGATGCATATTGATTCCAAAGCTGTCAGACACACGAAAACTTCAAGCTACTTCAGGGGAAGTGTGTCTACTGAGGCTGCAGTATTTTCAGCCTCTGCCCTATCCTTTGGTGAAGTGAAAAATTTGAGCCAATGAAGCCAATCCTCATAACAAGCAGCATGCAGCATACATAACTGGCTCCTTGCTTGCTCATTGCCAGTAGGCATTTAAAATGTGAATTTGAAATCACGTGTCTTCATTACTTCCAGCTAAAGTGGCATCATAAATGCCATATTTAAGTCTTGAGGAAAAAATATTCCACTAGAGCATAACTCTGTTATGGAAACTTTATTTTTGTGTATTCCCACTCTTTAAGGACTCTCCCTGTCTTCTACACAGTCATGCCCTTTTGCTAAGTAATTCAAGAATAAGGTCTTGGAATACTTAAATCACAAACATAAGCAAAAGAATAAAATAAAACTTCAGTACTTCCTAGTCTCTTGGCCATCACGATGTCTTATAGCTAAAAACCAATTCAAATGATTTTTAAAACACCTTATGATAAATTAGAAGAAATGGTGTACCCTCCACAAAGCACACGTAGTTAAAAAATTGAAACTATTTTCAGCAGGTACCAGTTGTAAATAAGAATGAAGCAGAGGTTTTACAAAATGTAAAACCAAAATAGAAACAGCTACATGTAGTTAGTAATTTCTAGTTTGAACTCTAACTGTAATGTCTTATGTATTGTTTTAAATTGTACTTTTTTCATTATAGATGGTTTGGACTTTAAGAGAAATTCCATAGTTTTTTAATATCACAGAAATGAGAATATTTGAACACTGTATTCTAGATAGCAATATACTAACTGAACTAAAGCAAATGGTTGTATATATTAAGATAGTCTTAAACCTTTTTCTCTAATGCCTCAACTGTCAAATAATTAAAACTTTTAAAAGTTAAAAAAAAAAGAAAAAAAGAAAAAGGATGCCTGAAAATTTCCTTAATTTGTGAGAAACATTAAATTACAGATCCAGGAAGTTTAACAAAACCTAAGTAAAATAAAAAGAAAGAAAATGACACCTAGGCACATCATATTCAGTCTACTGAAAGCCAAAAATTAAGAGAAAACCTTAAAAGCCACCAAAGAACAATTATACAAATATTAATGACTGACTTCTCATTGAAAAACCTGGAGCCAGGAGACAATGGAATGACATATTTGAAATGCTGAAAGATAAAACTGTCAATCAAGAATTCTATATCTAGCAAAACTATCCTTCAGAAATGAAGCTGAGGAGGGGGAGGCAAAGCCCAGCTCAGCAAGTTGGTGTCATATGTGTGGCAGTGCTCCCTCTCTAGGCTGCTGGCCCCAGCCTGGCCCCTGAGCAGTCCTTCACTGCAAAGTTCTACATTTGGGAGCTGCCACATGGCAAACCTGACCAGCCACAAGTTGGACTGACCTTGGGCACCATCATCTTATTGTGGGACTCTCTATCAATCAAAATAATTGTGATGGTTAGGTTCATGTGTCAACTTGGCCAGGTGATAGTACCCAGGTGTCTGGTCAAGCAAACACTGGCCTAACAATTGCTGTGAGGATGTTTGTGGCTGGTTAATAAACCAACAGGCTAGTTTATTAAATCATCAGTCAATTGACTGCAGCTGTGACCGATGACTCACCAAAGGGCATGTCTTCCACAGTAAGAGAATGCAATTGGCTGGATTTAATCCAATTAATCAGTTGAAGACTTATAAGCAAGACAGATAGAGGACCTTCACTTCTTCTTCAGCTGCCCAGTGAAGCGTTTCCTGAGGAGTTCGTCGAAGTTGCCAGTTCGTTTCCTGAGGAGTTCATTGAACACATTCATCGAAGATCCCAGTTCATTTCCTGAGGAGTTTGTCGAAGTTGCCGGTTCGTTTCCTGAGGAGTTCATTGGACATTTTCCTTGGAGTTGACAGTTTGCTGACTGCCCCACAGAATTTGGGCTCTTGCATACCCATGGTTGCGTGAGTCACTTTTACAAATCTGATAGTCAGAGACACCTCTCATTGATTCTGTTTCCCTAGAGAACCCTAATACAATAATGAAGATGTTTTAGAGTATAAAAGAATAGGTTGAACAAACTTTTGAAATACTAATATCGTATGCTCCATTAGTGATTACAGCAGTTCCTCTGAGATCACCAATCTATTGAGTTGTAAATGTGAGAGAAAAAGTGTTAAATGTGGATATATATCATCAGCATTTGTATGTTGCATCATTGAATGAAAAAATTAAAATATCTAAATTCTTCTAATAATGCATATTGTGACAACTTATAGAAAATATTAATTCTAAGGTACATTATTAGAAGTATTGCAATATGGGAGGTACATGGGGTTAAATACAGGCTGAAAATTTAATAAATGAACAAAGTTCAATGTAAAACAAATGAAGAAGTAAAAAACGTTCAAATAAACACAACAGAAATAATCCTTCAAAGCACACCTGCACTGCAAGAAATTCTAAATGAAGTTCTACAGGCTGAAGGGAAATGACACTAAATAGCACCTTGTCCTAGTTTGCTAATGCTGCAGAATGCAAAACACCGGAGATGGATTGGCTTTTGTAAAAAGGGGGTTTATTTGGCTACACAGTTACAGTCTTAAGGCCATAAAGTGTCCAAGGTAACACATCAGTAGTCGGGTACCTTTACTGGAGGATGGCCAATGGCATCCGGAAAACCTCTGTTAGCTGGGAAGGCATGTGGCTGGCGTCTGCTCCAAAGTTCTGATTTCAAAATGGCTTTCTCCCAGGACGTTCCTCTCTAGCAAGCTTGCTCCTCTTCAAAACGTCACTCACAGCTGCACTCCATTTCCTCTCCTTGAGCCAGCTCATTTATATGGCTCCACTGATCAAGGCCCACCCTGAATGGGTGGGGCTATGCCTCCATGGGAGTATCCCACCAGAGTCACCACCCACAGCTGGGTGGGGCACATCTCGATGCAAACAACCTAATCCAAAGGGTCCAACTTAATCCCCACTATTATGCTTGCCCCACAAGATTGCATCAAAGAATATGGCCTTTTCTGGGGGACATAATACATTCAAACCAGCACACACCTCAAATCTACAGAAAAGACTGAGGAGCACTGAAAGTTGTAAATATGTGGGCAAATATATAAAGACTAGTCCTGTAAAATTCGATAACTGTTCAAAGCAAAAATTATAACAGTGTATTGTTGGGTTTATAATGCATATGTGTGTAACATATATGACAAAAATAGCACAAAGATGGGGCAAGTGGAACTATATTATTGCCAGATTGCTCCCTTTTAACTGAAGTAATTGAATATTAATTCTAAGCAGATTGTTAAAATGAATTCTAAGCAGAGTTAAAAATGTCAACCAAAAATTAAAACGGCATGTCAAAACTTATCAAATTATTCCCCTCAAATTAAATATAATGGGGGGCTTAAACAGTAAAAACTACATTGATTAACACAGAAGACTGAGAGACATAAAGAACAAAATAGCTTGATGACACACCTAAATCCAACCATAAAAAATTGCATTACATGAAAATGTACTAAACCCTCAGATATAAAAAGCAAGAACCAACTGCTATATATAAGACATGCAATTTAAAGACAAAGATGCGCATGAGATAAAAGTAAAAGAACGAAGATAGCATTTGGCATGACAGCATGTGGACATAATCCCTACTGAAACTAGTGAAAATTTATAAAAACAACAACTATTTAAAACCCTTAAAAATGATCCTAAGGACAAGCAACAATTGAAGAAACATCTATTGAATATAATCTATGACAGTTAAGTAGGAAATTTGAGAGTCTGGTATTGAACGAAAACTGCTCCTCCCTCCACCATCTAAGCTCAGCAAGATGGAGTCTCCACTCTAGACTGCTGCAGCTAAAAACACAGGACTCTCTCCTTCCATCTCCCGCTTGGAGGCCTTTCTTCCCAGGAAGAGCATAATGTCTGTATTTTTCACCCTACTCCCAGCTACCTGTTGCTGAGGCTAAGACCTGGCTGAGTGCAATGGAGGCTGCCCTTTTTTTGCCCAGACCCTACTCACGGAATGCAGGCTCACCTTGGGTGGGGCACACTGAGAATACTGGGACGTGATTGTTTTTCTCCCAACTCATGAGGCAGTCATGCCAGGAGTGGTAAGTTGAGAGGACCTCAGTCTGCTGCCAGCCCCCTCCACCAAGTGCTCAGCTACTAGGGTGGGGTGCACTCAGAGAGCTTGCCATTGCCGCCTTCTCCAGTTCCAGAGACCTGCCTCAGAGATTTTGCCTGGGGAGGCGGGGATGTGAGGAGAAGCAGGACTTAAACCAGATGGCTCTTAATTTCTTTCTTCCCAAAAGAACAGACATCATTTGCAACAGAGCATGGAGAATTTCAAACCTAAGGACATTCTTAATAACAAAGTTGTGGTGAAAGGCAACTGAGAGGGGAGTCATGGATTTAATGAAGATAACACCCTAGGCTGTAGGCAAGTTAGTCTGCAAGAGAGCACCTGGAAATTAGGAGCTGAGAGGAGTCTTCCTGGGGTCAGAAGAAATATCAAACACTGACTTCAGAAACTATTCCTTCCAAAGAACCACAATTTGATTACGTTAGTTTGTAGACTAATTTATGCCCCAGGGTATTGTTGAAAACAGTAGTGCACTTAACTGGCAATTATTGGAGTTTAATAGCTGAGGATGGTCAGGGAAAAATAAAACCAGAGAACTACCAATTCCACTCTTATCCCAGGGTGACTGTGGGCATCCCCAAAGCTGCACTTCCCTAGGCAACAACATCAAAGGCTGTGTATGGAGGTAGGGTAGAGCATAGACTTCATTAAAATAATCCATCCAGTCAAGGAAAATAAGCAAGCGAATAACAGTAACAAGCCCCAGAGGGGTGTCAGTAACCAGAGATCTTATATCCAAATGTTCTTATTATCTAAAATGTGCTTTTTCCAACAAAAACAAAAAAATATGCAGCATGTAAAGAAACAGGAAAGTATGCCCCCATACACTGGGGAAAATAGGAGGCAATACACACTGCCTGTGAGAGTGACCTAATAGATGTCAGATTTAAGAGATGATGACTTCAAAATAGCCATTATAAATATGTGCACAGAACTAAAGTAAAGCATGATTAAAGAAGTAAAGGAAGGAATGATGACAATATTACATCAAGTAGAAAATATCAATAAACAGATAGAAATTATAAGAACCAAATGGAAATTTGGGAGTTGAAAAGTATAGTAACTGAAATTAAAAATTTACTTGAGGGGTCAAGAGTAGACTTGAACTGAGATAAGAAAAAGTTAGTGAACATGAAGATAGATCAATAGAGAGCATGTAAGCTGGAGAACAGAGAAAAATAAGAATGAAGAAAAATGAACAGAGCCTCAGAGAAATGTGGGACACCATCAAGCACACCAACAAACATGTCATGGGAGTACCAGAGGAGAAGTGAGAGTGAAAGGAAAAGAAAAAGTGTTTGAAGAAATAATAGTAAAAAAACTTCCAAAACATATTGAAAAACAATGATCTACACATTGAGGAAGGCCAACAAATTCCAAGAAGTATGAACACAAAGAGCTCCACAAACATATACATCATAGTAAAAATGCTGAAAGTCAAAGACAAGGAGGAAATCTTGAAGCAGCAACAGAAAAATGATTCATCACTTACAAGGTCTGGTGGTTGGAGCTGCATGTACCCCAGAAAAACATACTCTTAAACTAATGCTTTCCTATGGGTGTGAACCCATTGTAACTGGAAATTTTTTGTGATGAAGTTTCTTCAGTTAAGGTGTGACCCAACTCAATCAGGATGGGTCTTAATCCTATAACTTGAGTCCTTTATAAGCAGAATGAAATCCAGAGAGATAGAGAGAAAGCCGCAGAGGGAGCAGCCAGAAACTGAACATCAAGGGAACCCAGAAGAGAAGGGAGAGGCCAGGGGAGGCCGCCATGTGCATTGCCATGTGACAGAGGAGCCCAGGACCAAGGATCAATGGCAGCCAGTCCAAGAATGCCAGTTTTGGAAAGAAAGCATTGCCTTACTGACACCTCAATTTTGGAATTCTAGACTCAAACCATGAGCCAAAAATCCCATTATTTAAGCCAATTCATTGCCTGATATTTGCCTGGGCAATCAAGGAAACTAAAACACAAAGGAACCCCAAAAAGATTAGCAGTTTACTTCAAAGCAGAAATATATGTGCACACAAAAACTTGTACATGAATGTTTACAGCAGCCTTACACATAATAGTCAAAAGGTGGAAATTACCACCAAAGTCCATCAGTGGACAAATGGATAAACAAATTGTGTTACATCCATACAATGAAACATTTTTTGGCCATGAAAAGGAATAGATTATTGATAAATGCTGTAACTTTGATGAATCTAGAAAACAATGTGCTAAGAGAAAGAAGCCAGTCACAAAAGTCCACCTATTATGATTCTATTCATATGCAAGTCCAGAATAGGGAAATCTATAGAGACAGAAAGTAGATTAGAGGTTGCTTAGGGCTGGGGAGTGAGATTTGAGGGTTGTAGCTAAAGAGAATGGGGTCTCTTTATGAGGTGATGAAAATGTTCTAAAATTGAATGTGATGATGGTTACACATATCTGTAAATCAACTTAAAGCCATTTATTTGTACACATTAAATGAGTGAATTGAATGATATGGGAATTATATCTGAATAAACCATTTCTTTTAAAAAAAAGAATGTAAAAAGGTATATCATGCTAACAGCATAATAAAGCTGGAGGAGCTAAAATGGTATCAGCCAAAATAGATTTCGAGACAAGGAATATTTTTAATGAAAAAAAAGAAGACACATTATAAAGATTAAAATGGTCAAAATATCAGAAGGATATAAAAGTTAAAAATGCAGATTTTTCTGATAGAGTTTCAATACATTTTCTTGAAAAACCCTCCAATATAGACCATATGCTGGACCATAAAATAAGCCTCAGTACCTTTCAAAAGATTAAAATCGTACAAGATATGGTCTCTGAACACAACTAAATTGAATTAGAAATCATTAACAATACAACATTTGGAAAGTTCCCAAATTTTTGAAAATTAAATGATATATCTCTAAATAAGCAGTAAGTCAAAGAAAAAATAGCAAGGGAAATTAAAAATATTATAAAATAAAATGAAAACATCATATGAAAACTTGAAAGATGCTGCTAAAGCAGGGCTTATAAAATATTAGCAAATTGAATCTAGAAATGCATAAAAATATGAAATGTAATTGACTTTTGAATATTATTGCATATAAAAATCTGGGTCATTCACCATATCATATTAACAGAATGAAGGATAAAATCATATGTTCATTTCAGGTAGTTGTAGAATAAACATTTGACAAACATTCACTATAAATTCGTAATAAAACCTGTCAGCAAACCAGGAAGAGGAGGGAACTTCCTTAACCTGATAAGGGGTTTATATAAAAAAATTTACAGCAAATATATTTAGTGGTAAAAGACTGAATATTTTTCCCCCAAGATGAGAAACAAGGCAACAAAGTCTTCTATCATCACTTCTATACAATATTTACTGGAGACCCTCACAGTGCACTAAGGCAAGACAAAGAAATGAAAGATACATATATTGGAAGGGAAGAAGTAATGCCATATTTGTTTACAGACAACATAATTATGTCCATAAGCATCTACAAATAAATGAATAAAACTACGAAGTGAATTTAGCAAGGTCACAGGATTCGAATCCACCACATGCTGATCAATTATATTTCTCATATTGGCAACAAACAAGTAGAAAACAAAATGAAAAAAAAAATTAAAATCACAGATTTTTCTGGATAGCTGAAGTCAATGGAGGCTTATTAGTTATACACCCAAAATTTCCTACCCTCAAAATATAAAATATATTCCCAACTACAAAAATTCTACTTAAAATCACACTCTCAGCATCACTTAAAGACAGAGAACACTGCTAAATAACTATGAGTAAAAAGAAAAAAAATTAGCAAATCCAGTGTCACAATCCCTCATGCTCCCACCCCATCCCTGCCCCACCACAAGCTTTGTGACAAGCACAGGTAGATCAGGAAAAAATGGAAGACAGAAGAGTGCCATTAGCCATGGGAGAATTGGAACAACAATCAAAAAAAAGTACATCCACCTTAAATCCAAAAATAACAATAAAAAAGTAATGAGGCAGATTAAAGCACTTACTCCATGAAGATGATTTCAAGGAACATGTGATTTAAAGAACCAAATACCATATGAAAGGCCAGGCTTACAATTTAAAGAGACACAAAATCAATTTAAGGAGGCAAGGATGATTTAAAAGGACAGGTATGATATAAAAATCTTCTAAATCCATGTCTTCTGTGGGAGAATATAGGCAGAAAGTAAAGGAGTTGCTTTTGGTGATGAGTTGGTGAAGGGGAAAAAGTGAAAAGGGGGGCAATTTGGGTTCCTGCAACACAAAATTGGAATAAATCACAATCTCTCCCCCACCACCAAAACAAGCAAGCAAATATACAAAAACTTGCTAAATTTCCTGGACTTTCCTGGGCTGACATAAAAAGGCAGCATTAAACCAAGAATCTTGTAACACACTCCACTAACATATAAATGAACAAAAGGAACATCCATAGAACACTATTACTGAAAATCAGGAAACAAAATTTACATGAAGGAATTCCACCTCCCCAAAAACGAACACTCTGAAAAACAACCATGACGAAGGAAAACACAGACTCAACACTCCAAACAGAAATAAATAAACTAAAACAAGCATTTGAGGACATGAAAAACCACCTTGAATCAGAAATTCAAAAATGAAAACCAGAAATGGTAAAAAAACAAAACAAAACAAAACAAAAAACAGAAATGTACAGAGTTGACTGAACTCCGTAAAGAAGTGAAAAAACAGACATTACCTCAGAAATCAAGAATAAACTACAAGGTGCCCAAGTTAAAACAGACTTGAATAAAAATTGAACAAGGGACATTGAAGAAAGGCAGGAAAATAACCGAAAGAATGAAAATGACATAAAGGAAGAAGTATAAAAGATCAGAGAGAAAATAGTAGAAATTAAAAATAGGTAAATAAGAAATAAGCTTCTTATCAGAGTCTGTGAAGAAATAAAATGGTAGAATTGAGCTAATATTTTAAAATACAATCCAAGAAACTTTCCAGATATAGAAAAAGACCTGAATTTACACATTAAAAGGGCTCAGAGGGTACTTGAGAAAATTAACCCAGAATGATCAATGCAGATATATCTTAATAAAACTAATAGAGTTCAAAGACAAAGATAAAACCCTCAAGACATCCAGGGGAAAAGATCCAATAACTTATACAGGAAAAAGAATTAAATCATTGTCAGATATTCCAAAACCAATACAGAAGGCTGTTCCAGTTTGCTAATGCTGCTGTTTTGCAAAACACCAGAAACGGATTAGCTTTTATAAAGGGGCTTTATTTGGTTACAACATTACAGTCTTAAGGCCATAATAGTGTCCAAGCTAAGTTATCAACCATAGGGTACCTTGGTTGAAGGATGGCCAATGGCATCTGGAAAACTTCTGTTAGCTGGGAAGGCATGTGGCTGGTGTCTGCTTGCTGCCAGGTTGCGTTTCAAAATGGTATTCTCCAAAATGTCAGTGTCGTCCTTCAATGGCTGTCTTCAAAATGTCTGTCTCAGCTGTAGGAAGCTCGCTCCTTCTGTCTGAGCTCTTATAGGGCTCTAGCAAACTAATCAGGGTCCACACTGAATGGGCAGGGCCACACCTCCATGGCAATTATCTAATCACAGTTATCACCTACAGTTGGGTGGGTCACATCTCCATGGAAACAACCTAATCCAAAGGTTCCAACCTAATCAACACTAACACTACTGGCCCCACAAGATTGCATTAAAGAACATGGCTTTTTCTGGGGGACATAATATATCCAAACTGGCACAAAGGCCAAGCAAAAATGGAACACAATTTTCAAAAGAAAGGAAAAAACCTCAGTGAAAGAAAGTATAAAAAAGGGATTTTAAATCCAGCCAAATTGACTTTCAAATACTAAGACTAAAGAAAAATGGTTTTCAATATGTAAGAACTTAGGGAATTCTACACTCATAAGTTCTTGAGAAATACATTAAAAGCTGAACATCATCCAACCAAATGAATACTAAGAAAACTTCAGCAAAATGACTAATGGTGATTATTATTATTTTTTAAGTGAGAATGAGGGTGGGAAGTCTAATGTACAAGTGTTATATATATTATGACTGTAGAAATGATGCAACTAAAAAAATGGTAGGAGGAGGGAGTGGGAAAGAAAAAATAGAAAAAGTTGAAAAGTTACTTGTTGCATAGACAATAAATAGGTGTTAGAAGATACCAAAATAATTAGTAAACCAGATTAGAAAATGTTAAATGATAAAATAGGTGGTTAAGGAGATTAAAAAAGGTATAAGTACAAAGGTAACTACTAGTACAAAAATATAAACCTTTTGGATTAAATTTTTAAAAATCATAGAACATGGAATACTTGGGGACCAATTTAACAAAATATGTGCAAGATTTGTACAACAAAAACTACAAAAATGCTGGGAGAATTGTCATGAATTAGAAGACTCAATAATATTAAGATGTCAGTTCTTCCCAAAATAATATTTAGATTCATCTCAATCCCAATCAAAATACTAGCAGGTGTTTCTTGTGGGTAGTAATTGACATACTGGTACTGCAATTGACATGGAAATGCAAAGGACCTTTAATGAGCAAATACCTTTTGAAAATAGACAAAGTTGAAGGAGTTATACTATCTGATTTCAAGATTTACTATAAAAATCTATATGATACTGACATAAGTAAAGACACATAGATCAATGGAAAAGAGCAGATTCTAGAAATAAACCCATACATATAGGGTCAATTGTTTTTTTGACAGTGATGCCAATAATTCAATGGGCAAGGGAACATCTTTTCAGTAAATGGTGCTTTAACAACTGGATATTTGTATGGAGAAAAATGACCCTAACTTTTATCTCTACAATAGTCATACTCACATGAAAAGTTGAATGGCTCATAGACTTAAATGTAAAGGCTATGACTGATCTTTGATAAGGCCCCCAAAGCCACTGAACTGGGACATAACAGTCTTTTCAACAAATGAGGCTGGAACAGTTGGATATCCATATCCAAAAGAATGAAAGAGGACTCCTACCTCACACCCCACACAAAAATTAACTCAAAGTAGATCATAGACCTCAATGTAAAAGACAGTACCATAAAACTCCTAGAAGGTAATGTAGGGAGACAGCTTCAAGACTTTGTATTAGGAGGTCACTTCCTAGACCTTACACCCAAAGCAAAAGCAACAAAGGAAAAAATAGATAAATGGGAACGCCTCAAGCTTAGAAGTTTCTGTACCTCAAAGGAATTTCTCAAAAAGGTGAAGAGGCAGCCAACTCAATGGGAAAAAATTTTTGGAAACCATGTATCTGACAGAAGACTGATATCTTGCATATATAAAGAAATCCTACAACTCAATGACAATAGTACAGACAGCCCAATTATAAAATGGGTAAAAGATATGAAGAGACAGTTCTCTGAAGGGGAAATACAAATGGCCAAGAAACACATGAAAAAATGTTCAGCTTCACTAGCTATTAGAGAGATGCAAATTAAAACTACAACGAGATACCATCTCACACCAATTAGAATGGCTGCCATTAGACAAACAGAAAACTACAAATGCTGGAAAGGACGTGGAGAAATTGGAACTCTTATTCATTGTTGGTGGGACTGTATAATGGTTCAGCAACCCTGGAAGATAGTCTGGCATTCCCTTAGAAAACTAGATCTAGAGTTACCCTTTGATCCAGCAGTTGTACTTCTCGGTATATACTCAGAAGATCTGAAAGCAGTGACACGAACGATATCTGCATGCCAATGTTCATAGCAGCATTATTCACAATTGCCAAGAGATGGAAACAACCCAAATGTCCTTCAACAGATGAGTGGATAAATAAAATGTGGTATATACCCACAATGGAATACCATGCAGCAGTAAGAAGGAACAATGTTGTGAAACATATGACAACTTGGATGAACCTTGAAGACATAATGCTGAGTGAAATAAGCCAGGCACAAAAAGAGAAATGTTATATGCTACCACTAATGTGAACATTGCTGGGGGAGAATGCATGGGGTGTAGGGCTTCCCCACCTTGATGGTTGCTGATGTGCTCACAGACATAGGGGACTGGTGGTTTGATGGGCTGAGCCCTCAGTCACGGTACTTGCCCTTGGGAAAACTGTTACTGCAAAAGAGAGGCTAGGCCTGCTTATAATTGTGCCTGAGTGTCTCCTCCTGAGTGCCTCTTTGTTGCTCAGATGTGGCCCTCTCTCTCTAGCTAAGCCAACTTGGCAGATGAAATCACTGCCCTCCCCCCTAGGTGGGATCTGACACCCAGGGGTGTAAATACCCCTGGCAACATGGAATATGACTCCTGGGGAGGAAACTGAACCCAGCATCATGGGATGGAGAACATCTTCTTGACCAAAAGGGGGATGTGAAATGAAATGAAATGAAATAAGTTTCAGTGGCAGAGAGATTCCGAAAGGAGCCGAGAGGTCACTCTGGTGGGCATTCTCATGCACAATACAGATAACGCTTTTTAGGTTCTAATGAATTGAAATAGCTAGCAGTAAATACCTGAAACTATCAAAATACAACCCAGAACCCTTGAATCTTGAAGACGATTGTATAACAATGTAGCTTATGAGGGGTGTCAATGTGATAGGGAAAGCCATGTGGATCACACTCCCCTTTGTCCAGTGTATGGATGGATGAGTAGAAAAAAAGGGGCCAAAAAAAAAAGAAAGCACCCAGTGATCTTTTTTTACTTTAATCGTTCTTTTTCACTTTAATTTTTATCCTTTTTACTTTTGTGTGTGTGCTAATGAAAAATGTTCAAAAATTAATTTTGGTGATGGATGCACAACCATATGGTGGTACTGCAAATGACTGTACACTTTGTATGACTGTAGGGTACGTGAATATATCTCAAAAAAATTGAATTATTAATAAAAAATGTAAAGGCTATAACTATATAATTCTGGGAGGAAATAGGACAAATTCTTTGCAACTTTGGGGTATGCAAAGATTTCTCAGCTCATAATATGTATAAACCATAAAGAAATAATTGATTTGTTGGAGTTCATCAAAATTTAAAACTTCTATTCTGTGAAAGATACCATTGAGAAGTGAAAAGACAAATCTCAAATTGGGAGGAATTAGTTTCAGAACATTTACCTGACAAAATATTTGCATACAGAACACAGAACCTCTTAAACCCAATAATAAGACAAACCAATTTAAAAATGGACAAAGGATTTGACTGGATTTGACTTTACAAAAGAAGATATACATGGTTCACTTCCTAATCTAGAAAACAATGATCTGGTCACAACTTCCAGTTTTCCTAAAATACATGTGTTACCTCATGAGGTTATTGACAATTGTTTTGTAAAGAAAATACATTAAGATGTAAATTTGATGACACCAGAGCTGTTCATTCAGTGAAAATCTACAGTGACAAAATAGGTTGTGCGTTGATGCAGTTTGGATGCAGGGAATATCAAGTTGCTGAATGGTGGCTTCTTTGCTAGGGGGCTGCCGAGTGCCTGGATCTTTCTCACTCCCAGTGGAGGCTGGCAGATCTGAGTGTCTCCAGACCAAGAGGTGGGTCAGATCTGGGAAGGGTGCTGAGCTCATTCTGCTGGAACAAAAATAAGCACAAACACTGGAATTGAAGACCACAAAAACTGAAATGAAACATTCACTACAGGATTTCAACAGCATATGAGAATTAGAATTGGCAGAAGAAAGAACCAGTGAACTAGAAGACAAATTGAAATGATTCAGGCAGAGGAACAGAAAGAAAAAAGAATGGAAAATGTGAACAGAGCCTAGAAGACCTGTGGGATACCGTCAAGCATACCAATATATGCATTATGGGAGTCCCAGAAGGAAAAGAAAGAGAGAAAGGGGCAAAAGGAATATTCAAAGAAATAATGGCAAAAAAACTTCCAAAATTTAAAGAAAGATATGAATATGCACATTCACAAAGCCCAAACAGGATAAACTCAGAGATAACCACACCAAGATACACAGTAATCAAATTTTCAAAAGCCAAGGCAAGGGAAAAGTTCTGAAAGCTGCAAGAGAAAAGTAATGAGTTATGTATAAGGGAGTCCCAATAAAATTCGGTACTTATTTCTCATCAGGAACCATGGAAGCAAGAAGGCAGTGGGATGACATATTTAAGGTGCTGAAAGAAAAAAAAATTGCCAACCAAGAATTTTATATCTGGTGAGACAGTCTTTCAAATATGAAGAGGAGATTAAAATATTCCCAAAAGCAAAAGCTGAGGGTATTTGCCACCAGCAGACCTGCCCTACAAGCAATGCTAAGAGGAGTTCTTCAGACTAAAAGGAAAGCACACTAGACAGTGGATTGCAGCAGCATAAAGGCATAAAGGCCTGTGGCAAAGGTCTTTGTATGGGTAATTATGTATGCTTGTACTATTGCACTGTATTTTTTGGTATGTAAATCCACTTTTTACTTATAGTAAGCTATATGAGCGAGGGTGGGTATACAAAAACTCCATTTTGTTTTGTGTTCTGTAAACGTACAGCGTATTTAATTAAAAAAAAAAAAGACATGGAGACTTCCAAGGAAAATGGTGGAGTAGGGAGCTCCAGGATTCACTCTTCCCACCAAAACAACTATTAAACAGTCAGGAACTGTATGAAACAACTATTTTGAAACTCTGGAGTCCAGAAGAACACAGTAAAGCATCCAGGGAACAGTAGGAGGAAGAGGCTGATAAATTATGGTAAAGAACAGTAAATTACTCTCTCCATATGTTGCCTACTGGGCTCATCCCCCACTCTCACAGCAGGCTGCTGTGGGGTCCAGTCATCGGCTAGCTTGCTTGTGACAGAAAAGGACTTAAACCTCTTCCCCAAGAACAGGGGTGGCAACAGCTGATCACTGATCATGTCTTTTGACTGGTGAAGTTGGATCGTTGAGGGCCCTTCTCTGATGGCAGCTATTGTTTCAAGTTGCCCATGACAAAGGCAGTGGTAGCCATTGTTTCATCCCTCCCTAGACATGGGCTGAAGCAGTACAGATTTAAAGATGCAGTACATCCTCAAGGCTGCAGGGGACAGTTAGCTGAACAACTGAAAGTTCAGCTTCAGGGAGCCAATAGAGAGGCTCTTGGTGCCCTTTCTGATCCCCTCCTCAAGGAATTTTGTTTTGGCTGGGAAACACTGACTTGGGAAAGTCCTCGCTGCATGCCCCTACTCCCAGAACTTGCTCTCCAGGCAAATGCAGCTAGAGACAATGAAATGAGTGTAAAAACTACAGAGGCAGACAGTCTGGATAAAGTCCTGCTGACTTCAAACACCTGGCAAAGAGAGGGTTGTCTCCTGGGAAATAGGGGACAACAAAACTCCTGTAAACAGGGGAACCCCAAAACAACTAACATGCCAAATCCCAGGACAACACAAAGGCCCTGCACACTGCATTCGCCTTGGGCAGATCTTCCTGAGAGAAGGGCTGAAGCTCAAGAAAATCCCTGTCTTATCACCAGCTGGTTACAAAACAGATATCATAGGGAATAACTCCTGGAGTTAACATTTTAAAATATTAAAATGTACACTGTGCAAGAAAAGACTACAAGAGAAAGAAACAGGAAATAATGGCTCATCCAACGCCAAAAATATAAAAAACACCAAAGAAGAAGATGTGAATGTGGAGGTACCAAACAAAGCCTTTAAAAAATTGATCTTAAAAACGCTCAAGGAGATCAAGGAAAATACAGAGCAAGAGCTAAAGGATATCGGGAAAGCTATGAATGAGCAACATGAGAGTCTAAGTAGAGAGATAGACATTCTAAAAGGAACCAGACAGCCTACTGGAGCTAAAGACCACAATAACTGAAATGAAATATGCCCAGGAGGGTTTCAAGAGCAGATTGGAACTTGCAGAAGAAAAAAATGGTGAACTTGAATATAAGACCCTTGAAATGAGTCAGGCTGAGGAGCAGAAAGAAAAAAGAAATATTGAAAGTGAAAATAGTCAATATCCCTCTGGAATACCATCAAGTACACCAATGTACACTTTATGGGAGTCTCAAAGGGAGAAGAGAGAGAGAAACAGGCAGGATAGTCAAAGACATATGAAAATAAGTGTTGGAGAGGATGTGAAGAAATAGGAATGCTCATTCGTTGCTGGTGGCAATGTAAAATAGGGAAGCCACTGTGGATGACAGTTTGGTGGGTCTTCAGAAAGCTAGTGTAGAACTACCATATGACCTGGCAATCCCACTACTAAAGATATACCCAAAAGAAATGAAAGCAGGGATTTGAACAGATATTTTTACACCAATGTTCATACTGGCTTTATTCACAACTGCTAAAAAATGGATGTGACCCAAGTGTCCCTCAACCAACGGATAGATAAAATGTGATATATACATACAATGGAATATTATTCAGCCATAAAAAGTCCTGATACATGCGACAACATGGATGAACCTTAAAGACATCATATTGAGTGAAATAAGCCACACACAAAAGAACAAATATTGTATAATCTCACCGAATTGAAACAATTAGAATAAGCAAATTCATAGAGTCAGAATCTAGAATATAGATTAGAAGGGTTGAGGTCGGGATAGGAAATGGGAAGTTAAGACTTAAAATGTACAAGATTCCTATTTGGAATGATGGAAATGTTTTGATGATGGATGTGGTGATGGTAGCACAACATTGTGAATGCAATTAACGGCACTGAAATATATATTTGAATACTGTTAAAAGGTTAAGTGTTAGATTGTATATATGGTAACAGAATAAAAACAAAAAAAATTCATGGAACTACACTATACAAACAGTGAACCCTGAGTTAAACCATGGACTTTAATTATTAGTACAATTATAAAAATGTGCTATCATCAATTGTGACAAATGTTCCACACCAATGCAAGATGTTGGGGGTGGGGTGGTGTAGGGAATCCTGTATCTTATCCATTATTGTTCTGCAAACCCACAACTTCTCTAATAAAGAAAATTTTAAAAGGTAAAACAAAAATGACAAGAATCCTAATCCTGGTCATGGGAGAAGAGGAATTTTCCTAGGGGGAGGTTTCAAGAGAAAAGAAATGTGGAACAAGTCCATATTCTTACATTTATTGTGAGCTCCAGAGTATTGAATGAATACTAATAAATTGAATAAATCTAATATAACCTTTTAGAATCTACATAGAAACTCAATTGCCCAAATAATATTAGGAATGTTAGGGCTTGGCTTACTTTAGATTTTGATTTTTACCAAGCTGATCTGTAGCCCTCCCAAAAGCAGCATGAAATTAAATGAAAATTAAAAGGCTCTTTCAACATAGGAGAAATGTCACTACTGAAGCCATTTTAGAAAAATGATCTACGGACATAATCCTGTGGTTAGCAAAGAACAGATCATGTGCAATTTGAACTGAAAAGCCAAAGCTACAGTGAGCTCTGGGATGTCTGGTTAGCAGGTGGTTGGAGAAGAACATGACAGGAGAAATAAAATCCTGGAGACATTTCTTTTTATCAGGTAACAATTTCATAAATTTTTGGTCTTTCTAAAAATTATCTTACTTGTGTTGAATTGCATGTTATTTTCCCTTCTTTGGGATGGAGTCATATTTGTAACAAGGTGTTTTAGCAAAGATTTTAGGAATCATGTGGCATGGCCACATGATCTGTGATAGTGCTCAGTTACTGTGTTAACAATCAGTAGAAAGTTAGCCAAAGTGTGACCACATTTCAGTTTCCTGAGTTTGAATGTGAATGTCCTCTAGTGTGCTAATTTTTACACCTGAGCTGAATAATAACAAGTGTGGCAGAGGAATGTGCCAATGATGAGTGGAAGAAATGTTCCAAGAGGATCTGATCAGACCTACAGGAGGGAGATAGGGCCCTCTGGCCCGGGCCACAGTGAGGTTCTCGCAACACAGCACTCTGAATATTTGAGCTCATCCCCAGGGGTTCTGGGCTTATTGAGGTAGTTCTCAAGCAAGAGAATAAAGATAAATACCATTATTGAGTCAATCCTATTAGTAACTTAGGCCCCAACTCAGCTCACTTGCAGCCAGCCAGATAATTAAAATTCCCAACCTCTTCTTTGTTCATTTGTTCATTTGAGTGCAGTCCCAAAAGATAGCATCAAAATGTCCCTATGTTACTCAGGAAATGTAATGCACGGAACTTTGATGGGGGTATAGGGCAGAATTGTTCTCGAGTATATAAATGCATTTTCGGAAGTCGAGCCTGGATGAGAGCTCTCAGTAAGGATCTGGGGAGCATCAAGCAAGCTCTCCAACAAATACTATCTGAGCAAGGCCAAAGCATGATGGAGCTTCCTAATACTCAAGAAGTAGCACACCTAAGGCAGTATCAGTTCTGTATAAATGCTAGGGTTGTTCATATTATGCATAATATAAATCTCAGATTCTAGAGTCAAACAGATCAGAGTCCAAATCCTGGCTCTGTCCTTATCAAAAGTAAGACTTAGGGCAACTCTCTCTGAGTTGGCACTTCAGAATCCAAAGGTATTATGTGCATTGATTCCTTACAGGTAAGTGGGGAAGATAACAAACAATACTGACCTCATAATGTGGTTGTGAGGAAAAATGCATGTACATTCTTAGCACAGTGGCTCAGTGCTTGGCATATAGTATGTATATGTTAATTATATATTATTATTCTACCCATGATCTCTGGTCTTAGCCAAAATACCAAGAACTCATCAGAAGTCTCAATGATTTCTTAACAACCTCCTTCCTTTGAATGATGGTCAGCTATGGCCACCCTCATTCTTCTATTTCTCACAAAGCATACTATAGCAGACAATAAAGCATTTCCTGTGGGATAGAGTCATTCAAACTTCCTATGCTGGGACAAGCCCAATTTCCTGGGAAGGATCATCTGGGATTGCCCCAGGCTGTTCTTTGGAGAGAGGAACATTGGCTGGCAGTGGGTATCCAGAGTGTGTTTCATTTTCTCTTATGGGATCCAATAGTCGTATTTCATTTGAATTACAGTTCTCCTTTCCTTTAGTGCCAAATCAAATGTGAAAATTAGGTCTGAAATGCACATTCACCTTATGAAAGCGTGATTTTTGTGAGCAGCAATCTTTAGGTCCTGGCCAAGTCCTTAGATTCTGTGATGTTTCTATAAAGAAGGGAATGTGTGCCAGGGAGATTAGAAAGGAAGCCTTAAAAATCCATATTCCCAAGGCTGGTAAAAGAAATAACTTCAGAAGACTCAAGACTGAGCATTTTTATACTGCATTGCATATACATTTTCATTGACTTTTATTTGCTTTTGTTTGCATAAGTCGTGTGAAGTTAACTGTCAATGAGTTTATTTATAAGACTCTTATGCTGTTGTAGTTGCTGATACCCACCGCTGTGAACATTATTTAAGATGAAATTAGTTCCTGTTGGTAAGCAGAGCAAGTTCACTCAGAGTACATCTATGTTTGTGTTATTTTAATTTCAAATACAAACTGGCAGGCGCTGTAACTGTGGGAGAAGCAAATGGAAAGACTGGATTATAGGTTGCCTTCATGGAAGACAAAACATCCTGGAGATATTTTATACCTTGGTTTTTTAATAGCATCTGAGGAAAAATTGAGGGTTTCCCCTCAATTCCGATATGGCCTGGCTTTGATATTGCCTGAACCCCAGGCATTCCTGGGAAGTGCACACCCCAAACTGCAAAGCCTGATTCTGTCACTTTCACAGGGATTCCTTGAGCCCCCCCAATTAAATTCCTTTTCTGTTTAAATAACCTAAATAGGGTTCTATTGTTTCTAAAGAGTAGGAACTATTAGAATAAGACTAGATAAACCTCATTTGCCCAGCATGGGAACAGGAGATATGGACAAACCCCATAATGTGCTTAAAAGCCCAGATTCTGGAGACAGACTGCCCGAATTCCAATTCTGGTTCTACAACTTACGAACTGTGTGCCCTTGATCAAGTT
This sequence comes from Choloepus didactylus, assembly GCF_015220235.1. Classification (NCBI taxonomy): domain Eukaryota; kingdom Metazoa; phylum Chordata; class Mammalia; order Pilosa; family Megalonychidae; genus Choloepus; species Choloepus didactylus. The sequence goes on from NC_051319.1 coordinate 17,776,208, forward strand.
ACTCAACCTCTCTGTGCCTTAGTTTCTTTATTTTAAAATGGGGATGATGAAATGCACGTCAAAAGGTTATTTGTGAGAGTTGAGTCCATTTATGAAAACCACGTGGCACAAAACCTGTCACAGAGTAAGTTCTCTATGTATTTGTTGCTATTATAATTATCTGTGAAATTACTGGGCCCCTGGGCGTCTTCAGGTGAAAGCTTAGTTAACAGGAAAATGCTGGCCAGGCCTCCCTGACTCACTGAAGCAGTGGTATCATTTGCACAGCAGAAATCTCCAGTGTGCTTAGTTCAAAAGAATGGGGGGAGTGGGGCTGCATTGGTCCACGCAGGGGACGGAGATGTCCGTTAGAGTGGCTTGCAAGCCTCACCATCCCAGTGTGTGCTCATTTTCTGGTAATTTCCAAACAAACAGAGAGGAGACCTCCTTTGTGGGATGCAGGGATTGCCCAGCAGATTTTTGCCTCTGAGGCAGGAGTGTCCCTTCTTTTGTGGAGCAGGTGGGGCTTGCAGTTTGCAAAGTCAGAGAACCTGAGCACTGCACTGCAGGGATTGGGAAAATCAGGGTAAATCTACCACGTGGCAAAGCTGAGCAAGGGTCCAAGGCCAGGGATTTGGGGCAGGGAGAGGTATGTGTGCTCCCTTCTCAAGAGTTCTTCCCTTTGAAAGAGTCCAACTGCTCTGACTTAGACTTGAGGTTGCAGATGAAGGATGAGACTAACCTTCTTGTATGTCCAGGACTGTCCTGACTTTGAATATTGTCCCCTGTTTCCCCATTAGTAAACCCCAAATTGTCAGTCCAAGTACCCTGGTTTCTACTTCAGAAAATATGGTTGCCATGGGTTAGGTTATCCATCTGAGAGGACAGAAAAGAAGAAAGATGATTTTCCACTGAGCCCAGTCTAGGGTTTGAGCTGCACCCTATTGAATGGACTAGATGGGGAAGGGCACGTGCTTGAAGGAAGCTCAGAGATGGCCTTCGGCTGCCAGCCATGCCAGAGGTCTTATCCTAAAACCAGATGCTCCTTCAGCTCTTTCGACTCACTCATCCTTGAGACCAGATGTACAGGGCCCTGGGGGTTGGAGATGCATGCCACTGAGACATGACCTGGGGAATTTACACTCTAAGGACAGGAATGAGCAAGCACACAAATAACTTCGATATGAAGTAGAAAGCAATACGTGAAGTACCCATCAATGGCCACACTAATGACTGGAACTTCTGCTCATTTATGCATAAGAATTATATAGTTCTCCAACACTGCCCTTTACTGTCACCTGATTTTATGCTCAGTTCTAGAGATACTAAATATTTTCCAGTGTATCACTTAAGCCTCATATCATGGGTTGAATTGTGTCCTCCCAAAAGATATGTGGACATCCTAATCCCCAGTACCTGTGAATGTGACTTCATTTGGAAACAAGGTCTTTGCAGATGATATCAAGTTAAAATGAGGTCATACTAAATTAGGGTGGTCTCTAATGCAATATAATGGGTGTCCTTTCAGAAGAGGAAAAGAGACACACAGGGGAGAGGGCCATTTGAAGATGGAGGCAGTTGTGTAGCTACAAGCCATGGAATGCCAAGCATTGCAGGTCACCACCAGAAGCTAAGAAGGGGCAAAGAAGGACGCCTCCTCCAGAGCCAGTGGAGAGAGCAAGGCCCTGCCAACATCTTGATTTCAGCTTCTAGCCTCCAGAACTGAGAAGGAATGGATTTCTGTTATTTTAGGCCACCGAATTTGTGGTAATTTGTTACAGCAGCCCTAGGAAACTAATACAACTTGTTATACTGCTCATGACAGAAAAACCAACTAAGAATGAGGACGTCAGTGCTGTTTGATCCAGAACTTCAACAATGTCATCAAAGTACCCCTCCCCCACCTTAAAAAAAAGTCTTTCCATTCTGTCTTCCACAGCACCAACCGCATCCTAAGGTTAACCTCCCTCATTGTTACCAGATGGCTGCTGATGGCTCAGAGGCTACTTGGTTCTCATCCACATCCAAAAGTAGACAGAAAACCTTAGTCTTTGCCCTAGAATTTCAACCAAGAGTCCTGAGATTTCATTCTAATTGGGTTGGTTTGGAGCACATGCCTGACCCTAAGCCAATTGCTCTAAGTGGGAGAAATGATATCTGCGGATTGGCTTGATCAAATCAGAGCACCTTCCTAGAAATAATATATTTTAGCAAAAATTAGGGTATTGTTAGGAAAGAGAAGTGAAGAATGGATATTGGATAAGCAACCAACAAATGTTGGTGACCACCAGGTTCAATTCAGGTCAGCCTTTACAATGCCCAGGTCGTGGGCTAGCTGCTGGAGCTCAGATATACATAAAACAGGGTTCCTGCCTTCCAGAAGCCTCAGTTCAGTAGGAGAGACAGATATGTAAACAGATACTTTCAAAATAGTGCAGTTAATTCTAAACTAGAGATAATGCTATTGGAGCACATGGAGAGAGCACTAAATCCCACTGGGAAACTCAGCAAACTTCCCTGGAAGAGATGCTAACCAGGCCAAGTATCAGAGGAAGAGCATGCATTTGCCAGGCAAAGACAGAAGGGTACTTCCACAGAAATAATGGTATAAATAAAGAACCAGAGACATGAAACATTCATTTATTCAACAAGCACTTTTGAATGGAGTAAAAGCTGAGATCTACCAGCAGTTGGGATACTGGAAATTAATATTTGAAATATAGAGTGGTAGGAGATGAGATGGAACTGAAAGCAAGACCAGATAACAGAGGACTTAGTGTTCCAAGTGAAGAAACTTGGGATTTATCCACAGAGAATTGGGATTTGATTCAAGGAATGGATACTGACAGGTGCTAAAGAATTTCCCTTAATCAGTTTCAGCAAGTCTCTCCTTTTCTCAGTCTTACCATGTCTTACCAGCTTGGGAAATACTCTCAAATTTTAAACTATGGTTTGGCATTTGTTTCTTTTCATTAATCATATAACACAGTCCATCTTGTTCCTATGCTCCTAGGGGTAAAACTCATTTTGTCTTGCCTTGTATTATAAACAATTTTGTGTGTGCTTGCCCTCTCCTATAAGATGGGGAACTCTTGGAGGCTCTTAAGTCTTGTATTTGTTTCTACCATCAGCACCATAACTAGTAGGAATTCTATAAATTTATGTTGAATTGACCTCTTAATGACCTGGGCCACAGAGACCATAGGTTGGTCACAAAATAAACTGATTTATAATTTGGGAAGATAGAGTTGGGCAGTATGGATTGCTGAAGGAAAGGTTGTATTTTTGACGTCTAGGACTGGAACACCCCAGTGCTCAGAACATGCTGCTGGAGAGGCCAAGTCAGCCCTTGTCTGGGTCAAGAAGCAGTGAATAGATGTCTTTCTGGTGTTGGCCAGTCTTGGGCTTGTCTGCTCTGAGATCCACTCCTTGCCCTCCCCTGTTCTGTGTCTGTCTCCCAGGGGAGACAATGGCAAGTTGGGATAACAGGAGAAAGAGTGAAGCTGGTTCTCTCCCTCTCTCTTCCTAGCTCTGCCTTGGGTGGTGCTGGCAGCAGTGACTGTGTCTCCTCTATGGCTGCAGCGCCCACCAGACAGGTCTGTCGTGATTCCAGCCTCTTCCCAGTGACTCCAGGCAGCTCCAGGTGACTGCAAACATTTGTCTTCTCTCTTTGTCCCTCCAGTCTAGGTATAGCGTCTTCCTTCATTTCCTAATCTCTAGGTTCCCATCCTGAATCTTGTTTGGCTCCTTTTCTGGGCCATCCCTGAATTACATTCTCTCTGTTTAAGATCCCTAAGTTTTCCTGATTGGACCCTGAATGATACAGTAGCTCCCCATCAACCTTCCCTCTCCCAATTCTTTTAACTATACCATTTGCCCTTAATTTAATATCACGTTCTACTTCCCTTTCCCCTCCCCCACTCCCTCCCTCCAATTTTACCTTCCTTTCATGCTGCTCTATTTATCTCCTTAGGAAGAAATAGGAGCTGATACAGTCATTCACACAAAGATGTATATCCCTACTGAGAGTGTATGCATTTTTTAAAAGAATGCACAGGGACTCAGTAATGATAAACTCAAAGTGGTCCCTCACAGATGATACAATTTCTCTTCCCTGTTGTCCTTCAGAGGCCTACCCTCCCTTGCATACTGCCCCTTCTGATTTTGCATGAACCAGTGAGCATCGCTCTGCCCCACCACAACATTCTCTAGCCCTGACGTGTATCTTTGGCCCCAAGTGGGGCTGGGCAAGGAACGCGGATGGAGCACCAAGGCCTTTCCCTATTACTCTTGTACAGCTAGAATCACCTCCATGCAACTCTGGTGACCTGGGAATGGGGACTGGTAAGAGGAAGTACACTTCTCACCTTTGCCAAACCTTCCCAAGGATGGAACAGGTCCTTTCTTTAATTTCCCTCAGAACAACAGAGAACTGAGCATTCAGGAAAACAGAGAGTGTACGTGTTAAACATGAAGACTAACTCAGAAGTTTCCTGCTACTAGAAACAGTTTCTCCCCTCAGTCCAAGTCCTTCCACTCTAGTTCTCATTTTCTAACATCGAATTAACCTCTTCTCAGGATGATTTATGGAAGGAGGATTCACTCCCTTAGGTGAAAATACATGCACTAGCCCTAGAGCTTGCTTTAAGGCCCTAATAGGAAAATTCATCAGAACTCAATAGTCCAATATCAGCCATCTGTGGGTTTTGGTCTTAAATAACACACCCCAGGTAGTAAGGACATCAGTAGTCCAGTCCATGCCAAGCATGACGCAGGTCCTTTTCACATTCTCTCCTACATGTGGCTCAAAGCTCCTACTTGTTGATTATTCTGTCAATCCCCGCATCAACATCAACTCTTTATCCTCCATGTGCAAACTGTCAAATAACTATTCAAGAACAAAGGCAGCCCGGGGCCGGCGCGCCTCACCGCCGGGGCGCCCTCCCTGCTCTGTGACGCGGCGGCGGCCCCGGGCTGGGTCGCGGGTCTCACCCAGCCGGCCTCCTCCCGCGGGGCTCTCAGACCCGCGGGCCCTTCCGTGGCGTCCCTGCGACGCCTCTGCCCGCGGCTGGGGCTCTGCGTCCGCGCCGGCCTCTCGGGTGCTCGCGGAGCCGCCCGGCCCCGGCCATCGGGTGTGTGCGCAGCTTTTCCACCAGCACGCGTCTCCGTGTCAAATTTTATACAGATCCCGTGGAAGCTGTAAAAGACATCTCTGATGAGGCAACAGTCCTGGTCGGTGGGTTCGGGCTGTGTGGAATCCCAGAGAACCTGATCGGGGCTTTAGTGGAGACCCGAGTGAAAGAGCTCACCATTGTCAGCAACACGGTCGGGGTTGAGGACTTCGGGCTGGGCCTTTTACTGCAAACCAAGCAGATTAAACGCATCGTCTGTTCGTATGTGGGAGGAAATCCACTCTGCGAGCAGCAGTACTTAGCTGGTGAGCTGGAATTGGGCTTGACACCGCAGGGCACCTTGGCAGAGAAAATCCGCGCAGGTGGGGCTGGCGTGCCAGCCTTTCACACCAGCACGGGGTATGGGACCCTGGTTCATGAGGGAGGGGCACCCATCAAATACTGCCAAGACGGCACTTGGCCATCATCAGTAAGCCCAGAGAGGTGCGAGAGTTTCATGGCCGCCGTTTTCTTTTGGAGGAATCAATTACAGGAGATTTTGCTTTGGTGAAAGGGTGGAAGGTGGACCGTGCAGGAAACGTTACCTTCAGGAAAAGCGCAATACCGCTGTGGTAGAGGTTGGAGAAATTGTGGATGTTGGATCATTTCGCCCAGAAGACATCCGTATTCCCAGTAATTATGTAGATCGCCTGATAAAGGGAAAACATTATGAGAAGAGAATTGAGCGTTTAACAATCCAGGAAGATGAAGATGAAAAACCCTAAGATAATAAAAGGACACGAATCATCAAACGGGCAGCTCTTGAATTTGAGGATGGCATGTATGCTAATTTGGGTATAGGAATCCCTCTCCTGGCCAGCAACTTTATCAGCCCAAATATAACTGTTCATCTTCACAGTGAAAATGGGGTCCTGGGCTTGGGTCCCTTTCCATTGAAAGATGAGGAGGATGCAGATCTCATCAGTGCGGGCAAGCAAACAGTCACTGTTATTCCCGGGGCCTCCTTTTTTGGCAGCGATGAGTCGTTTGCCATGGTTAGAGGGGGGCACCTCCATCTAACAATGCTGGGGGCCATGCAGGTGTCCAAATATGGTGACCTGGCCAGCTGGATGATTCCCGGAAAGAAGGTGAAAGGAATGGGAGGTGCCATGGATTTAGTATCCAGTCCCAAAACCAAAGTGGTAGTCACCATGGAGCATTCTACCAAGGCAAATGAACACAAACTCGTGGACAAACGCACAATGCCACTGTCTGGGAGGCGATGTGTGAGCCGCATCATCACTGAAAAGGCCGTGTTTGACTTGGACCAAATGAGAGGCTGACGCTGATCGAACTCTGGGAAGACCTGACGGTGGAGGACATCAGAAGGTGCACGGGGTGTGCCTTCGCCGTGTCCCCGAATCTCAGGCCAACGCAGCAAGTTGCAACTTAAAGTGTGACGTAAAGCTTTGTCACTGGAATGTGTTTTTCATTTTATCACCATAAGATTTAATGGAGAGGAAATCAGGAATCACGTTTATACATTTCACAAGCAGTTTCACTAGTTTTCTCCTGGCATCTCAGACTTTCTACAGCTGGAATGACTGTTCTCTGAAGAGGGATATGACTTTCATTAAATAGAAGGCAAAATAGGAGCTTATCTTATATGTTCTGTAAGTGCTGAGAAAGCGCTCTGCTACCATCAGTACGGACACTGGATGCCCTTTCCACTTTCTGTGATATTTACATTAAATTATATGGAGTTTTAGATGATTGTATAGAAAGGATTTCACTGATACGCTTTCCCTCATGATTGAATCATGAAATGCAGAAAAATATGATGAGGGAGAAAATGACTCCACCCAGAGTATATCTAAGGAACCATTTCACTAGTACCAAGGAAAATATGGGAACATATATACAAATTTGGCCCTGTCTGACTTTCCTTTTCATTTTGTTGCAGTAATCTCCACCCACACATTCATTTTGTTGTTTAATTTTGTTTCCTTGTAGCTCACCTGCTTCCCCCACACTTCTCCCTGTAGCTAAATAGATGTCCCTAGAATGAAAGCAAGACCCTTTCAGTGGGACAATCAACTGGCTGATGGGAGAGGCAGGAGACAGTGCTGATATCCCACCAGGAAGTTTCCTCTATAAATAAACAAAACACCTCTGCTGTGTCAAAGCTGTGGCTTGTACAGCAGGAACACTAGATCTAAGTGATGAAGTTAGATGATCTTAAATCATAGTGTGCCTGTGTTATCCAGACCAGACATCTCAATCCTACCTCTGAATTCAAGGCTCAAACTTGTCCCCTTGGGTAATACTCCCTAGTTACCCAACAGTGGTCGAGAGAGATTTTATCCTGAGCCCATAGACTCACAAATTAAAAAAGAGAAATCTGTTAATATATATGTATAAAGTGCAGAAAGAGTCAATGGCACCCAGAGCAGAAAGAAGGCTTGGGTTGAGATGGGGGCAATATTTAGCCCTGGCACGGCTGGGGAGGGCATAGGAAGCAGGGCTTGACCACCTGCCCTGGGATAGTTGGGGACAAGGTAACTGCCATGACATTTTGGGCCCAGTTGGGGCAGGCTCAGAAATGGGGTGAGGAGAATGGGGAGCAGATGCTATAATGCGTGCAGAATTTTTAACTAGGTTTAATTTAAATTTTTGGAAATGGATAGAGGTGATGGTAGCACATTGTAGTGATTATATTAACTACACTGAATTAAGTGTGTGATTGTGGTTGAAAGGAGAAGTTTAGAGTAGAATATGTCACTAGAAGGAAAACTAAAGGATAAAACATGGGACTGTATAACACAGGGAACCCTGTGGCAGACAATGACTGTGATTAATAGTACAAATATAAAAATGTTCTTTCATGAACTAGAACATTTATCTGTCACTATTATAAGGTGTTAATAATAGAGTGGTATATGGGAAAAAATACACCTATTGCAAACGATGGACTATACTTACTAATATTTTGATATTCTTTCATCAACAGTAACAAATGTACTACACCAATGCTAAGGGTCAATAATAGTGGAGATAAGGGGTATGGGATGATTTGGGGTTTTTTTTTGAGTAATGAAGATGCTCTAAAATTGTGGTGATGAATGCACAACTATGTGATGAAACTGTGAACCACTGATTGTACACTTTGAATGGATTGTAGGGTATATGAATATACGTCAATAAAACTGCTTAAAAAAGTAAAAAAAAAAAAAAAGAACAAAGGCAGAACTTCTTGTTTCTGCCTTAAATGACTAAAAAATGGGACAAAATGTATATAGCAATTGCCCAAGGTTGTGATTCTTGAGTGAAACCTTGAGTGAGCATTGAGTGAGCCCTACAGTGCCCCAGCTCATGGCCAGGACAGAGTTGCCCCCGAAATGAAGCAGGAGGAATAATACCCAGAACACATTCCACTTCCTAGAGTAGGAATGGAACGATCTCCTAACACACGAGGCATTAAGTGTAGTCCTTAGAATGGTATTACCTCAAGAGTAGGGCAAATTATCCTGAGATGAAAGCTATTCTGGCCCCACTTTAAAAAACTCAAAAGCAATCCTCAAATGGATAAAATTATTTTCAAGGTTTTAAACTGAGTTCCAGACAAAGCCAAAAATATTTGAAGGAATAAATTCAACAAACAACAACAACAACAAAAAACGGAACACAAAAGGTAAAATTCACAATGTCTGGCATCCAATTAAATATTGCAAAGAAGCAGGAAAATCTGGCTCATAGCAAGGAGAAAATTCAATCAATAAAAGGAGATCTAGAAATGACACAAATGACAAAATTAGCAGAGAAGGACATTAAAATAGCTATTATAAATATGCTCCATAAACTCAAGGAAGTAGAGGAAAGCATGGCCATGATAAGGAGTGAAATGAAAGATAAAAAGATCGAAATCAAACTATTAGAGAAGGAAATTAAAATGTCTGAGATGAAAAATGCACTGAACAGGATTAGCAGCATGTAATACATCATGAGGAAGTAGAGTTTATTCCTGGAATGCACGGTTGACTTAACATTGAAAAATCAATTATTAATTTACCATATAGAAAGACTAAAAAAGAAAAACCATGTGAAAATCAGAAAAAGCAATGTCAAAATTCAACATCCAATGATGATCAGAAAGTCTCCACAAACTAGGAAGAGCAGGAAATTTCTCCAACCTAAAAAAGGCCATCTGCTGAAAATCTAGAGCTAAAATCATACTTAATGGTGAAAGAGTGAATTCTTCCCCTTAAATCAGGAAAAATCAAGGATATATGCTCTTACTGTTTTTCTGGAGGTTCTAGCCATAATAATAAGACAAGCAATGGAAGACAAGATAAAAAGACAAGAAATGGAAATAAAAGTCATGCAGCTATGAGGAGGAGAAAATAAAAACTAGGTTTATTTACAGATAACATGGTTGTCTTTGTAGAAAATCTTAAATAGTTTGCAAAAAGGGTTACTAGAATTTTTAAGCGAATTTAGCACAGTTGCAGGGTACAAGAGCAATATACCAGAAATCAATTGCATTTTTATAATTATCAATGAACAACCACAAGAGGAAAATTATATCATTTACAAATGCATCAAAAATATGAAGTAGAGATCAATTTGACTAAAGTTGTGGAAGATCTGCACAATGGCAACTGTAAACTATTGCTGATGGAAATTAAAGATGTAATGAATTAAGAATTTTACCATGATTGGTAAAATTTGTCATGATTGGAGGGCTCAATATTTTTAAGATGTCAGTTCTTCCCAAATTGTCCAATAGATTCAACCCCAATCTAAACCTCAAAAAGATATTTTTTGGTAGAAATTACAAGCTGATCCAAAATGTATATGGAAATGCAAAAGACCTAAAAATAGCCAAAACAAGTTTGAAAAAGAACAACTAAACTAAAACTCTATACTGTAAGACTTATAATACCTCAAGGCTTTTTTGAAAGGTTCAGTAACAAAGACAGTGTGGTATTGGTGTAGAGATGTACATATTTATGTAAATGTAACAGAAGAGAGTCCAGAAATAGGCCACGCATATTTGGCAATTGATTTTTGACAAGGGGGCCAAGGCACTTTCAAGGGGAAAGAGTAATCTTTTCAACAAATGGTGCTGAAGAGTTATATAGCCATATGCAAAAATATGAACATTAATTCTTACCTCACATCATTGGTGCATAAGCCTAAATGTAAGAGACAACACCAGAAAAATTCTAAAAGAAAACATAGGAGAAACTCTTAGTGTTCTTGAGATAAGCTAAGATTTCTTAAATAGGATGCAAAAAGCATAAACTGTAAAAGAAAAAAGGATAAATCATACAGCACCAAAAATTTAAAACATTTTCTCTTCAAAAGAAATTGTCAAATAAAAAAATGAAAATATAGGCCACACAGAATATGGAAATATTTATAAAACATATATCTGACAAAGGACTTCTATACAAAATATATAAACAACTATTACAACTTAGTAATAAGAAGATAAAACACCCAATTAAAAAGAACAGGCCAAAAATTTAACAGACACACCATCAAAGGAGATACATGGATGACAAATAAACACATAAAAAGATGCTCAACATCATTAGCCATTAGGGAAATGCTTTAAAACCACAAAGAGATACTACTGCACATTCATTAGTATGGCTCAAATGTAAAATGACAGACCACACCAAGTGTTGGAAAGGATGTGGAGCAATGGAACTCTTATACACTGCTACTGGGAATGTAAAAATGGTACATTAATTCCTTAAACATTAAACATACCACTCCCAGGTATTTTACTCAAGAGAAATGAAAACATATGTCCACATAAAGACTTACATAAAAATGTGTATAGCAGCTTTACTTGTACTAGCCCCAAACTAGAAACAACCCAGATGTCCATCAGCAGGTGAACAGATAAACAAATTGTGGTATAGCCATACAATAGAATACTACTCAACAATAAAAAAACAAACTATTGATACACTCATCAACATGAATGACTCTCATAATAATTATACTGAATGAAAGAAGCCAGCCAAAATACAGTACATACTGTCTGGGTCCATTTACATAAAATTCTTTAAAAATGCAAACTAACCTGTGGCGACATAAAGTAGATTGGTGGTTGCATGGGGGTATAGGCAGGGAAAGATGGGAGGGAGGGGCTTCAAAAGGGAATGAGGAGACTTTTGGGGGTGACGGAAATATTTGTTTTTTGATTGTGGTGATGGTTTTACAGTGTTCAAATGTGTCAAAACTCATCAAACTGCACTCTTTAATTATGGGCAGTTTGTTGTAAGTCAACTGTTTCACAAAAAAAGTTCTTAAAATCCCTGGAGAAATTTATCAGGGCAATTAACATCAGCTGCTGTAACAAGAAACCCATTATCTCAGTGGCTTCATGGAACCAACAAAAGGTTATTTTTGGCTCAGGTACAATTCCTTGTGGGTTGGGCTGTTCCTGAAGCCAAACAGTGATTCTGGGACCCTGGATTCTTCCATGTTGTGGCCCTGCTGCTTCCAAATGCGGCCTCCCCTCTTAGCAAGGGAAAGGAAGACAGAGTATAGATGATCATGACCAGAGCTGGAGGGAGGTGCCCATCACTTCTGCCCACATCCCTTGGCCAGAACCAAGTTACATGGTGGGGAGTTTGGGAAATAGAATCCTCTCCATACCCAGAAAGCAGAGTAGGTCTTTCATTTATTCATCTAGCCAGTCTCTGCCAGAAGAAAAACCATTCCTTCCCAGAGAAGCCAGACTCATAATACCAAAAGAACATGTTCAGAAAGAATACTGAACTTCTCAGCTAAAATACCTGCTTTCAGATTTCTTCACAGTTTTCTCCCAGAACAATGGGAGGGCATTTGCTTTACATTTCCGAACTAAAGAGCCTATTCAAGGGCTTCTTATGAAGGAACAGTTTCTGCCTAGAAGAAGAATCCAAGAGATGAAAACTTGGTTATAGTTTTCAAATCACTCCTACCACCTTCCCCATTCCTTCTCGAAGGTCTCAGAACTTTTAGAGTCCAGTCTAAGCATAGCCATCTACAGTAGGAAGAGAAACCAAGTGCAGCATGATGACACAGATCCCCAGGCAAATTTGCTCAGGGTCTTTGGTGGTCTATGGCAGGATAAAGGGACTTCTTGCCTAAGCAGCTAGATAGCCTCAATGTGTGACCATTTGGGCAGGCAATGACAGTGAGAAGACGTAGATCCAAGGGCTTGCACTACCACTTGCTAACTGAGTGATCTTGGGCAAGACATGTCCTTCTATATGCCTCAATTTCTTCACTGACCAAAAACATGAGAACAATTATAATAACTGTTAAAATAAATTAAGTAGATTCTGAGCACTGTGATGAAATAATGAACAAAACATAGAAAGGCTATGACCCTCGAGGAACTTGCAGTTTAGAGTTGGAGGAAGAGAGGCAAGGACAGGGAATGTGAGATGTTAAAAGTCTATAATAAGGATAGCATCCATCTTACCTCATAAGTTTATCATAAGGATCAAATAAGGTACGACAAATAAATTTAAACTCTACTTAAACTGTAAAGCACCATACAAATGCTAATTACTGCGATTAAACTAAAAGGCCCTGATGTCATCTGTGAGCCACCACATTCATGCCCGACTCAAATGTTTAAAAGGCAGAGGATTACTGAATTGTATCACACATCTGTACAGAAATAGAATGAAATGAGATTGTAATACAAACAGAAGCATTCTATAAACTCACATGGTACCCACATGTAATCTATTCATATTGTTTTTTTCTGTTATTTGTCAACAAAGACACTGTCTATGTAGGTCAATGTGCTTTTTCCATGATGGGAGATTTTGAAAAGGCTGCTGCTTTTCAGCCCCAAGTACATAGTCCATGACATAGATGATTACCAGCATGTCTGACAGCAACACAAAAATGCTTACCCATGAGCCCATCATCTACAGAAGAGCACAAGAGTGAACTGGTGGGTTTTAAATGCCATAAAGACCACATTTTTTACACATAAGAATGAGCAATTTTATTGCAGTATTTATCCTCACTCCTCCCCTCTCCCTCTCCTCAACCCTACTAAAAACATCAGTAAGGCTTTCTACAATACCTGTGTGTCTTCCATGTTAATATAGCACATCACATCCGCAGGGGTAGCAAAAGATCTTCTCTGAAGCAAATTTTCCTGCAGCGGTGGGTCACCCAGCAGAGGTTCCCACCCAGGTGTATGTGGTGAAGGGGCACTGGCTGACCCGACCCAAGTCAGAATGTCACAGGAGCTCACCTGTGGAGGCCAATAGTTTGCTCTGTTCAGAAAGAGATGCTCTGAGTGTTGATCTTACAAGTGTAAGATGATTGATGCAGGTTTTTTCCTAATACTTTGACTTACATCCTGGATTTTTGGTGTCAGTTTCTTCAGGCAGAATCCCTGTGGTTGAGAATTGGGCCCAAGGTTCTCTCACTTTTGTGGACAGGACTAACCATTCCATTTAAAGACAGACACAAAATTGGATAATCTATTCTCTGAAGAAATGAATAAACAGTTTTCTAAACTTAATGGTATTACTTATTGTGAGCTTTAAAATATGCAGGGAACAAATACTGTCTGTTTATTCGAGTAGCCAAACAAATAGGAAAAATGAGATTGTCAGATTTTTGTCTGATTGTAGAATTCTGTCTTTATTCATGACTCAAGGGATGTTTAATGGGAGATCGCTATGTCAACCTCAAAAACTTAAGACATCATTCCCAATAGCTGAGTCTTCTTTAATGCCCTCTCCTTAATGTAGCATTATTCACAGCTCCTTGCTCACCTCTTTCTGTCCAAAGTCTCATCTTGTCCCCTTTGATGATCTCATTACCATGAGATGTTCCTTGTTTTAAGCACTTTGCACATATGAATTATTTAACCCTCATGGCACCCTATGAATAAGGTCCTATTATTATCCCCACTTGCAGTGTTGAAATAGAGGCACAGATAAGTAACATGTTCAATGTGATAAATGGCAGAGTCAGGAATGGAACTGAGACCGGAGGCTCCAGGGCCATGTTCTCAGGGCAACTGACCTCTCACCTGCTGCCTCAGCTTCAATCCTCACCTCCACGCAACGCTGGAGGGGGTACAGTATAATAAAAGAGTATGGATTCTCCAGTCAGACAAGCCTGGGTTCAAATCCTGCTTCTGAAACTCACAGATGTGTGACTTTGTGAATATTACTTAACCTCTCAGAACCTACTTTTCTTCCATAAAATGAGACGATAATAATATCTACCCTGAATATATATATATATATATTTATATATATATATATATATATAAATATATATATATATATATCTCATGTCCTTTACTATCCTGACTTGATTCTTAACTTCTGACCCTACATTTCCAAGATGTCCACTGCACTGCTCCATCCGTATAACCAATAGTCACCTTAAAGTCAAGTGCAAATACAAACTTCCCATCAGCTCTGTTATTTAGTCTGAAAATCTAGAGCCATCTTGAACTCTTCCCCCAATGTTTGTTGATTCTTCCAGTTTGGCTAGAAGTATCACCTCCGTCACCATTGATAAAACCTACCTTATGCCAGGCACTTTGTTAAGTAATTTAAAATACAAACTGAGGTAGATATTATTATCTCCAATTTCATGATGAGAAAGCTGAGCCTTTAAGAGATTAAGTGGTTTGTTAAAGGTTCTATAACTAATATGTAATAAACTGGTATTTGAATCTACACAGTCTGATTTTGGAGCCCATGACCTCATACAATCTCAGCAGTTCCCATGATTACACCTGACTATACACACCTCAGAGAGGAATTGAGACTAGATCTTGCTAGTCTTAAGTTCAAACACTCCAGGAAAGAGCTTGCACTGGCCCAGCCAGGTCAGGCACCCATGCCTAGCCCAATCACTCTGGCCAAGGAGGTGGGGAGTTTACAGATGGCAGCTCCCATTTGAACCAGATGGTTTGGAGGAAAGGAGCGTGATCAGAAGAAGGGGAGGGGACGGGTAAAAAATAAGAAGAGACCACTAAGCTTCCCTGCTCAAAAACCTTCTGGTGAGCCACACTGGTGACTAGATGTACAGAGGGCACCGTGATCTGACATCTACCTCCATTTACATCCCTGTCTCACCACACCCCTTCATACTTCCTTCTCTCTACCCACAATAAACACTAGCACTTGCTTTGCCAACACACCTTGTGCTTTTCAGTCATTGGTATCATTCTCATAGTGTCCTTAGTTAAAAATCCCGTTCTTCATCTCTGCCTGCTAAACACTTAAGCAACCGCTCTTAAAGGCTGAGATCCAACACCAGCTCCTTTGAGAAGCAGTCTGCCTTCAGCTGAAAGAAATGTCTCCCTCTGTACTGTGACATGACCGTGTAACTTTTCTAGAGGCACCACATTCTCTCTTATAGGTGGATATTTTGTCCTTATTTCCCTTTCTAAATGTCCTTTCTTTTTTCATTTTTTAGCCCTCATAGACTCCAGGGCAGTGATTTAGATATAATAGATAAATATCCCTTGAGTTGAATTGAACCCCACCTATTTACAATTCCACTTCTATATTCTCTAGGGTCTAATGAGTTCCATACAAATGTTATTATACAGTGTCTTCTTTTACTGTCCTAAATTTACCACTTTAGATTTGGATGTCTCTTGGCTATAAGTAGCAGACCAGCCAACATAAAGCAGCTTTTAAATGAGGATTTATTATTACCTCATGTAATAAGAAAATCTGAAATAGCTGGCCTTGGGGTTGGCTCAGCTGTTCAAAAGTGTCATCAATAATCTTTCCACTTCATCTTTCCATCTTCAGGGTATGGGTAAATATCTGTTCATGGTGACTGGATGGCTACTGCAGCTATAAGCATCACATTATTATACAATTATGGTCAAAAGCAGGGATGGAGAAGGTGTCCGCACTTTTTCAAGTGTTGCTCCATTTTTATCAGGTAAAAAATCTTTCCCAGAAACCTCCAGTATATTTTTCAGTCTTGTTGGCTAGAACTGGGACACAAGGTCACCCTAAACCACACTAAAACCAACCACTGGCAGAGAGAAATGGGGCTAGCTTATTCAAGGTACTGGGCCCACCTTCCCTGGGCTCAGTGGATTTCTGTCTGATCCTTGAACAAAACTTTGGAGGATGGGGGGTGGGATTGCTCCTGGACGGTCAACCAACAGTGTCTGCCACATAGGGCTAAGTATTCTGAGCTGTGCAAAAAGCAAAGATTGTGCTCACTAGTCAAACTCATTCAGAGAATTTTATTAATCACTATCTACCCTTCTCTTGAATTGAGAGGAAGTTAATATCTCCATGGATATCACTCTTTCCTGGTACTCACTCAACAAATATTCATTGAGTCTTATTACGAGTCAGGAATGTTCTAGGTGTTGAGGATACAGCAATGAAGAAGATAACTGTGGTGCTTATATTCTAGCGAGGATGTTAGAAAATAACAAGCAACTAAGTGTGTCATATTAGAATGTCCGGTAGTGACAAGTTTTATGAAAGAAGATGAAAAAGGATCAGAGAGTAAAAAGAGAGTGTGCTATCGTAGGTAGGCTGGACAGGTAGGTCTCTCTGAGGAAGTAACCTTTGAAGAGGACCTGAGTGAAGTAAGAAGCCAGCCACATGATTACATGGTAGAGGGCAAGAGGGACAGATTTCAGGATGAGGATATATCAAGTATAAAGGCCGAGGCATCTCCCCACTACGTGGGACATGACTCCCAGGGTTGAGCCTGGACCCGGCATCGTGAGATTGAGAAAGCCTTCCTGACAAAAAGGGGGAAGAGAAATGAAACAAAATAAAGTTTCACTGGGTGAGAGATTTCAAATGGAGTTGAGAGGTCATTCTGGAGGTTATTCTTAAGCATTTTATAGATATCCCTTTTTAGATATTAATGTATTAGAATAGCTAGAAGGAAATACCTGAAACTGTTGAACTGTAATCCAGGAGCCTTGATTCTTGAAGATGATTTAGAGGGATGTCTAAATCAGCTTTTACGGTGTGACTGTGTAATTGTCAAAACCTGTGACCGACACTCCCTTTATCTAGTGAATGGACAGATGAGTGAGAAAAAAAAAGGACAAAAAAATAAATAATAGGGGAGATAAAGGTTTTGGGATGTTTTGGGTGTTCTTTTTTATTTTTATTCTTATTTTTTTTTTTGGAGAAATGAAAATGATCAAAAATTGTGGTGATGAATGTGCAACTACATGATGGCACTGTGAAAAATAGAATACTTTGGATGAGTATCTTGTATGTGAATATATCTCAATAAAATTGCATTCAAAAAAAAAGGCCTAGGCATGCTTAAGAGAGGAAAGTGGTATGTAGTGAGGGTGAAGAGGCAGCCACAGGCAGGCTTGTAAGGTCATGGCACCAAGTTTGGATTTTATTCTAAGTATTCTAGGAAAATGCTGGAAGAAGTTGAGCAGAGAAAATGCACAACTGTGATTTGTGTTTTAAAGGTTCACACTGGCTGCTGAATTGGGCATAGACAGGAGAGTAAGAGTGAAAGCAGGGAGATGGTTTGGAGACCTCACTGGTGGTCCAGGTGAGACATGATATGGTGGATCAGGGAGGTAGCAAGGGAGTGGTGAGAAGTGGTTAGATTCAGGATATGCTTTGAAAGTTCAGCTGACTGGGGTGTGAGAGAATGAAAGGACTCACAGTTGACTCCAAGTCTTTGGATATAGAAATGCAAGGTGGAATTGCCAACTACTGAGATGAGAAAAACTGGGAAGAATAGTCTTTTGTGGGAAAGTTTAATTTTAAACATGTTGTGTTTGAGATGCCTACTAGACAGCCAAGAGGAGATGTTGAGTAGGCAGTTATATAAGTCCACAGATCAGGGGAGAATCAGGGTGGAGAGAGTTATTTAAAACCATTGGATGGAGGTGTATACAAAGAAGAGAAGACATCTGTGCTGGTTTGGAATTGTTATGTACCCCAGAAAATACCATGTTCTTTTAATCCATTTTTTTACTTACTACTAGATCATGAGTATTTCCTTGGATCATTAAGAATTCCTTGCATATCAGAACTCACTTAATCATTCCCACAATATTGAACATTGAGGGTTTTTCCAAGTTTTTGCCATTATAAATATCACTGTATGGAACATCTTGGAATAGAAATAACTTTGGCATTTTTGATTATTTCATGTCAAGAGAAAATATAATCTCAAAATTTCTATACATCTATTTGATATGAAAACTGGAGACTACTCTGTACTGCAGATTCTGTCATGTATATACTTTGGCAAAAAGGTAAAATTTCTCAAGAATGTTCTTATTGCACACATTGAAAGAAAGCAGTATTGGTAAGAGGGGCAATAGTTATTGGCAGATTGTCATTGTTTTTAACACAGTATAATTAATTTCAATGTCTCTACCTGCTCATTTTTTTTTGTTTTGTTTTGTTTTGACACTGAACAAGTATAAAAGTAATAAATATATAATTTCCACTACTGGATATAATATGGATGCTTATATAATTTCCACTACTGGATATAATATGGATGCTTATATCTACATAGTCAGACATTACAGTCTCAGAGCACAGCTGAGATCCCAAAAGGAAGTCACCAATAAATGCCATAATGTCGTTGCCAGATCACACACTTTACTATCTGGAGGACTCTTCAACTTTCTCTCATTTTTATGTTTAATAAATTCATATGTATATTTCACAAAGTTCTTATAAGCTTGGTAGTCTAGTCTCCAAACGAGTAAGAGATCAGAATTAGAAGGTTGGGGTGGAGAAAGGGTGAAGGAAGGAATTGTATTTGTGGAACATATACAGGAGTTCAGAAAGCGTGGCACTTTGTGGCCATTTAGAGGGAGGTCTACAGTGCCGGCCAGCATGTCATTTGTGCAGGCTGGTGACCACATGGGCTCCCCACAGAGAGTTGCATTTATCCAGAGTGGGGGATGCCTTTTATTCAAATAAACAAGCCACTCCCTTATCAGGTTCAGGTTTCTCAGGCTATGAGAAGGGAGAGACTTCCCTAATCTATCTCCCAGAAAGTGTACGTTTTTCTAGGTTAATCAGAAGAGTATAGGCTAACAATACCCGGATAAAGCTCCTAGACACAGTGTATAGAATAGTGACCTTAAATCATAAAAAATAAAAACAAAACAAAACAAAGAAACCAAACCATGTGAAATTAGCTTCACTTTTCAGAAGGTAGGGGTGCTTGGCTCATAGCTTTGGTGCTTAAAGGGCAAGTCCTGGCCATTTAGAACAATAAATAAGGTGAATCGTCATACTGTCTGAAGATACCAGGTAAATGGGAGAATTTTATTAGCTCCAGGTAATACAGCCTAGCATTATGTATGTAGTATTTGGTAAATGAGAAATTCCCTTTGGTTAAAAACAAATAGTCAAAAGGAGAAAAGGATAATCCTTTTAGATTCTACATGGTAGGGAGAGAAGCTGGGTTTATTAACAATGCAGAAACAATGCAAGAAAATACAGAAATCAGTATGATAACATTGTGTTCTTTAGAAACATACTGGAATCTTAGTGTGCCTGTTACTAAAATTACTGGCTTCTACATCTACAAGTCATAAAAATGACAGTTCCCAGCAAGATCTTCTGTTAGGCCAAGGAAAGGATCTTGGTAATACCTTGGCTTCCCCAAGGACCCTGAGCCCAGGCATATCTAAATCCTAGAAACTAGAGGGAGAAGGCACTGCAGAAACTCCTACAGCACATTCCAATCCTATTAATAAACGAAGTTTGTGGAAAGGAAAGCATTTAGAACCTATCTTCTGTGTCTGAGAGATAAGACATGAGTTCGAGATTTTGAGAAAGGTGTAGCTTAGGTTATACACATGGGGAATCAGCCCCTCGCTCCACAAGCTCTCTCCCCACTGCCCACCACTCCCCACCAACATTAGTGGCTTTGGACAACTCAGATAAAATTTCTCTTCCCTCCTTCCTTTGCTCACTTCCTCCTTCTCTCTCTTCTACTTCTCTCCTTCCCTCCCTCCCTTCCTTCTTTCCTTCATTTTTTAGTTGAATTATGTGGCTATTGGCTCCCTCTACAATAGTAATGAGGTTTACAGATACAGCAGCTCTTGCTTTTTTTTTTTTTTTTTTTTTCCTTAACTTGTCTGGAAAAGGGCAAAGAGGCTACTTTCACTGATATGAGTGAAAAATGCTTTGCTGCCCTCAAAAAACTTCAGCTGGCCTTTTCAGGGAAGACTCCGTAGAAGGCAAAACAATGATATCATAGAAGAGCTTGTTCCCACCACTTGGAACAGGTCTCTTTTGCCAACCTGTTTGATCAGCTGGGAAAAAGCATCCTCATTTACATAACCTCTGGCCCTCTGTGTTTCGGGATGGCACCATTCCAGGGAGCCCATTTCCATATAAAGGAAGGAGGCCAAAGGCCCACAGATGCAGATCCCACACTCACTGGAAATAGCTTCTCAAAATCATCCAGGGATTTCTGGTCGCTTCCATCTCTCACAGTCTTGCAGAAGGATCTAATACTTGCAAATGTCTGTGTCCTCTCTAACAACCAAAGTCCAAATTAAATTAAATTAGAAAATTTTTAATAATCACTTGTGTGCCTACTGCATATAAGCTGTGGTACTGGGTACTGCAGGGATGAAGGAGGCAGCCCCTGCCTTTGAGAAGCAGACAGTCTGCTGAGAATTAGCACCTAAACATTAAATTCTGTTCTTAATAGACTTCTGAGTCCAGCAGGAGCAAAGTCAAGGTCTTTTCTTTATATCCTCTGCATCACCTAAACAGAGTGTTGGGGCTATAAAGAGCTAATCAACAGAGTTGTTGAGTTGAATTTCCATAATTAGTACCCACAACAGTCAGGGACCAAATTTCGGAGGAAACCACGAGCTCCTTTCTCTCACTGTTGTAGTGGGGTTGGTGGTGGGGGATATAATGGCCATCCCACTTATGTGGTAGGAAATGACTCTGGACAAGAGATTAAGAAAAATGCTTTGTACAGGTGAAATCAAAAGAGGATATCAGCACTGAAATTAGCCTTCACACCACAGACATTGCTTATTGGGGAAAAGAACCTTTCACATCTTAACACAAGTGGTTTGAAGGTTCGACTACTCATCATGAAATTGTATTTGCACTGAATACACACCCTTAATAGTTTCCACTCAGAAATGGAGCTCATCAGCTAGACAGATGTCAAGTTTGCTTGTGGTTCTCATAGCTGGGACTGAACCACGGACAAGGAAATTAAAGGCTGCCTGAGGCAATTGTCATCTCTTCTGCATGTAGAATTTGGCTTAAAATGTTGTCCACATTTACTTATTGTCTCAATACTTACATCTTCTGGAAAGAACAATGCAAGTTCCCAGCTGGGTTAAACCAAATTAGCACAGCACTGCACTTTAGATATTTAAATATGTAAAGAGAAATGACCATTGTTCACATGCTGTAATTTCAAAATGGCAATTTCCCTGGTTTTTATTATTTAAGAGTGAAAGTTTTTTTTAAGATAAAAAAAAATCTTAGCTCCTGAATGAAGAATTAAAATATTCTGCAAAACCATACAGAACTCCAAAGTTAACAATTTATGAATACATAACCAGCAATACAAGCGAGATGTATTGTAGATTCACGGCCCAGAAAAGCCTTTTTTTAAAAAAAATATTTTTTCCTTTTTATAATAAATACTTTATGGCAAATCATTTTTATGATAAGTGATTAAGGAGAATAAAAAATGTATATAGCACTCTGTGGAAATTTTTACTAGCTTTCTCTGGCAGCCTCTGGTACATCATTTCTTTTCCATTTATGTTTTATAGCAGGGGTCTTAGCTTTCTGGTTGTACCTGCGAAATTTGTTAATCAAATGAAGTCCAGTCCCAGGAAGGGAATCTGGTAAGCACTTTATTACAGCATGGCTCCCGGGGATGGATTCTGTCCAGGCTGCAAAGTCTCCTCTGAGTATTTTCTCCAGGTTGAAAACTCCTTGCTTACAATTTAGTTTCTTTTATCTTGATCCCGTGAAATCAAGGACATTGAGAGGGAGCTGAAAGCTCCTGCTGCTTTCCTGGAAACAGAAGGGTCACTCTTATTAACACTCCTAGCCTGTTTTAAATACTAAAGTACCGGTATACACTGAAAAGCCAAGCTGTCCCTTATGCAAAGCCACCTCGTAACTCCACCCACTGCCATGGAAATGTATTCGTGGATATGTGCGAGTGTATGGATATGGTGTGTGAGTGTGTGTATTGTGAGTAGGTTTGTGGAGGGGTGTGTGTGTGTGTGTGAATATGTATTTGTATGTGTGTTTGTGTATGAGTGTGTATTAGCATGTATTTTGGGCAAATGTGTGCCTTCATCTCTGTGTGTGAATGTGTATGTGTGTGCATGTGTGTTTGTGTATGCTTAGTATTTAACTGTTATGTGACTGAATGTGAAAGTATGATTGTATGTGTAAGAGTGTGTATTCCGTGTTTACATGAGTATGGATTTGTGTTGCGTGTATGAATGACCATACATATCAGTGTGTGTGAATATATGTATGGTTATGTGTTGAGAGTAAATGTGTGCATGTGTGTAAGTTGTGTGTGTGAGTTTGGGTGTTGGTATGAGTGTGTGTTGTGTGTGTATTTGTACTAATGCATTTGTGTGCGTATGAGTGTACCTGTGGTATTTGTGTGCATAAAATTATTTTTCGGTGCATGTTGTATATATTTGTGTGAATGTATTTGGGTGTGTATGAATGTGCACATTGTGTGTATTTGTGTTAATTTCTGTGTGTCTGAGTGCATATCGTGTATTTGTGCGAATATATTGTGTATGAATTTGTGTTAATGTATTTGTGTGTATATGTGTGTTGGAGTTGTGTGCGAGTGTGCTTATCTGTGCATCTGTGCGCATTCTGCGCGAGTGCGCGTGTGTGTACTGCCGCCACACGCGTCAACCTCCCTCTTACCAGCCCCATCCCCGCGCGGGAGCAGAGGCGGCCGCCCAGCCCGAGCGGGCGGCAGGAGGGAGGCGCGCCGGGGTGAGCGGGCTGCGCCGCTGCCGCCACCGCGCCGACTTTGCCCTTTAAATCCGTTTCCAAGCCGATTACAGCTGATCTCCCACGTGACGTTTACCTTCTGTCTCTTGGAGCAAATTGCCCGAGGACAGTCCTCCGCCGGTTGCCTTGCGTCGCGCCTCTCCAGCCCGCTTCTGAGACTCGGCTCCCGCAACTTTTGGTGAAGCGGCGGCCGGGTCACTTTCCACCCCGGCGTCAGGAGCTCCGGTGGTTTGGCTGAGCCCGGAGAGCGGCGGTCGGGGCCGAGAACGTGCCCCGGCCCCAGCCCGACGCCCCTTGGACCTTAGCGGCTCTGCGCGCGGGAGGCCGGCGGGGTGCGCTGCGCACCCAGTCGCGAAAGAGGAAGTCCTTTCCCCAGCCCGGACGGGACCCGGCGTGCCCTCGGGGAGCGGGACCGGCATGCACGCGAGGCAGGGGTGAAGCGGGCAGCCACCGGAGCGCGCCCCGCGCCCTCACCATGCAGAAGAGCGTACGCTACAACGAGGGGCACGCCTTGTACCTAGCCTTCCTGGCGCGCAAGGAGGGCACCAAGCGCGGCTTCCTAAGCAAGAAAGCGGCGGAGGCGAGCCGCTGGCACGAGAAGTGGTTCGCCCTTTACCAGAATGTGCTCTTCTACTTCGAGGGTGAGCAGAGCGGCCGGCCGGCGGGCATGTACCTCCTGGAGGGCTGCAGCTGCGAGCGGGCGCCCACACCACCTAGGACCGGTACTGGGCCGGGCGGCACTCGGGACGCGTTGGACAAGCAGGTACCGTGTGGCTTCCCTCCTGGGTCTCTGTCACTAGCCGCAGCCCTCGCTTGCTCTTCTAACCCCGGGGGCTGGGAGGCTCCACCGAGCGCAGGGAGGGATCATACTCCGAGATTCGAGGTTTCCTTCGTCCTCAGTACCAGGACACTTCCACTTGTCTCCCCATCAAACAGGGGTTCTCCCCATCCCCATCCTTGTCTCCTGACCCCCGCCAGGTGTGATCGGCCTAATAGCAGCTCAGCTTTGCTTCTCCACCCTGATAGAAGTCGGGTCGTTTGAGCTTCACTGCTAACCATCCATTGCTTCTCTAGACCTTCCTTGGAAGGATTTTGTGTGGTGACGTGTGTTGACACCTGTTGGATTTAGATGGGCAAGACGAACTAACTTATTTGAAAAACTTTGGTTTCTCCCTTTCTCGACTGGTATATGTACGTTTCATTGCCTGCCGATGTTTGAACGCTGGCTGTGCAGGAACACGTGGGGCTCTTGTGTGCGAAGACACACAAGCACTTGCTGTTGGTTCTTTACAGTCCTTTCAGTCTTTGTGGTTTATGTCAGTTTACCTTGCTAACATTTGACCTGCTGGGTCTAATTATGAAGGTAAATGTGTATTCATATTCCCCAGGATTAATATTTGGTAGCCACATTTTTGCTATGTTTAAAAATGTGAGCATTTTAAAGAATGCTTCTGTGTACTTTAAAATGAATGCTTTGAAAATGAATGCGACCCTTTTATTCTGGGTCACAATTTTATTAGTTTTGCTGGTGCTCACTCTCAGAGGAAAAATAACCCTCCAGGTTTAGTCCCCACCCTCCCCCATTCCTGCAAAATGCGCTTTTTTCCCCCCTAAATCACCATATGATTATTAAAGTTAAAGCAGACAGACCAGCATTATGCACCTAAATGTTTTCACTTTGCTTCTAGATCTCCACTTGAAAAAAAAAGAGGCTGTCCTTGCTGTTGCATAAAAATATTTTGCAGCCTAATTTTCCTTGCAAGTCAGACATCTACTGCAAATCATGGGTGAGAGGTGCTAGTGGTTGAAGGATGAATAAGATGCCTGTCTGCCCCTTGGGGGCTCATAAAACAATGTGTAAAATTAAGAAGAGTTGATGGCAAGATCACCCAGAAGTTTGATTTTTTCGCGTTGGTTTCACTGTAAACCATTAAGACATTTAACTGATTAAGCATGTTTGAATCTAGTAAGTCTGAATTTTAAAATATTTCCTTTGGTTTTTGAGGGCACATTGAGGGTATTTAAAAAACTGATTTCCAACTTTGTAGATTTAGATACTAGAAATATAAGCAGATTTCAAGTCATGAATTTTAGAATTTAAATTGGAGGGAGAAACAAATAGAGAGTTTCTTTAGGTTCTCAGTTTTTTCTCTTTTGTGATGGGATTTTTTAAAGTCATGTGTTCCAAGACCCCACAGGAGCCAAACAAATAGGGTTTTAAGTGTTATTATGTCTAAAATAAAATACAGTACTTTAAATTACCCTGAATATATACCATTGACTTAATTCCAAACTATTTATTCTCTTCATATATATACTAGTATCATGGAATAATTTTTTTTTTTTTTTTTTGAGCTAGGGTCAGGTAGTTGTTACTTATCTATTACATCTTATGTCGGGGCTTTATCTTGTCAACATTATATGGAAACCAACACGTTTCCACTTGGAAAATATCTGGACTCTCATCCTCAGAACAGTTTTATTTAAATTACAGCTTAATAAAGAAATGCAACTTCTAAATAGTTTGACTTTAATATTGCTTTCTAATGGAAGCCCTAAGCAGGTATCTTACTTAGGCTGCAGAGAAATTTTTTTCTCTTTATGATTGTACAAGTTATGACTATTTCACAATCATTTTGTATACCCCTAAGAAGTTGGGAATTAGAACCTTTGGTGTTTGCAGATGAAACTAAGACATAAGAGAAACAAACAACCTGAAATGGATTAGGAGTTGGCTTGGAAAACCTCCCAAATTCTGTCTTGTGTTAGGCATGCTTCTGTGACTTGGCTTAGCTTAGCCAACTGATGATTTCTCTGTCACTGCCTGTCTGGATATTCTTGAAGAGGTAAGAGGGAACTGAGAAGATAAGAAACAAAGCAAAAACACTTTTCCTTAAGTCTACAGTTTGTGTAGTTGGCTCCCTTTCAGTTAGTTTGTGTTGTCGATGTGCTCCCATCGTCTTACGTTGTGAGATGCATAGACCTTCAACATGACCAGGAGGAGGTTGAGGGTGGATGCGAGGCCATAGCAGGGACCATCTCAAGGTGTGTTTTTCCTGGTATGCTTTAGAGAGTTGTCCGAATAACTATCTTCGTCAACCCCGTAAACAGAGTGAAGGTTAGGGCATTGCCACAGCATAAAGCAAGCGTCAGTTGGTTCTGCTCAGCCAAGTTTCAGCAGGAAATATTTTAATAATTTGAAACTCTGCTTCCTAATATACAGAAATTAAGGATTTGGCGAAGATGATTTCCAAGTTGTCTTCCAATTATTGCATCATCTGTTCTAAGGTTGTAAGAGTGAGAACTGTTTGCTGTGTAGAAGATGTGAAAATTTCACAAGATTTAAAGATTGCCAGTCTCTGTAATATGTATTGAGAAGCTAAAGACAAGCAGATGACTGAAGTGGATATTCTGATAAATAAGTTAGGTCAGCAGTTGTGCAAACCCATCATAACCATCATCACCTCAGGCAGAGACATTCTTTTTCACATTGGAGGGCCACAGCCCTTTGTGCCATTTACAGTTAAGCAAGTTGATGAAATTCTTGCCTTAAATTCTGTTTCTCCTTCAAAAATTTTTGTTCTAATTAATTGTGTTTCTAGGTAAGTAAAAAGAAGAAAATAATCCCTATAGCTTTTCTTGAGTTAAATAATTCAAAATAAGTTGGTTGACGGTTGACAAGAGAAAAAAAAAATAAGTTGGTTCAAACCATGAAATTTTTTAAAAATTTTTTAGCACTTTAGCTATCTTGAATTGCTTCCAGTTAAGCAGGAAAAAGCAATGTGTTCCGCCATTCAAATATGCCTAGGCTGAAGGAACGTTTGCTCCATCTTTTTCATTGTGTTCCACGATTTCACTTCGGTAAGCCCTTCGAGATTGCTAGGCCCTCCTAGTTACAGTGGCTACTTCCTAGGGGGTGTAACAGTGATACAATCAAAGTGACTTCGGTTTAAAATCCTTCTTCTTTTTTAAAGTGAAGCTGTTCCTTTTCTCAAAAATGTGTCTGGGTGCACCTCTTTCTAGAAAAGCTCCATTTGTAGAAAATGAAAAATTTACCTTTTATTCCAGGTGAAGGTATTTCAGGAGAAAGGGAACTTGCATTTAGAAGTACCTTCCATGTGTCTGGCTCTGTTTGCAGTGTTATCCTACATTATCTCATCTTATTTGAAACTCACTGCAGCTCTTGGAGTTGGGTTTTATATTGTTCATTTTTGTCTGCGCTACCACTGAGGCTCAAAGAGTTCTAGGAAGATGATCCAAGTTTCAACTCCAAATATGAAGAATAAATAATTTCGAAGAGCCTCCTTACCAAGCAGACATTATTTGAATCTGCTGAACTTCAAGAAATAGCAAATCTGGGTGGGATGGGGGTTGGGAGTGTAATGTGTGAATCACTGTGTTTTGTTTATTCCTAGTTCTCTTTAAATGCTATTTAAAGGACGGTTGCAATTCTTGAGAAATACAATTGCAGACAATTACATTTTCAAAGAAAAATTGGATTTGTTTTTAAACGAATAATTTTACATGATATCCATTTACTTCAGCAGAGGACCTTTAAAAGTATTTGCATTAATGGCGAAAGAACACATCCTTATTAGTCTGGTCTATTTAAGTAGCTGTATCTGTCTTACCTGCTAGCAAGAGAGATGTAAAACAACAAAGCCATCTTCATTCTTATTTTCCTGGTAAGATTAAGTGTTTTATTCAATTTGATTTCAGTTGTTTTGGTGGAAAATATCTCCTTAGCTCTAGAGGTTTGAAGTAGAAGATACTTGCCATATATGTGCAGAATTAAACGTCAGTAATTTTAAAGGGGTTAAAGGTTGTGATTTCTCCTTGTCACCTCATACTAGTCAGTCATTTTAGCCCCTTTAATTTGACCACAAACAAGAATTTAATCATTTTATTGAATTAAATGATTTCAAGGCATGAAGCCTTGAAATTTTTGTGGAGGATTGTGGGTGGTGGATTCTCATTCCTGTTCATGTTTAATTGATGTATAACAATCAACTCAATATTTTCTTTTAAATCTTTGTTTATGGAGGATAAATACAGGGAAAATGGAATAAAAAGGTGTGCTAAATCCTATTAAAAGTTTTAATCTATAATTTGAAGGGTAGAAATTACTTATTACTTGAAGTTTATAATCGTTTTTCCATTTAAAATGAAATGGAGAAAAAAATCTCATGAAGGAGCAAAATTTAGTTATTGTAATTTTGGCTACATTACACCTTACTACTTAGATTATTGTACTTGTCATTAAGAATTCAACATAGAGAAATCCACCTTTGATGTGACAGATGTACATAAAAATACACTTTTATTATGTTGTATATTTTTCCATGGGTTTTAATAAGGGGCAGCTAAATGGACTATTAAATGGGAGTATTTATAGTGAGATAGGCATAATTTTCCCTTCTTATGGCAATAAAAAATAAAGATATTTTCCTTTCATTGCCTGAGGATTAAGTCCTAAAGTGTACATAGTAACAAAAGTTTCTGGTTTTAGCAAGCAAGTGTTAAGAGTTTGTTAAAACAATTGTTGACATTATTGTCTGTTTGATCAAATTGTAGTATTGAAGTTTTTTGTCTACATTTTTCAACATTACATATACATATGCTGCAGTCAATATAATTTGTGGAATAGGAAAACTTATTCTTTAAGATTGTTTTGCAGTGGCATAAATCAGCTTGACAAAACTATGGATTTATTCAAGTCTTAATCCTAATTGTTACATTAAAGTAGCCTTGTTTTTTAATGCCTGTTCCTCTTAGAAAAAAGGAATATGCTTGTATGGTAAGTTGTCTGTTACTCTACTATTGAATATTTAACATTTCTTATGCAGTTATATACGTTGAAGTTTATAGATTTTTATTTGTATCATTAATATTCTAAAACATGAATTTAAATCCAGTATGTCTGCAGTTGGTGGAGTGTTGTCAGGACTAAAGATGTGTAATGATTCTGTTAAACTACTCACAGCAAAAATTCATATCTGAGATAAGTTTACCTTAGTTCAAGACTATAAATAGTAAAATCTTACTTAATATTTAAATGAAACAAGAAATGATGTTTGTTATGTATCAGTATAGCACTGTGGCAAATGTTTGGCTATTTTATAACATTTGGCAATGAGTCTAAAAATTAACCATTATTCCAAAGTTATTCATTACACTTCCATTGCTGTAACTTTCAAATTTTAACAGGTTGAGAAGTTATAGACTCATTAATTTGGCTCTACCAAAAGCTATATTTTAGCATTTTTGCCTGAGGAATTCAAATATGATTCTGTTTATATCTAGAAGAAAGCCCAGAGTGATGGTTTTTTTTTTTTAAAGAATGTGTTCTCACAGTTTTCCTTTTTCCTGGCACTTGGAAACTTTACAGTTCAACAAGAAATTAAGAATTCAATATCATTTTCCTAAAATTCCTCACAGTGAATGAAAAATGCACCAAATATGCTTTTAGGAAAAAGGAAGATCTTCTTTTGATCCTCAAAGGAAGGAATGAGACAGAAGGTTGGGGGATGATTTACAGCATCAGAGTAGAGTAAGTTAATGCAAGTCAGAATTCCTGTAAGATCTGAGAATATACAAATAAAATGATGTTACAAAAAAACAGTGCAAAATGAGCTCTACTTAGGAATAAAATCTATTGACCCTTCAGTGCTTTATTTTTAAAAATGTAGCCCACAATTTCTTTTATCAGCACTTCCCGTACTTACCAATGTGACATTGCAGAAGACCTATGATGGCCAAAACTGCTGGGATCTGCAGAACTCTGATTAGTGGTACTTTACACTATTTTCAGGTTCCCTGAAATGTTTTATTGTGTCACTGTCTGATTTAGTTTAGAACATGCCTGATTCATTTCCTGAACTTGACTTATGAGCCCATTCTATTTGTATGACTAATGTAAACAGTGGGGTTAGCCCTGTGGGGAGAAGGACTATTTGAAAGCGAGCAGTTTCCTGGGGTTGGGAATGTGGGAGTGGGGAGGTGGTACCTGGTCTAAGGCTCATTATTACATCAAAACTCACTATGAAAGAAGTCAGGATGAGATAATGTCAGTGAATCATAGTAATAGGAGGTCACTCGTCTCCAGTGTGAATTTGCTTTCCTCTAAATCGGTGAATATTAGTTTCCAGGTCAGGTGGTAGGATTATATATGGTTCAGTAGAGGAGTTAGACTGTGTGGGGTTCAATGTCAGCCCCACTACTTACCAGGTATATGCTCTTGAGCAGTTTCCCTTTCTAAGCCTGTACGGTGGGGATAATGACAGTACCCCCTTCATTGGGTTGTTGTGAGACTCAGAGAATAATCCACACCCAGCTCTTAGCACAGAATGGTACATGCTGAAGGGTCTGCACATTTATCATCTAGCAATTGTATTACTCCCTTTCTAACATAATTCTTGTCTGATTTTCTTCTTTTAGTTTGCATTAATAGGCTCACTTAGGGAGTTTTTTCTTCCTTCCTTCTAAAAAAATACTTTTAATCTAACACACAATATAAATCGTTCAGGAACACCCTGAATCTACCCGTCACTAAACTTCAGCCATCTTCAACTTTATGCCATTTTTTATATCTGATTCCTTCCTTGCACACTTTTGTTTATTTTGCTAGAATATTTTAAAGTAAGTCCCAGACATCGATATCATATTATTTCACTTGTAATTAAGGTAGATTTTTTTCTTTTCTTTTCTTTCTTTCTTTCTTTTTTTTTTTTTTTGATACAGCACTTGTTTGGCACTTAAGGCTGTATTAGATGCAACTCTACGAAGAACTATCTTGGAAGGAGTTAGTTTGTAACATGTTTCTGTTACAATGTATGTTATTAAAATGTTAGTCATCTTTTTTTTTCTTTGATGCCATTTTAATAAGAAAAAAACTCATGACAGCAGTGGTGAAGACATAAAGGGGGTAGAAATGGCTTTTAAATAAACTTCAGCATGTTAAATCCTAAAGAAATGAAAATTTGAAATCAATTTAACATGATCATGGTGAAAAGGTACTTTCATGATTTGATCCCACTCTAGGGGGAGTTTAAATTATTGGTGGTTCTCTTACTGAGGGAGGGGTGTTTTTTATCTTTATGGAACTCCATTTACCAAAGTCTTCCAGCTGGGCAGTGATCTTGTTTAGAGCCAAGAAGGAGTGCTTCCTCCTCTGATGCCATTAATGTTTCTTCTCAGTATTTTGCACAGTTTTGCAACAGTGAGGGTATCATCCATCAACAAATTTTTTCATCCATCTTTCGAAATCAATTTTAAGGCAATTGCTGAGGCTTCATTAATCAAGTATATAGTTTGCTTTTTTCAAGTAGTGCTAAACTTTTTTTTTTTTAGGTTTAGTTGGTTTCTGTCATATGATTGATTGCTCTAGATGTCTGATTGCAAGAGAGAGATAGTAACTCGAGTTGTCTTACATAACGTTTGTGTGGTAGATAGTGGGGTGGGGAAGGGAGTATTTTAAGACTATATAAGGTGAGTAGTGTTCCACAGCCTTTGTCCTGACTCAGCTATTCTTTGGGTGTTGCTACTAGCTCACTTGTATTTCGGCATGTGTGTGCGTTTTTGCTTCCTCACAGCTTCTGCTTCCTCTTAGCTAATGTTTCTTCAGCTTCAGATGGCCAAGCCCTTCATGGTACTGACTTGGTATCGTGGTCCTCTTCTTCCCTGCAGCATCTCTTATTCATTTGGTATCTTCAGTCTCACATTTTTGTGACAGAGAATTTGATTGGCCCAGCTTGTATTTTGGGGCCAGACAAAAACACTGTAATACTCAGGTATGAAAGAGTTCATGGTATACATATGCTCAACTTTAATAATTACTGCCAGTTTTCCAAAACAGTATACCAATTTATGCTCCCACCAGCAGGGTAATGAATTACAGTTGCTCACATCCTTGCCAACACTTGGTATTATCAATTGTTTTAGGCATTCTAATGGGTGTGTGGTAGTTCTCATTTTGTTTTAATTTGTTTTTCCCTGATAAATAATGAGGTTGAGCACCTTTCCAAGTGTTTAGCATTTGGTTGTCCTGTTTTTTTAAGTACCTAAACAACCTTTTGCCCACTTATTAATGAATTGTCTTGTCTTAGTGATTTGCAGTAGGTTTTTTTTTTTTTAATAGTATTAGGTTGAACCATATGAATTGCCACTTCTCCATTTTTGTATGTCAAAAATAGTTGAATATTAGAATTTCATGTTGTTTATCCTAATATATATCTTAGATAGGAGCCCTTGGTCATTTATATATGTTTCAAATATTTTCCCTCAACTTTGGCTTGCCTTTTGCTTTCTTAAAGGTACCTTTTGATGAACAGAAGTTTCAAATGTTAATGTAGTACAAATTATCTATCTTTTTCCTTATGGGAATTTTCTGCCAATGGAAAAAATGGGATGGGGATGGGGACATCTTCCAGAAGTGTTTTGTGTGGAAAGTGCAGGAGGTCAGGCCATCTCCTGCTGCTCTGAAGCTCAACTGTTCAAAATTAAACTGTTCAAAGCAATCAGGTGGAAGACAGATGACCCAGCGGTGAGTTAAGTAGAATATGCATGCAGTAATTTGAGATCACTACACCAGGTGTTTTCCTTTTGGAGGAAGGCTCCAGGGGTAGTTCTGAAAGACAATAAGTCATGAATGCCCCACCCCCACCCCCATACCTCCCAGGGTCTAAGGTGTTTCCTTCCCAGTTTCCGGTCGTTCTTCCTCCACCTTCACAAAACTGGGAGCCCCTTAACAACGGCCTATAACTTCACCTTTTTCCCATCATTCTCTAGCCATACCCAGATCTCCCATCTGGAACAGTCAACTGCAAGAGGAAGAAGGGAACTTTTATAAAACTTAACCAGAATTGAGTTTTCAGCCTTTCAGCCAGGCTACCCTCTGGGTGCAGTTAGGGAAAGAAAATGCATCATGCCCGGGAATGTTACCAGACCAGGCGGTGGATTCTCTCGCCTCATGTGCTCAAAAGACCAATTCCTGAGACACAGGGGTTTCAAACAGACAAAGAGTTTCATTGCTAGGCATGAAGCAGGAGAGCCGATGGCCTGTCGGTCCAAAATCTGTCTCCTGAACTGCAATAATTCTGATAGTTTTAAAGCATCAAAAGATGGGCAGGTTTTAGGATAATAAGTACAGTGGCCCCAAATTATGTAATTAGAGGTGATCTAATTATTGAGCATGTGCAGATTGATTACATGCTTAGTCACAGAACGTATGTAAGAAAATGGCATCCTTAATATGATGATGGGTATGATTTTTAGTATTACAGTGAGGTATAGGTGACTTGTAGGTTAAAGTCTAAGCTACCGCGCATGTCAGGCAGGCCCATTTTGGTTAGATCCAGCTTTGGTTATCAAGATAACTTTGGTCTTGTGGTGGGTTAGTTCTGGGCTGACCCGGGACCCTTCATTAATAAACATTAGGGGCTGTCTTTAGTGACCATAAGACTTTGAAGTTGAAAAACTGGATAAATGGGTATAAGTGAAAGTTAGTCACAAGGTTTTTACAATCACAAGGGTACAAGATAAAGGCTATGCAATCATTATCAGAGATCAAGTCAGCTGGATTACAATTCAGGCTTCAGGTATTTCCCTCTGTCTACTCTAATATACCAGAAAGTAAAAAGGAATATCTATATAATGATTCAGTAATCATAATCAGTCTTTAAGTCCTAACTTCTCGGTTACAGGAGTAGTCAGGATGGAATCCTAAAGTTTCAAAATAGGCCTATACAATGCCCTATTATATGGATGCCCTAATAACCACCCGCTCCACCCCACCCCTTTCATCTTGATTGTGGCTGCGAGGGTAGCTTCCTTCAGTGGTATATGGACCAGGAAGGGATGAGGGAGAGAGAGTCAGATTATCAGTCCATTGTCGATCACATGGATTAGTTCCAAGGATCACAATGATGTGGCTGCAGATAGCTGAACAGTAAAAATTGTCAGTCAATGGTGAGGCAGCAGTGATAGCCTGGAGAGGGGATTGACGGTCTGGTGTAGCCAATCTGCCAAGACCAGGGATGGGTAGCTCCCTTTGCAATGTGGCCTTCTTCATCGTGAGACAAACGGGTCAGTTTTTGGCAGGAGTCACAGGTCTGCCATACAGTGGTAGCCTCTGCCCTAGAAACGGAGTCAGCCAGGATCACCAGCTTAATTCCAACTGGTCCCATCAGAGAACTGGCCCTTTTCATAGGTATCTACGTGACTCTCCCAGACAGTCCAACTAGCAGCCATGATTTGTTACTAGGTTTGTTTCCCAAAAAGGGATCTTTAGTATGCTGGTTTTTAATAAGTAGTTTTCCAAGTGGTGGGCTCAACAGCTAGGCGATCGGCCACAGCCCAAAAGTCTGAGATCTGCACTGAGCTAACTACATCCATTTTTGGTGTTGCGTAGCTGTCACTGAGGCTTAGTAGCCACAGTAGCCCAATGGACAGCCTAACCATTGGTGAAGCAGGCCCAGAAAATTAGAGACTCTGTGAATTGAGGGCCCCTTTGAGCCAGTAGCTTTGATTCAGGTAGTGGAGTGGGGATTCAAGTTTCCCCTAGAGGAGACCTGCCATTTTTTAATGTAAAGCTGAGATGCCACTGAGGCCAGCCCAGTCACATTCTTGAATATACCATTTCTATTAACAAGCAAGATTTTGGCCCTTCCCACCTTGTCAGTTCTTGAGTCTGAGTTGTCCCCCCTTAATAAGAGAATTTCAGGCGAATAGTCAGACATTTAGTTTTGATAAGAACTCAGCAGCAAGCTGACAGTTGCTTTTCAAAAGATTATTTGATCCCATCTGCATGCCTTGTATTTTTTATTGAATGCTGGATAACATGCAGGAAAAAATCACAGAGATAATTTGAGGATCTGGATGAGGTTATTTTCTTTCACAGAAGATTTACTTTTGCTTTTTTGTAGGCATTCAGTGTGGAGGATATTATCTTAATCTATTTTGGGATTGAACTGTTTCAAACCTAGATTTCAGGTTTTGTGAGAGCATGTCTATTTCCAGTTTTCTCTGACTGCTAAAGTCTTCCTTTCTGGGGTTCTAACGAATTCTGGAATGTTTTCCCAACCCCTCCTCCTTGGTCTTCCAGCCCCATGAGACTGCCAAAAGCTCAGTGCTGGCTCCCAGCCTCTTAGCTGCTGCTTTCTGCTTTGCTTCTTAGCTTCTGGCTCTGTACCACTTATAAGTTGGAAGATGCCTTAAAGGGAAAAGCTTCACAGAATGTCAAACTCACTAGTTTACTCCTTTCTCTCAGGGATCTTTGCTCTTCAATTCCTGGCTGTCTTGTTAGCTCACTGATGCTTTCAAGCAGTTATTTTTGTATTGTCTCTTGCTTTTTTAAAATTGTTCTTGGCTGTGTGTGTGTGTGTGTGTGTGTGTGTGTGTGTTTAGGGGTGTGTGTGTGTGGGGCAAGCAAGTGGTAGGCATGTCTGTAACAAGCTACCTGGCTGTTACCGCTTAACAAAGAGTTTCAATAGTGAATCCAAAAATGTGTGAAACTCTTTTCAAAGTTCTCTGGTTTTTTCCTGGAAACTTATTTGTAATTACTTCTAGTTCAGTAATGATAGACTTCTAAGAAGTCAAATCATAAATGTTCTTTATTTTATCAATTTAATTGTGAGTATCTTTGAATATTCTATTTTTGAACAAATTAAAAATATCATGTGGTCAAAATTTTTACAGATGTTAATCTCTACACTACTACTGCAAGGTGAGGTGTATATTTTGAAAACATAGAGATGTGAATCCCATTTTTTTTCCCTTATACAGTGTGTTTAGTTTAAGCTTTGCTTTTGATAGTTTGATAGTTTTATCTTTCTGTAGGCATAAGTCAGCTCTTTCTTCTTAGAAAGTAAAACAAAATAAAATTAAACTATTTTGTTTAGTATTCTAAATTGTTAGTTTTTATGGACATTGTTTTGTGTTACACAATTATAAGAGCTACTCTTTATTGAATGCTACTTTTGTGCTAGTACTGAGCCAAGCATGTTACACATATTATCTCATTTAATCTTTTTTTAATTGTCATTTTATTGAGATATATTCACATACCACGCAATCATACAAAACAAATCGTACATTCGATTGTTCACAGTACCATTACATAGTTGTACATTTGTCACCAAAATCAATCCCTGACATCTTCATTAGCACACACACAAAAATAACAAGAATAATAATTAAAGTGAAAAAGAGCAGTTGAAGTAAAAAAGAACACTGGGTACCTTTGTCTGTTTGTTTGTTTCCTTCCCCTATTTTTCTACTTATCCATCCATAAACTAGACAAAGTGGAGTGTGGTCCTTATGGCTTTCCCAATCCCATTGTCACCCCTCATAAGCTCCATTTTTATACAACTGTCTTCGAGATTCATGGGTTCTGGGTTGTAGTTTGATAATTTCAGGTATCCACCACCAGCTATCTCAATTCTTTAGAACCTATAAAGGGTTGTCTAAATTGTGCGTAAGAGTGCCCACCAGAGTGACCTCTTGGCTCCTTTTGGAAACTCTCTGCCACTGAAGCTTATTTCATTTCCTTTCACATCCCCCTTTTGGTCAAGAAGATGTTCTCCGTCCCACGATGCCAGGTCTACATTCCTCCCCGAGAGTCATATTCCACATTGCCAGGGAGATTCACTCCCCTGGGTGTCTGATCCCACGTAGGGGGGAGGGCAGTGATTTCACCTTTCAAGTTGGCTTAGCTAGAGAGAGAGGACCACATCTGAGCAACAAAGAGGCATTCGGGAGGAGGCTCTTAGGCACAATTATAGGGAGGCCTAGCCTCTCCTTTGCAGCAACCGTCTTCCCAAGGGTAAAACCTATGGTAGAGGGCTCAACCCATCAAACCACCAGTCCCCTATGTCTGTGGTCATGTTAGCAACCATCGAGGTGGGGTAGGCCAATACCCCTGCATTCTCCACAGGCTCCTCAAGGGGGCTCTACATATTTTTTTCCTTGTTTTTTTTTTTTTTAATCAACTGTATGAAAAAAAAAAATTAAAAAAAACAAAAACAAAAAAAAACATACAATAAAAGAACATTTCAAAGAGACCATAACAAGGGAGTAAGAAAAAGACAACTAACCTAAAATAACTGCTTTACTTCCAACATGTTCCTACTTTACCCTAAGAAAGTTACCTAATATAGCAACATTTCTGTGAACTTGTTTCTACTATATCCATCAGAAATTAACAGACCATAGTCATTCCTGGGCATCCCCAGAACATTAAATAGCTTATCTGTTCTTCTTGGATTATTGTTCCCCCCTCCTTAATTGCTCTCTATTGCTAGTTCCCCTACATTCTACATTATAAACCATTTGTTTTACATTTTTCAGAGTTCACATTAGTGGTAGCATATAATATTTCTCTTTTTGTGCCTGGCTTATTTCGCTCAGCATTATGTCTTCAAGGTTCATCCATGTTGTCATATGTTTCACGAGAT
Source organism: Choloepus didactylus (assembly GCF_015220235.1). Lineage (NCBI taxonomy): Eukaryota > Metazoa > Chordata > Mammalia > Pilosa > Megalonychidae > Choloepus > Choloepus didactylus. The sequence continues at coordinate 17,813,783 of NC_051319.1, forward strand.
CGTTCCTTCTTACTGCTGTGTAGTATTCCATCGTGTGTATATACCACATTTTATTTATCCACTCATCTGTTGAAGGACATTTGGGTTGTTTCCATCTCTTGGCAATTGTGAATAATGCTGCTATGAACGTTGGCGTGCGGATACCTGTTCGTGTCACTGCTTTCCGATCTTCTGGGTATATACCGAGAAGTGCAATCGCTGGATCGAATGGTAACTCTATATCTAGTTTTCTAAGGAACTGCCAGACTGACTTCCAGAGTGGCTGAACCATTATACAGTCCTACCAACAATGAATAAGAGTTCCAATTTCTCCACATCCCCTCCAGCATTTGTAGTTTGCTGTTTGTTTAATGGCAGCCATTCTAACCGGTGTTAGATGGTATCTCATTGTGGTCTTAACTTGCATCTCTCTAATAGCTAGTGAAGCTGAACATTTTTTCATGTGTTTCTTGGCCATTTGTATTTCCTCTTCAGAGAACTGTCTTTTCATATCTTTTGCCCATTTTATAATTGGGCTGTCTGTACTATTGTCCTTGAGTTGTAGGATTTCTTTATATATGCATGATATCAGTCTTTTGTCAGATACATGGTTTCCAAAAATTTTTTCCCATTGAGTTGGCTGCCTCTTTACCTTTTTGAGAAATTCCTTTGAGGTGCAGAAACTTCTAAGCTTGAGGAGTTCCCATTTATCTATTTTTTCTTTTGTTGCTTGTGCTTTGGGTGTAAAGTCTAGGAAGTGGCTGCCTAATACAAGGTCTTGAAGATGTTTTCCTACATTATCTTCTAGGAGTTTTATGGTACTTTCTTTTATATTGAGATCTTTAGTCCATTTTGAGTTAATTTTTGTGTAGGGTGTAAGGTAGGGGTCCTCTTTCATTCTTTTGGATATGGATATCCAACTCTCCCAGCCCCATTTGTTGAAAAGACCATTGTAACTCAGTTCAGTGACTTTCGGGGCCTTATCAAAGATCAGTCGGTAATGGATCTGAAGGTCTATCTCCGAATTCTCAATTTGATTCCATTGATCTATATGTCTGTCTTTGTGCCAGTACCATGCTGTTTTGACAACTGTGGCTTTATAATAAGCTTCAAAGTCAGGGAGTGTAAGTCCTCCCACTTCATTTTTCTTTTTTAGAGTGTCTTTAGCAATTCGAGGCATCTTCCTTTTCCAAATAAATTTTTTAACTAGCTTTTCCAAGTCTGCAAAGTAGGTTGTTGGAATTTTGATTGGGATTGCATTGAATCTGTAGATGAGTTTGGGTAGAATTGACATCTTAATGATATTTAGCCTTCCTATCCATGAACGTGGAATATTTTTCCATCTTTTAAGGTCCCCTTCTATTTCTTTTAGTAGAGTTATGTAGTTTTCTTTGTATAGGTCTTTTACATCTTTGGTTAAGTTTATTCCTAGGTACTTGATTTTTTTAGTTGCTATTGAAAATGGTATCTTTTTCTTGAGTGTCTCTTCAATTTGTTCATTTCTAGCATACAGAAACATTACTGACTTATGTGCATTAATCTTGTATCCCGCTACTTTGCTAAATTTATTAGCTCTAGTGCCTGTATCGTCGATTTCTCAAGGTTTTCCAGATATAAGATCATATCATCTGCAAACAATGACAGTTTTACTTCTTCTTTTCCAATTTGGATGCCTTTTATTTCTTTGTGTTGCCAGATTGCCCTGGCTAGCACTTCCAGCACAATGTTGAATAACAGTGGTGACAGCGGGCATCCTTGTCTTGTTCCTGATCTTAGAGGGAAGGCTTTCAGTCTCTCACCATTGAGTACTATGCTGGCTGTGGGTTTTTCATATATGCTCTGTATCATGTTGAGGAAGTTTCCTTCAATTCCTACCTTTTCAAGTGTTTTTATCAAAAACGGATATTGGATTTTGTCAAATGCTTTTTCAGCATCTATTGAGATGATCAATCGATTTTTCCCTTTTGACTTGTTAATGTGTTGTAATACATTGATTGATTTTCTTATGTTGAACCATCCTTGCATGCCTGGAATGAACCCCACTTGGTCATGGTGTATGATTTTTTTAATGTGTCTTTGGATTCGATTTGCAAGTATTTTGTTGAGGATTTTTGCATCTATATTCATTAGGGAGATTGGCCGGTAGTTTTCCTTTTTTGTAGCATCTTTGCCTGGTTTTGGTATGAGATTGATGTTAGCTTCATAAAATGAGTTAGGTAGTGTTCCATTTTCGTCAATGTTTTGAAAGAGTTTGAGTAAGATTGGTGTCAGTTCTTTCTGGAAAGTTTGGTAGAATTCCCCTGTGAAGCCATCTGGCCCTGGGCATTTATTTGTGGGAAGATTTTTGATGACTGATTGGATCTCTTTGCTTGTGATGGGTTGATTGAGGTCTTCTATTTCTTCTCTGGTCAGTCTAGGTTGTTCATATGTTTCCAGGAAATTGTCCATTTCCTCTATATTATCCAGTTTGTTGCCATACAGTTGTTCATAGTATCCTCTTATAATTTTTTTTAATTTCTTCAGGATCTGCAGTTATGTCACCTTTTTCATTCATTATTTTGTTTATATGGGTCTTCTGTCTTTTTGATTTTGTCAGTCTAGCTAGGGGCTTGTCAATCTTGTTGATCTTGTCAAACAACCAACTTTTGGTGATATTTATCCTCTCTATTGTTTTTTTGTTCTCTATGTCATTTATTTCTGCTTTAATCCTTGTTATTTCTTTTCTTCTACTTGGTTTAGGATTGGTTTGCTGTTCATTTTCTAGCTTCTTCAGTTGATCCATTAGTTCTTTGATTTTGGCTCTTTCTTCCTTTTTAATATATGCATTTAATGCTATAAATTTCCCCCTCAGCACTGCTTTTGGTGCATCCCATAGGTTTTGGTATGTTGTGTTCTCATTTTCATTTGTCTCTTATATTTAGCAATTTCTCTTGCTATTTCTTCTTTAACCCACTGATTGTTTAGGACTGTGTTGTGTAACCTCCAGGTATTTGTGAATTTTCTAAGTCTCTGATGGTTATTGACTTCTAATTGTATTCCATTGTGGTCAGAGAATGTGCTTTGAATAATTTCAATCTTTTTAAAGTTATTGAGGCTTGTTTTATGTCCCAGCATATGATCTATTCTGGAGAAAGTTCCGTGAGCACTAGAAAAGTATGTGTATCCTGGTGATTTGGGATGTAATGTTCTGTATATGTCTGTTAAATCTAATTCATTTATCAGATTGTTTAGGTTTTCAGTTTCCTTATTGGTCTTCTGTCTGGTTGATCTATCTATAGGAGAGAGTGATGTGTTGAAGTCTCCCACAATTATTGTGGAAACATCAGTTGCTTCCTTTATTTTTGCCAGTGTTTCTCTCATGTATTTTGTGGCACCTTGATTGGGTGCATAGACATTTACGATTGTTATTTCTTCTTGTTGAATTGCCCCTTTTATTAGTATGTAGTGGCCGCCTTTGTCTCTCAAAACATCGCTGCATTTAAAGTCTATTTTATCTGAGATTAATATTACTATACCTGCTTTCTTTTGGCTGTAGCTTGCATGAAATATTTTTTTTCCATCCTTTCACTTTCAATTTCTTTGTGTACCTGTGTCTAAGATGAGTCTCTTGTATGCAACATATTGATGGTTCATTTTTTTTTTGATCCATTCTGCAAATCTATATCTTTTAATTGGGGAGTTTAATCCATTTACATTCAACGTTATAACCGTGAAGGCATTTCTTGAATCAGCCATCTTATCCTTTGGTTTATGTTTGTCATATATATTTTTCCCCTCTCTCTATTAATATCCTTTATTGTACCCATACCGAATCTCTTTAGTACTGAACCTTTCTCCAAGTCTGTCTGTCCTTTCTTTGTTTCTCTGTGTGTAGGGCTTCCTTTAGTATCTCCAGTAGGGCAGGACTCTTGTTAGCAAATTCTCTCAGCATTTGTTTGTCTGTGAAAAATTTAAGCTCTCCCTCAAATTTGAAGGAGAGCTTTGCTGGATAAAGTATTCTTGGTTGGAAATTTTTCTCACTCAGAATTTTAAATATATCGTGCCATTGCCTTCTCGCCTCCATGGTGGCTGCTGAGTAGTCACTACTTAGTCTTATGCTGTTTCCTTTGTATGTGGTGAATTGCTTTTCTCTTGCTGCTTTCAGAACTTGCTCCTTCTCTTCCGTATTTGACAGTGTGATCAGAATATGTCTCGGAGTGGGTTTATTTAGATTTATTCTATTTGGAGTTCGCTGAGCATTTATGATTTGTGTATTTATGTTGTTTAGAAGATTCGGGAAGTTTTCCCCAACAATTTCTTTGAATACTCTTCCTAGGCCTTTACACTTTTGTTCCCCTTCTGGAACACCAATGAGTCTTATATTTGGATGTTTTATATTATCTATCATATCCCTGAAGTCCGTTTTGATTTTTTCAATTTTTTTCCCCATTCTTTCTTTTATGCTTTCATTTTCCATTCTGTCATCTTCGAGGTCACTGATTCGTTGTTCAACTTCCTCTAGTCTTGTACTATGAGTGTCCAGAATCTTTTTAATTTGGTCAATAGTTTCTTTAATTTCCATAAGATCATCTATTTTTTTATTTAGTCTTGCAATGTCTTCTTTATGCTCTTCTAGGGTCTTCTTGATATCCTTCGTATCCCGTGCTATGGTCTCATTGTTCATCTTTAGTTCTTTGAGTAGCTGCTCTAGGTGCTGTGTCTCTTCTGATATCTTGATTTGGGTGCTTGGGCTTGGGTTATCCATATCGTCTGGTTTTTTCATATGCTTTATAATTTTCTGTTGTTTTTGGCCTCTTGGCATTTGCTGAACTTGATAGGGTTCTTTTAGGATTTGTAGACCAATTGAAGTCCTTATCTCTAATTTATCAGATCTATAGCTTCGTGGAGTACACTTTCTCTAACTAACCAGCAGGTGGCGTCCACGAGCCACCTGTTCTCCACAACCCAGTTCTCCCCTGCTTTGCCTTTGTGGTGAGTGGGGGAGTGAGTCTTGTGGGGTCCAATTGGTGTAGCAAGCTTGCGTGTGTAGTTGGTGTTGCCCGCCCTGTATATGGGGCGTGTTTCTGGGCAGTCAGGGAGGGGGGGTGGCTCTAACAATCAAATCTCCCTGGTGATCCTGGAGATTTAAAGCTGCTGCAGTAGTCTGATCCTTCAGTTCAGTCCTGCCACAGTTTGTCTCTGCCACTGACCACAAGTCCTTGGTATTGGCGTATGGCTCCTGAGACTTGCAAGTGGGTCCCTCTTCCAGGCCGTGCACCCCCTGGTCCTCTGTTGAGGGATGACTGTGCTATGTCACAGGTGAGTGCCATCCCCCCAGGGCGGTTCTGGGCTGCTGGGCTGTGTAGGGAGGCTCCCAGTCTGCTGAAATCATGGCTGAATGGGGCTTTGTTGATTCACACTGCTCCACCTTCCCAGCTCTGGGACAATCAGCTGAGGTTGCAGGGAAGGCTAATGTCCACGCCCAGTTTTGTGGTGGGTGCCTGTTATTTGAAGCACTTCCGTCACACTGGGTTGTGTCAGGCAGCTCTGGGCTATGGGGCTGGCGATGGGCAGGAGTGTTTCCTGTCCACCAGGATGATGGCTGTGAGCGGACACCCCCCTTTTCTTGGGAAGTTGTGGTGTTAGTGAATTTTCTCAGCCACTGGATTATTGCCTTTTGTCTCAGGGCTCTCTTAGTTCTGGTCTTGTCTTGACCTGCCCAAATTGCAAGTCTTTGAAGCTTTCTGTATTGGGCTTCTTAGAGTAATTGTTTTAGAAAAATCAAAAAGGATTAAAAAAAAAAAAAAAGGGCCCTCCTCACAGATCTAATGGGCTATTGAAATGCAAGAGACAAAGCAATTAGGGCCATTAAGGAAAGGTCCACAGGGCAGAGAGACCAGCTTTTCTTTGGGATTTGTATATGAACCTCTGGGCCTGAGCTCTGCCCTTCCCCTTTCTATGTTCACCAGAACTCCAAAAATCCTCCGCTTTTATTTTGGAATTTTTCGTTCTGTTTTTTCTATGCCTGTCTCCTCTCTGCTGGGCTGGCTGCTCTCAGTTTCTCTGGTGTCTGGTCTCAGTCTGTCTATGGTTGGAGTTTGGATCAGTAGAATGAGTTTCCGATAAGGGCTGCCACTGCAGTTCTCCCTTCTCCTTCCCGGAGCTGACAGCCCCTCCTCCCACGGGACTGAGCCTGGCAGGGAGGGATGTGGGTCCCCTGGCCACAAAAACTTACAGATTTCGCTGATCTCAGCAGTTCCATGTTTTCATGAGTGTTGTATGTAGTATGCCCAAAGTCAGATTGCTCTGTGGTGTCCAGTCCACGCAGTTCCTGGCTTTCTACCTACTTTCCTGGAGGAGTAACTAAAACATACAGCTCACCAGTCTGCCATCTTGCCCCGCCTCTCTCGTTTAATCTTCACAGCCTCTCTGAGAAGACATTGCCCTCTTTATTTTACAGATAAGGAAACTGAGCCTTTGAGTGGTTTAGTAATTTGCTCAGAGGATGTCTTTACCAATTTCAAACCTGGTTAATAGAACCAATTTAGTAACTTATCATTTGTTGAATTTGGTGCTTAACTAGGAGCTAGGAATATATAACCAGAAGGGAAAAGTTTTTGCTTTCAATGTCGTTCTTCACTGTCTGACCTCAGTGCAAATGCAGTTTGAGTAGAAAACTTAGTCTGATTTGGCCACCTTCATAAAGTTTCTGTTTCTGGCAAGTTTCTGTTTCTACCCCAGATTCCTAAAAGTGTATCAACAAAGCAAAGCTACAGGCCCATATTTATCTAAGGGAAGGAGTTAAACTAGCTACCATTACCTGATGAACTATAAGTGGTTGGCCCTGGGCTAAGGGCCTGAGAGCTAGGAAGTGGCAGGAAGTGGAGTGTGGAAGCAGGTCTGTCTGTCTGTCTCCCAAGCACCTACTCTTTTTCTACTGTGCTGCTTGACTTCCAGTTCATGCTTCCTCCCTGGGATCTGAGCAGAAACATGATTGCACTGCACTGAAGATGCAGACGGCAGGGCCATCTCTGCATTTCAGGCTTTACCTGTGCTATGGCTCTTGACTCAGAAAACTTACATGTTAAAGTCCACGTTCTCTGTGCCTTGTTTTTTGTTACCACTTATTGGCCTCTAGGTGTAACTAGCCTTCAGTCTCCCCTGCCTCTCTGTCCCCGATCCAGAAGAACGAACACTGTTGTCTGAAACATTGGACAGTGGAGAATGATAATTGTCGTCAAAGTAAATGCAATCAAATAAGAAGGGGTATTTATATGCACACAGTCTTTCTATTCCTGGCAAGCATATCTTCTTGTATTTGTTATGTTGGCAAGTTTCACCTGTTGTCTGGAATTGTGCAGCCAAATGGTTGAACAGCATCATCCTGTGATTGTAGCATCCCAGCTGTAGTTTCCCACTGTGAATGTTACTATAGAAGTTCATTTTTAGCATGCCATTTTGAACGGAGACCAGCCTCCTTCCTGCTCACTTGTCCTGCCTTATCCTTTGCCTGACTGCTCTTAAGAAGCAGTGGCATTCCGTCTGGTTGAAAGGTACAGAATGCCCAGTATACTGAGGCAGAGTTCCCAAGTTCAAGTTCTAGGTCCACTGGTAACAAGCTGTGGATTTTTAAGCTTTTCATTTCCTCATCTAGAAAATGGGCATGATAATTCCTACCTCATAAAGACAAGGAGAATATTAAATTATTGAGATAATCTATCTGAAAAGTGCTTTGTCAGTGCTATACAAATGTTACTTTAAAATTCTTCACAAGTAGATTTTTTCATAAACGTGAGGATGATTAAAATGGCAAATCAGTTGAAAGTTTGGTTGATACACATGTATGTTCTGTTTATTTTATGGTTAATTTTGAGAACCAGATGGCTTATCTGCCAAGTTTGTGGGCATTTTTATGAGTCCAAGGTTTTTTTATTTCTATGGAGAATACTTAGTAGATAACAAATTCCTTAAGAAATAGTTAGAAGTTTACTTTTACCAAGTGCAGAAAAATATTACCAAAAGGATATATTAGTGGAGGGGTTTTTCTTGGTACAGTTAATCCTTTCTACCATGTAAAACCTTCTTACTATAGTAAACATATGAAAGTGAGATTAGTAGGTAATTTTTTTCAGAAGAAAAAATATATAGCTAAATTGATACTTGTGCTTTAAAAGTTCAACTTTCTACAGAGATTATCTAAAATATATATTGAAAGGAAGAAATAATGCAAGTCCACAGCTTACTCATATTTCTCTCTGCGTTATAAATTGCCACATTAACAGGACATTTTAAGGCAGTTTTCAATTATTAAAGTAATAGGTTTATTGTATAAAATTTGAAAATCACAGAACTATAAAGAAGAAAACGAAAATCTCCTGAAACTCCCATCCCTCAGAGAAAACTATGTATTGAGTTGTTAAAGGACTTCTGGGCCTTTTTCTGTGCATGTACGTAATAGACATTTTTAAAGGGGACATAATTGGGATCATATTGTATGTAGACTTTTGAATCCTAGTCTTTACTTAGCATTATATTATGTGCATTTTGCTTGCCAGTAAATATTCCTTGAAACATTATTTTAATGATCATACATTTTTTCTATTACATGAGTGTACAATACACAGTCTCCTATTGTTGGATATTCAAGTTCTTTTAATGTTATAAAGTTTTTGTTTTTGTTTTTCTTTTGCTCTTGTAAACAATGCTGCAATGAACATCAGGATGATATTTATGAACAAATTGTCAGGTGGAGGCACATGTAAACAACTGAACAAAAAAAAATCAGAAAGAAGTAATCCTTTTAACCATGACGATTATGGTGTTTCTCCCAACTTCTCTACCTAAATTAAAAAGTCGTTTCTCCAGTAAATGTGCAATTTGAGGAAATTCAGAATTTCAAGGTAATTTTGTGTTGGAAAACCCAATATAAAAAAGTAAATTTCTGGGATGAAAGTGCCATCTCATCTATGAATAAAATACAGAAATAAATATGGCCAAATAAGGAGTTTAATCACTGTGAATAAAAATTGCAAAATAATCCATGAATGCTTTTTGGTGAAATTTACTATCCTTAGGGCTGAATTTTGTTATGATTTGTGAAAGTACCTGGGGCCATTTTCAAAGAGCTCCATTTTAATGCAGAAAGTAGAAGTGCCTAAAATTACCATATTTCATTAATTTTGCCTACTTTTTAAAAAAATGTTTTACATTTTTTGAAATTAGCATGTGTCTCCAATCACTGTACACCTTTGGTTGATGTAGTAATTCTTTTCCTAAAAATTTTACTCATGCATGTTGTATTTTACAATACCGTCTTTGAAACAAAGAAATGTGGTAGCTTCCAGACCATAGTATTTGGATTTATTTGTGTATTCAAAGATCCGTTGCTGCATGTTGTACTTGGGAGAGCAGGCAGGGATATAGATGTCTATATTGTATCATACACTATGGGCCTTTGGCCTTTGCTAATAATTAAATCTAAGGACAGAGACTATCATGACTGTGAAAAGAAGAAATTTCAGTGCTTGGCTTTCAAAGTGCTTACTCTGAAAACCCACTTGGAACAATGGTGCATGTTAGTATCAGCTAACCGTTACCTTTGTTGATTTTTTTCTCTTCTTGCAGCCCCTATGCACCACAAGACCTCTGCCCACTAAAATTCTGCTCTCTAAAATACACAATTAGTACCTTGTCTACTCATTTGACAATCAGCTTTCATTATTTATATTCTTCCATTGTGGTTAAAAAAAGACACATTTGACAGTGTGATAATTTTCTCCCACTCTTAAATTTGATTATTTTCTTTCATGATTTAAAAAGACCAAAACAAATCCATTAAACCCTCCTGGGCTGGGATACTGATTCTTTCCTACATTTAATGTCGGTAACAGCTGCCTTACCTCCTTGGACTTATTGTTATTCTTTCCACAGAGGAGAACATTGTATTCTTTGGGGGTGCCGGCAGCCTTCTCCCTCCTGCCCTGACTTTCTGTGTGGCTTTTAATAATGAGGGCAATTTTGGCCACAAACAGACAAACAGAACTCTTGCAGAGAACCACTGAACTTCTTATGTCCTCCCTTCATTTTAAAGAGATAAGCTGAGAATGAAACTTTTAAGCACAAAGGAACCCAACCAGCCAGAACTTCTCATGTTCTCCCTTTATCTTAAAACTTACACTCTGCTGTGAATGTCAATAATGGGCTTTCTAAACTTAACGTTTAGGTAAAACATTTTATTTGAAAATTATTTTTGGGTCTTGGGAGGCAGGTTTGTTTAGAGAGTAAGGGAGGAAGGTTCACTGGCTTTTCACCCTACAGCTCACTGACTCCAGAAGTGAAGTGCTTGCAGAGTGCCTCATCCCACCCCACCCCACCCCACCTCGCCTGAGCCCTATCCCTAAACTTCTTAGGATTGCTGCTAAAATCAGGCAAGCTTTTTTTAGATACTTAGTAAACTTTTGCACATTTGTGTAAAAGTCACTTAAAGTTTTGGAGCTACGTATAGATTTTTTTTTTTTTTTGTAACTCCAATAAACCAATACTAGTTAGTTACACTGTCACTGTTAAGACATGAACATCTTCCATTTTGGATTTTGTTAAGACTTTCGGTTTTTATGGTCACTAGTGTTAATACTATTTGGGTTTTCACTGCTAAATTGATACCATAGCGTAGTTTCCAAGTTTTCCTGGATTACTACTTTGAGTTAAAATATTATATCTGCACTGCCCTATAATTTCATTTGGATTTTCAGGCCATAAGCTCTGATTTGCTTTAGAAATTATGGTCACAGTACTTCCTTGTGGTTTTAAAAAAATGTTCAAAACCATGGTTAGAATCTTAAGGTTCTCAGCAGTCCGTGTGGTAAAAGTGAGAAGGAAAGAGACTTTCTTACAACAAAGATTGTTGTTTGTTGCTGAGGTTTGTGAGTGTGTGTGTGTGTGTGTGTGTGTGTGTGTGTAGTGGTGCTTTAGTAACTTAGGTTCTCTTAGGAAGTTCCTTCTCATGCTAAAAGGTGCTCTTTTTTTTATGTTTTTATTTTTTTCATTTTATTTTTTTCAGTATTTTTTAAAATTCATTTTTATTGATATAGATTCATATACCGTGCAGTCATACGAAACAAAGCATACATTCGATTGTTTACAGTAGCATTATATAGTTGTGCCTTCATCACCAAAATTAATTTTTGACATTTTCATTACCACACACACAAAAATAATAAGAATAAAATTAAAGTGAAAAAGAACAATTAAAGTAAAAAAAGATCACTGAGTGCCTTTTTTTTTTTTTTTTTCTTCTCCCCCATTTTCATACTCATCCATCCATAAGCTAGACAAAAGTGAGTGTGGTCTATATGGCTTTCCCAACCACACTGTCACCCCTCATAAGCTACATTTTTATACAGTCGTCTTCAAGATTCATGAGTTCTGGGTTGTAGTTTGATAGTTTCAGGTATTTACTGCTAGCTATTCCAATTCTTTAGAACCTAAAAATGGTTGTCTATATTGTGTGTAAGAGTGCCCACCAGAGTGATCTCTCGGCTCCTTTTGGAATCTCTCTGCCATTATTTCATTTCCTTTCACATCCCCCTAAAAGGTGCTCTTCTGAATCAAATCATCTAGTTTCAATGGGAAAATTACAGTGTATTAAAAAAAAATTAGTGTATTAAATTTGCTATTTGAGTAAAATGATACAAAGGATAAGGTATGTGTTGGGGGATTGAATCATGTCCCCTACAGAAGGTCCATTTGTAAATAGGACCTTGAAGATGTTATTATTACTTAAGATGTGGCCAAACTTAATGAGGGTGGACCTTAATCCAATATGGCTGAAGTTCTTACAAGCAGAGGAAATTGGGCACAAAGAGAAGGCCGCGTGAGGTAAACCGGACGTAAGCTGGAACCCAGAAGAGAAAGGAGAGGAAATCATCATGTGACAGAGAAGCCCAGAGAACCCCAAGGACTGCTGGCCTGCCTGAGCGATTCTGATTCCGGAGGAAGCAAGTCTCCTAGTCTCCGAAGCTGTGAGCAGCTGGGAAATGGAGTTTGTGGTACTGGAAAGTGGGGTGCTGCTAAGATGCAGATCTGAAAATGTTTTTGGAATTGGGTAATGGGTAGAAGCTGGAAGAATTGTGAGGCACTTGATAGAAAAAAACTTAGATTACTTTGAAGAGACTGTCCGTAGAAATATGGATGTTAAAGGTACCTTTGATGAGGCCTTAGAAGGAACTGATGAATACATTATTAGAAACTGGAGGAAAGACAATCCCTATTATAAAGTAGCAGAGAACTTGGTGAGATCGTGTGCAAATATTAGATTGTAAGTGGAACTTCTAAGCGAAGAACTTGGATATTTAGCTGAGGAGATTTCCAGACTAAGTGTGGAAGGTGTCACCTGGTTTCTTCTTGCAGTTTATAGTAAAATGCAAGAGGAAAAAGATAAGCTGAGAATTAAACTTTTAAGCACAAAGGAACCCGGAGATTGCCGATCAGCCAAAATGTTATGGACTCCAGGAGGAAACAAGCCTTCCAGCCTAGGAAACAGTTGACCAATAAATTCCTGTTGTTAAGCCAAACCATTGTGTGGTAATTGTCCTGACAGCTGGGGCACCAAAACAGTATGTTATAAAGGAAATAGAATTTTGACCATGAATTAATTCACTGGCGATGGAGCGCTAGAGTGGGGTGGCTCATGCCCCGACATGCTAGACCATCAAGGGTATTGGTGTGGCTTTTCTGCCCACAGAGGTTTGAATGTATACCCTTGTCTCTCGTGGCTTTTTGGGAGCCCTGAGTATACCCACAAGCTGGGCACACTGCATGAGAGCCTGGGTACTTCATTCTCTCATTTATTCACTAAACAGGCTTTCAACATTTTCTAACCAAGAAATAAAGATTTAACGATAATTATGATAACTGATTCACTAGATAGATGCCTTTTTCTTACTTTCTAGTATATTGTAGGATAACCAAAAGGAAATACCTGAAATTACTGAAACCCACTGAATTGTAAATTGTAAAAACCTTTTGACTGGACCCACTTGTACCCTCTTATCCTATTTTACAACTTTAAAGTCTTATAATTACAAAGACAACTCCCTCATGTTAATGAAAGAACTTGAATCATCCCAGAGCTAACAGCTGGCTACAGTGTTTATACTTGTTATGGTAATAGTTATCCTAGCTTAGTTCTAGCTTAGCTCAACTCCTTTATATTTGTAAATTGTAGTCCATTATACTTGTTTTCGTAGGTAACATCTCCATCTCCCATTGTTTGAATCCATAAAAACCCTGGATTCCTAAGACTCTGGGAGACAGATTTAAGGCCCTAGGCCATATCTGATGTCCTTGCTTTGTGTCGCAATAAACGCTTTCTCCCTTTGAAACCCAGGTCTCATAGATTGACTGTTATGTGCAGCAGGCAGAGAACCCCGCATTTAATCAGTATCAATTTGCTGAGCAGAAAACTCGGTATTGAGGGCTCTGAAAGAAGTTTAAGGTCTGGTCTCTTCTGTCCTGAAAGCTCCCATCTAGTGGAGGGGGTGAGGTGGTGTGTTTGAAGGAGTTCTCTGATGAAGTGTGACACTGAGTAAAGGCTGTACAGGTTCAGGGGAGGAGGAAACCTGAGCTGTCAGGGAGAGTTTGGGGTACATCTGAGGTCATTCTTGATCCAGGGTTCGAGTTAAACTTGTAGGAAGAAGGAACAACTAAGCACTTTTTGGCTCAAGTTGGGGACCTTTAGATTCATGTTGGAAAATAAAGTTTGGACATGACCAGAAAGGCAGATAGAGCCAGGCTCCATGGGTCATTGGCTGGTGAGAGTGGAGAACCTTAGAGGAACACCAATGGGGGATGGACAAGTTGACAAAATGATGAGACATTGGGAGCAGATAAATTGGAACAAGAAAAGACTGGAGCCTGAGAAGGAACCTAGAAATTTGGTTCTGTTAATAAAGTGTACTGTGAGGAATTTTTCCTGATCACAAATAAGGCTCCAAGAAATTTACATTAGTGTAGAGCAGTATCCCTCAAAGGGAGTCATGTGTTATGAGCAAAATCTATTTGTGTGCCCTTGTGTTACTTGTTAAAATGGGTTCCACTGTGTGGGGGAAAGTCTGGTTACACAAAATGAAACAGGTTTCTTTAAGGCAGGATTTCTCAGTACCTTTGTTATGCAACTGTCTTTCTTAAGCCTCTCTTATTTGATAGTGCATTCTAGAACCCTGGTGGGCAAACTATTGCACTTGGTGGGGTGGGAGTCAGTGTGCTACCTCCGGGAGCCGTAGAGACTACGCTGGGTCCTTCCCTCCACCCCTGTTCCCCTTTTGCTCCCAGCGCCTGTCCCTCTGGTCACCTCCATCTCTGCTGAGTGGTGGAATCTTGGTCAGGGAATCTCAGATGCTCAGTCACAGCTGGCCACCTGCCCAAGGCTTTCTGGGATGAGAGAAGGGCTAGCCGGAACCTGGGCGTCCGTGAAGCAGGGAGTGAAACTGATGGCAGTGGCATCCGGAGAATGTCTCCAGCCGAGGGCACTTGGATGCAAAGCCGCCTTTCATCCTGGATGGCCCATCCCAGGAAATGGTACCAATGGAATATTCTCGATTTTGCTTCTTGGCCTATACAGTCTAAATATTTACTCTCTGGCTATTTACAGAAGAAAGTTTGCCAACCAGCCCTGTCCTATTTGGTAGCCATTAATTAGATGTGGCTGTTGAACACATAAAATGTGGCAGTTCTGAACAGAGATGTGTGGGGATTTGAACACTTGGTATAAAAAAAAAATAAACGTAAAATATCTCATTAATTTTCTATATTAATAACACATTGAAAGGATAATATTTTGGATATATTGGGGCAAATAAAATATAATATTAAAATTAATTTCACCTGTTTCTTTTTACCTTTTTAATGTGGCCAATAGGAAATTAAAAATTACATTTCATTTGCATTTGTGGTACACATTATATTTCTACTGTATAGTGCTGATCTACAGTATGGCATCCAAGTTGATTGCCCACAGAACTCTGTCTTCAAGGAGCGTCTTGAATCAACCTGATTGGATTTTCTTGGGACAAGTTTAGCAAACATGACAGAGCCTAAAGCATATTTTAGTTTGGGGTGTTGTGCTTTTTGACAGTTCAGCTGTAGTTTAATAGATGTCTACTCTTACTTTTAAATAAAGAAATATGTGTACCTTTGTGTTTTTCAAATAGAGATATATTTATTATTTTATATGTTTAATTTAAAATCAGGTATTCCTTTATTATACTTTTCATTATATAGCATTTAAATATATGGACTATATATTTTCTGTGATATTAAATATCATAACTTAATCACATCTAATCTTTGACCCATCAATTCCACTTTTCCCTAAGGAAACAGAAACATATGCAAAGACATGTGTGTCAGTATGCTCATTACAACATTGTCTTTAATAATGAAAAATTGGAAACAACCTTAATGCTTAACTATAAAGATTGATTACTTAAATTATGGGGTGTCCAAATGATCATATTGCCAATATCAATGACAGTAATGGATTATTAAAGTGTATTTATGGAAGATCTAGTATTTTAAAGAGAAATATGTGAGATTATATCTTTAAAAATTCTGAAAGAAAACCAGTTATAACTGTTTATACTGATAATCTTTGGGGACTTTGGGGTTATTTTCGTTTTCTTCGTGTTTATTCATATGCTCTAGTTTTCTGTAATAAACTTGTATATCCTATGTAATTAATTAAAATAATTGCTTAACCATTTAGTAACTGGTATATGAATTAGCTAATTGGGAACAAGAAAAACCCAGAATTCTATGTGAAGATATTGATGTGGCATGGGAATTCATAAAGATACAGTTTATTGTCACATAATGGGTGATATTAGATAAAGAATATTTTCCCCCAGATTGGTCACATGTTGTAAACAGATTGTTCTGATAGCAAAGTAAGGAATCATTGTATCTGAAAGATAAAGTTCTTGTCTGCAATTTCTTCTGAAATCTACCCTGAATTCTCCACCTCACCACTATTGTGGTTGCCAGTGATTTTTCCATGAAAATAATTTCCTGAAATTTTTAAATGCTTCATGGCTAGTTACTTTTAAGTGACCCAGCACAGGAAGGATATGCAGAGGGTGGAGTACTGTGGGAACTCCCACCAGTTAATGGAAAAATTGTTTGAAAGTGAACTAAGGCCACCAAAAGTAGTCTGAAGAGAGTATGATGTAAGAAGCAAAGGTTTATATCATGACAGGGAAATACAGTGCTTGATTCCGATAATCTTTGAATATTTTTTGGCGTTTTGTTTGTTTCCGTGGTGAAATTCAATGCTATGAATCAGTTTAACAGTTTAACTTGAAAAGGAAAAGAAAATGATCATAGTAATTAACAGATAAGCCCAAGCTAGCAAGCAGGGCCCTACAAATGGAATTTACATTTAACGTTTCACAATATTAAACAAAACTGTATACAATCAATCAGATACATACTTATTTGAAATTATATGTTTTGGACAATTTATGTGATGCTTCAGCTAAGTTACTGGAAAATGTCCCTGGCAATATGAATACCATTTTAAAAATTGGTGACAGATCTGTAAGATTATTAAGACATTAGTGGAGTCAAATGTTACCTTCTCTATCCCAGCTAGATAGTTTGTAACTCTTCTCTGTGCACCTCTTACAGGTTGGGATCATTGTTTGGTTATTACTTGTGTATCCATCTGTCTTCTAGTAAATTCCAAACTCCTTAACCACCAGGACTCTGTCTTATTTGTTTTTGTATCCCTGACTGCTAACACAGGGCATGCAGTTCATGTCTAGAAGATGTTTATTGAAAGAAGGAAAGTAGGAGAGCTGTGTACTGCATGTCTTTAATTAGTTCCTATATTTAAAAGGTAGTAGTCTGCGAGTTGCTCCATGCCAGATGCTTTGGGGCACAAAAAGTAACTGACATCTCTAACTTGGAGAATTTAAACTACATTTAATAGTGTCTATTAAAGTCCATCCTCTCATCTTACTCACTACTACTTGAATTCAGACCGTCATCTTACTTTAGCTGCCCTTTGTTGGACTTCTAGGTGACCGCTTTGCTTTCTTTCCAATCCATCCTCCATATTGCTGCTACATCTGCCACTCAGAAATAGTCTGATCATATTATTCTTCTAATGTTGGCTCCTTGTAACTGCTATGTGATGCCAGCCATGTTAGCAGGACATTGGAGCCACTGGTGGTCTGGCCCATTTACTCCCGCTTTTCCCATATCTGGGCCCCAATCACACTGCACTGAGCCGATCACCATTCTTTGAGCAAGCCCCTGTGCTTCACTGTTTTCTCTGCTTGCAATGTTCCCCAGCTTCCTATTTTTGCCAGGTGAGCTCCCTTCACTAGAAGATGAGCTCCAAGGCTCTACCAGGGAGTCTGCGGCACCCTCCACAGTGCCCCAGAGCACTGGACACAGGTCCCTTTATAGTACTAATCAGCTTGCCAAATTACAATGATCTTTTTATGTTTCTGTCTTCTTCATAACTTCTGCTTCTTTGAATACCCCTTTATTCAGCTACAATGCTCAGGAAGTGGAAACTCCATTTATTGACTGTTGACTGTGTGTCAGGCACTGTGGTAGATTTGGTTCCCATTGGATTATAAAGGTCCTTGGGGTCAGGAAACACAGTTTACCCTAGACTGTGTATCTAGTCAGGGGCTCTTTAAATAAGATGTGTTGGTTGGGCTTAGACCTCTCCACTGCCATTTAAAAATAGACACGTAGCCTAGGTCATTTGGCTTCAACAATCATTTATTGCAGCTTCATGCAAAGACAGTTTTTGGAAAAAAACTGGTGGGTGATTCTGTACTGATGTAACTCATAACTTATTTACTCTGCTGCTTTGTTTTTGACCAAATCCTTGCATGCCAGAAGGAGGACAGACCAGGGAGGGAAACCGAGGAAGCTGGTTTCCTCCTTATTCTCCGAAAGCTGTCCTGAAACACTGAGAAGAAAGGAGAATGAAGTCAGAATCACAAAGAGTGTAACATGTAGATTCTTGGTTAAAGGAAAACCACTGTGGATACAAGATTAATGCACATAAGTCAGTAATGTTTCTATATGCTAGAAATGAACAAACTGAAGAGACACTCAAGAAAAAGATACCATTTTCAATAGCAACTAAAAAAATCAAGTACCTAGGAATAAACTTAACCAAAGATGTAAAAGACCTACACAAAGAAAACTACATAATTCTACTAAAAGAAATAGAAGGGGACCTTAAAAGATGGAAAAATATTCCACGTTCATGGATAGGAAGGCTAAATGTCATTAAGATGTCAATTCTACCCAAACTCATCTACAGATTCAATGCAATCCCAATCAAAATTCCAACAACCTACTTTGCAGACTTGGAAAAGCTAGTAATCAAATTTATTTGGAAAGGGAAGATGCCTCAAATTGCTAAAGACACTCTAAAAAAGAAAAAAGTGGGAGGACTTATACTCCCTGACTTTGAAGCTTATTATAAAGCCACAGTTGTCAAAACAGCATGGTACTGGCACAAAGATAGACATATTGATCAGTGGAATTGAATTGAGAATTCAGAGATAGACCCCCAGATCTGTGGCCGACTGATCTTTGATAAGGCCTTCAAAGCCACTGAACTGGGACATAACAGTCTTTTCAACAAATGGGGCTGGGAGAGTTGGATATCCATATCCAAAAGAATGAAAGAGGACCCCTACCTCACACTGTACACAAAAATTAACTCAAAGTGGATCAAAGATCTCAATATAAAAGAAAGTACCATAAAACTCCTAGAAGATAATGTAGGGAAGCATCTTTAAGACCTTGTATTAGGCGACCACTTCCTAGACTTTACATCCAAAGCACAAGCAACAAAAGGAAAAAAATAGATAAATGGGAATTCCTCAAGCTTAGAAGTTTCTGTACCTCAAAGGAATTTCTCAAAAAAGTGAAGAGGCAGCCAAGTCAATGGGAAAATATTTTTGGAAACCATGTATCTGACAAAAGACTGATATCATGCATATATAAAGAAATCCTACAACTCAATGACAATAGTACAGACAGCCCAATTATAAAATGGGCAAAAGATATGAAAAGACAGTTCTCTGAAGAGGAAATACAAATGGCCAAGAAACACATGAAAAAATGTTCAGCTTCACTAGCTGTTAGTGAGATGCAAATTAAGACCACAACGAGATACCATCTCACACCAATTAGAATGGCTGCCATTAAACAAACAGGAAACTACAAATGCTGGAGAAGATGTGGAGAAATTGGAACTCTTATTCATTGTTGGTGGGACTGTATAATGGTTCAGCCACTCTGGAAGTCAGTCTGGCGGTTCCTTAGAAAACTAGGTCTAGAGTTACCCTTCGATCCAGTGGTTGCACTTCTCGGTATTTACCTGGAAGATCTGAAAGCAGTGATGCAAACAGATATCTGCACATCAATGTTCATGGCAGCATTATTCACAATTGCCAAGAGATGGAAACAACCCAAATGTCCTTCAACAGATGAGTGGATAATAAAATGTGGTATATACACACGATGGAATACTACGCGGCAGTAAGAAGGAACGATGTTGTGAAACATATGACAACATGGATGAGCCTTGAAGACATAATGCTGAGCAAAATAAGCCAGGCACAAAAAGAGAAGTATTATATGCTACCACTAATGTGAATATTGAAAAATGTAAAACAAATGTTTTATAATGTAGAATGTAGGGGAACTAGTGATAGAGAGCAATTAAGGAAGGGGGAATGATAACCCAATAAGAACAGATAAGCTATCATGGGTAAATTTAATGTTCTGGAAATGCCCAGGAATGACTATGGTCTGTTAATTTCGGATGGGTATGATAGGAACAAGTTCACAGAAATGTTGCTATATTAGGTTATTTTCTTAGGGTAGAGTAGGAACATGTTGGAAGTAAAGTAGTTAGGTTAGTTGTCTTTTTCTTCCTCCCTTGTTATGGTTTGTTTGAAATTTTTTTTTAATTGTATGTTTTAAAAAATTTTTTGTTTATATAGTTGATTAAAAAAAGAATTAAATAAAAAAATGAAAAAAAATATGCAGAGCCCCCTTGAGGAGCTGGTGGAGAATGCAGGGGTATTGGCCTACCCCACCTCGATGGTTGCTGATGTGCTCACAGACATAGGGGACTGGTAGTTTGATGGGCTGAGCCCTCCACCACAGGACTTGCCCTTGGGAAAACTGTTGCTGCAAAGGAGAGACTAAGCCTCCTTATAATTGTGCCTAAGAGCCTCCTCCCAAATGCCTCTTTGTTGCTCAGATGTGGCCCTCTCTCTCTAGCTAAGCCAACTTGGCAGGTGAAATCACTGCCCTCCCCTCTACGTGGGATCTTATACCCAGGGGAGTGAATCTCCCTGACAACATGGAATATGACTCCGGGGGAGGAATCCAGACCCAGCATCGTGGGGTGGAGAACATCTTCTTGACCAAAAGAGGGATGTGAAAGGAAATGAAGTAAGCTTCAGTAGCAGAGAAATTCCAAAAGGAGCCGAGAGGTCACTCTGGTGGGCACTCTTACGCACAATTTAGACAACCCTTTTTAGGTTCTAAAGAATTGGGGTAGCTGGTGGTGGATACCTGAAACTATCAAACTACAACCCAGAACCCATGAATCTTGAAGACGATTGTATAAAAATGTAGCTTATGAGGGGTGACAATGGGATTGGGAAAGCCATAAGGACCACACTCCCCTTTGTCTAGTTCATGGATGGATGAGTAGAAAAATGGGGGAAGGAAAAAACAAAACAAAACAAAACAAAAGGCACCCAGTGTTCTTTTTTACTTTAATTGCTGTTTTTCACTTTAATTTTTATTCTTATTATTTTTGTGTGTGTGGTAATGAAAATGTCAAATATCAGTTTTGGTGATGAATGTACAACTATATAACGGTACTGTAAACAACTGAATGTATGCTTTGTTTTGTATGACTGCATGGTATGTGAATATATCTCAATAAAATAAAAAAAAAAAAGGAAAACCACTGTGAAATGGCTCATCACAATTTCACATGACTTGAAATACTTCATGACATACCTTCATTTCTCCAACTGCCACCTCCATCTGCCCTGTTCCTTCTTGCCCCTGTTTTTGATTATGGTGTGAAACTCCTTTCTCCCATCTCTCTGCCAATCCAAGGAGTATTTCCTTAGCTACCTCAGGGTTTACCTCCACAGCGCTTCTTGATCTATCTCTGTCATCCTTCTCCTTCATTTCACTTATACCACATTATCATTCCTAGTTATAGGTACTTTTGCAAAAATTGAATTTCAAGTATAGAATTTCCATGTCTTTATTTAGACTGCAAAATCCTTCTAGCCATTATTCTTTTGTGTTACCTAGAGTTCTTAGAACCATTCTAGGAAGGAAGTTAATAAATAATAGAGGCTTGCTAAATTAAGTCCCTGTAAAGTGTTTAAAATCTTTATTGATGTACGTATATAATCAAGGGCCCTGATGAACACTTTTGCATTTAATTACTATCAATCAGAATAGAAACATACTGCCTGGCTTGAGAACCTCAGTTGGCTACACACTATCACTCTAACCTTTCTGTGCTTCAGTTTTCTCATGTCTTAATGAGGCTAAAAGTAACATCTACCTCATAGGGCTGATGCAAGTATAACATTGTGAGAAAGCTTGTCAAATGCCTAACAATGCTAGCACATAGTAAATGCTTAATAAGTATTTGACATGTGTAGCTTGTACATACAAATCCAGAAAAATAAAACATAACAAAATATGTGTAGTTTGTGCATACATAATTTACCCTAATGATCATATAGTTTGCTTAAGTTGCAGACAATTTTTAAAAAATTGTGCATCAGAAAGTTGAATATTATTGTTATTGATTTCTTTAGAAAGAACTCCCTGTTGAATGTTGATATTCAAAATCAGTTTAAGCCTGCTGTATAAAATCTAATGTAAAAATATTGGGATGTTAAAGAGAATTGAACAAAAACACACTTATGGAAATGTTTTTTATGATTTTGTCCATTTCTTTGTAGCCATTTTTAGGTTAGAGCATCTAATTTAATGAGAATTCCTTAAAGATCCCTCTGTGTGAAATTTTGTATTGGAGCAACCTTTATCATTGGAATAATGTTGCAGAGTTTGGAGCTATTACTGTAGAGTAGTGAAAAATGTTTTCATAAAGTACCAAATTGTGTTAGCAAATGAGAACTGGAAGACGGAATGGGCTAAGAATATAGCAGCTACCCCCTCTCCCCTAACATACTGAAAGTAAACAGTTTCATTTTTTGAAGTTTTTGAAGCATGGGCTTTATTATACTCCTGAATTTTACAATGTATACTATTGCTGCCAAAATAATGCAATGTAGTTATAATGTAGTTAATCATGCCATCAGTCAATTTATAAAATGCAATATAATCATTTGGTGGTAAAATGCAGTTACAATAATGGTGAGATGAGAAGGAAGGACCAGCCTTCTGGGAGGTATTTCCTCATTTCTAGAATACTGTTCTGTGTTCAGATTGTTCATTGCATTCTGAGATGCCTGTCCTTATGCACTTCCCCTTCCTTTGCTCTCCCACCCTACCTTAGAGGTGGGGAGAGAAGGAGATGGCCTTGTACATAAACATGGCAGACATGGAGCTGGAGGCTGAGAAGGAGCTATGACTCCCTGGTGTATTAGCACAAAAGTACCTTCCATTTGCTAAGGCCAGTGCTCTGTAGGCCCAAAGGAAACACCATTTTTTTTTTTTTCATCTTTCTAATCTGACCACTAGAGGTCTTTTTTCCCTGCCTACATGGAGCGCCATTTTCTAAATTGTGCAAAGCCACAATGTATTGTCTAGTGGTGGCTTAGTTTCCAAGTTCTGTAGGAAGTACATAAGTTCCCTCAAACCCACAGTTGCATGGCTGACCAGGAACAGATTCTTGGAACCCTGAGAACACTCCCTACCACTCTTGGGGAGAGTGGGGAGAGAGCTCCAGGCCGAAGCAGTCAGGACCCCCATTGCTGGGCTGAAGGAGGTCTACGATTGGGGCTTCCTGTCTGCTGGGAGCATTTTCCTTTCTCTAGTGGGCTTGCGTCAGGAGCTCTTTGTGGCAGTAACCCTAATTTTATTGAGCAGGCCCTTCAGCTTAGGTGAAGGCCTGGTGGGGACCTGAGATAGGGGCTTGTCAGGTCCCCAGCTGCTCTTGTGTCCCTGCTCTGTGCCTGTCACGCAACCATCCACAGATCTAGCACCTGCCCCAGCCCCTCCCCCAGAATACCCCACAGCCAGACTCTGAGCTTGCAGGTGCTCTGGACCCCTGTTTGGCCTGGCCCTTGTACTTCCCAGCTGAGTTCTCCCTTCATGTGGGTTGAATTGCTGGCTGCTGGCCAGGATGCCCTTATTCTGGTAATTTCTGAACTCTGTTCTCGGAGAATTCCTTTGTATGACTCTGGGAAGGAGCAGAGTTAAGTACAGTGCATTCAAATTGTCCTTGTGCATTTAGAAATGCAGATGTCTTAGGACATGAAGTTTCACACAAGATGAGCTATGTAAGCTCAGGTTCATTGTAGAT
Source organism: Choloepus didactylus (assembly GCF_015220235.1). Lineage (NCBI taxonomy): Eukaryota > Metazoa > Chordata > Mammalia > Pilosa > Megalonychidae > Choloepus > Choloepus didactylus. The sequence continues at coordinate 17,837,316 of NC_051319.1, forward strand.
AGTAAGAGTTTGTTAATCGGACTAGAACAGGAAATTTACCTCTAGTACTTTAAAACCTCATTTTCAATTTACTCTAGATTTCTGGAACCCTTTTTTTGTGTCAGCACCTCCTAATTTTATATGTTCACTGACAGAACATTTGAACTTCAGGGATCTCAGAGAAGTGCCACTCAAACCTTACTGTACATGTGAATCATGCGGGTGTCTTGTTAAAATGCAGCCTGATTTGGTATTTCTGGGGTGGAGGCTGAGATTCTGCATTTCTAACAAGCTCGAGGAAAACTTTATCAGACTTCTCTCATTCAGTAGTTTGGATATATATGTCCCCCAGAAAAGCCATATTCTTTAATGCAATCTTTTTTTTTTTTTTTTTTTACAAAACAAATTGTACTTTCGATTGTTTACAGTACCATTACATAGTTGTACATTCATCACCTAAATCAATCCCTGACACCTTCATTAGCACACACACAAAAATAACAAGAATAATAATTAGAGTGAAAAAGAGCAATTGAAGTAAAAAAGAACACTGGGTACCTTTGTCTGTTTGTTTCCTTCCCCTACTTTTCTACACATCCATCCATAAACTAGACAAAGTGGAGTTTGGTCCTTATGGCTTTCCCAATCCCATTGTCACCCCTCATAAGCTACATTTTTATACAACTGTCTTCGAGATTCATGGGTTCTGGGTTGTAGTTTGATAGTTTCAGGTATCCACCACCAGCTACCCCAATTCTTTAGAACCTAAAAAGGGTTGTCTAAAGTGTGCATAAGAGTGCCCACCAGAGTGACCTCTCGGCTCCTTTTGGAATCTCTCTGCCACTGAAGCTTATTTCATTTCCTTTCACATCCCCCTTTTGGTCAAGAAGATGTTCTCCGTCCCACGGTGCAGGGTCTACATTCCTCCCTGGGAGTCATATTCCACGTTGCCAGGGAGATTCACTTCCCTGGGTGTCTGATCCCACGTAGGGGGGAGGGCAGTGATTTCACCTTTCAAGTTGGCTTAGCCAGAGAGAGAGGGCCACATCTGAGCAACAAAGAGGCATTCAGGAGGAGACTCTTAGGCACAAATACAGGGAGGCCTAGCCTCTCCTTTGTAGCAACCGTCTTCCCAAGGGTAAAACTTATGGTAGAGGGCTCAACCCATCAAACCACCAGTCCCCTATGTCTGTGGTCATGTTAGCAACCATGGAGGTGGGGTAGGCGAATACCCCTGCATTCTCCACAGGCTCCTCAAGGGGGCACTACATCTTTTTTTTTTTTTTTTTTTTTTCCCTTGTTTGTCTTTTTTCTTTTTTTTTTTTTTTTTAACTTTCCCTTCTTTTTTCAAATCACCTGTATGAAAAAAAAAAGTTAAAAAGAAAACAAACATACAATAAAAGAGCATTTCAAAGAGACCATAGCAAGGGAGTAAGAAAAAGACAACTAACCTAAGATAACTGCTTAACTTCCAACATGTTCCTACTTTACCCCAAGAAAGTTACATAATATAGCAACATTTCAGTGAACTTGTTCCTACTACAACCATCAGAAATTAACAGACCATAGTCATTTCTGGGCATCCCCAGAACGTTAAATAGCTTATCTGTTCTTCCTGGATTATTGTTCCCCCTTCCTTAATTGCTCTCTACTGCTAGTTCCCCTACATTCTACATTATAAACCATTTGTTTTACATTTTTCAAAGTTCACATTAGTGGTAGCATATAATATTTCTCTTTTTGTGCCTGGCTTATTTCGCTCAGCATTATGTCTTCAAGGTTCATCCATGTTGTCATATGTTTCACCAGATCGTTCCTTCTTACTGCCGCGTAGTATTCCATCGTGTGTATATACCACATTTTATTTATCCACTCATCTGTTGAAGGACATTTGGGTTGTTTCCATCTCTTGGCAATTGTGAATAATGCTGCTATGAACATTGGCGTGCAGATATCTGTTCGTGTCACTGCTTTCCGATCTTCCGGGTATATACCGAGGAGTGCAATCGCTGGATCGAATGGTAGCTCTATATCTAGTTTTCTAAGGAACTGCCAGACTGACTTCCAGAGTGGCTGAACCATTATACAGTCCCACCAACAATGAATAAGAGTTCCAATTTCTCCACATCCCCTCCAGCATTTGTAGTTTCCTGTTTGTTTAATGGCAGCCATTCTAACCGGTGTTAGATGGTATCTCATTGTGGTCTTAATTTGCATCTCTCTAATAGCTAGTGAAGCTGAACATTTTTCAATGTGTTTCTTGGCCATTTGTATTTCCTCTTCAGAGAACTGTCTTTTCATATCTTTTGCCCATTTTATAATTGGGCTGTCTGTACTATTGTCATTGAGTTGTAGGATTTCTTTGTATATGCAAGATATCAGTCTTTTGTCAGATACATGGTTTCCAAAAATTTTTTCCCATTGAGTTGGCTGCCTCTTTACCTTTTTGAGAAATTCCTTTGAGGTGCAGAAACTTCTAAGCTTGAGGAGTTCCCATTTATCTATTTTCTCTTTTGTTGCTTGTGCTTTGGGTGTAAAGTCTAGGAAATGGCCTCCTAATACAAGGTCTTGAAGATGTTTTCCTACATTATCTTCTAGGAGTTTTATGGTACTTTCTTTTATATTGAGATCTTTGGTCCATTTTGAGTTAATTTTTGTGTAGGGGGTGAGGTAGGGGTCCTCTTTCATTCTTTTGGATATGGATATCCAACTCTCCCAGCCCCATTTGTTGAAAAGACCATTATGGCTCAGTTCGGTGACTTTGGGGGCCTTATCAAAGATCAGTCGGCCATAGATCTGAGGGTCTATCTCTGAATTCTCAATTCGATTCCATTGATCTATATGTCTATCTTTGTGCCAGTACCATGCTGTCTTGGCAACTGTGGCTTTATAATAAGCTTCAAAGTCAGGGAGTGTAAGTCCTCCCACTTCGTTTTTCTTTTTTAGAGTGTCTTTAGCAATTCGAGGCATCTTCCCTTTCCAAATAAATTTGATAACTAGCTTTTCCAAGTCTGCAAAGTAGGTTGTTGGAATTTTGATTGGGATTGCATTGAATCTGTAGATGAGTTTGGGTAGAATTGACATCTTAATGACATTTAGCCTTCCTATCCATGAACATGGAATATTTTTCCATCTTTTAAGGTCCCCTTCTATTTCTTTTAGTAGAGTTATGTAGTTTTCTTTGTATAGGTCTTTTACATCTTTGGTTAAGTTGATTCCTAGGTACTTGATTTTTTTAGTTGCTATTGAAAATGGTATCTTTTTCTTGAGTGTCTCTTCAGTTTGTTCATTTCTAGCATATAGAAACATTACTGACTTATGTGCATTAATCTTGTATCCCGCTACTTTGCTAAATTTGTTTATTAGCTCTAGTAGGTGTATCGTTGATTTCTCAGGGTTTTCTAGATATAAGATCATATCATCTGCAAACAATGACAGTTTTACTTCTTCTTTTCCAATTTGGATGCCTTTTATTTCTTTGTCTTGCCGGATTGCCCTGGCTAGCACTTCCAGCACAATGTTGAATAACAGTGGTGACAGCGGGCATCCTTGTCTTGTTCCTGATCTTAGAGGGAAGGCTTTCAGTCTCTCACCATTGAGTACTATGCTGGCTGTGGGTTTTTCATATATGCTCTTTATCATGTTGAGGAAGTTTCCTTCAATTCCTACCTTTTGAAGTGTTTTTATCAAAAAGGGATGTTGGATTTTGTCAAATGCTTTTTCAGCATCTATTGAGATGATCAATTGATTTTTCCCTTTCGAGTTTTTAATGTGTTGTAATACATTGATTGTTTTTCTGATGTTGAACCATCCTTGCATGCCTGGAATGAACCCCACTTGGTCATGGTGTATGATTTTTTTAATGTGTCTTTGGATTCGATTTGCAAGTATTTTGTTGAGGATTTTTGCATCTATATTCATTAGGGAGATTGGCCGGTAGTTTTCCTTTTTTGTAGCATCTTTGCCTGGTTTTGGTATTAGATTGATGTTAGCTTCATAAAATGAGTTAGGTAGTGTTCCATTTTTTTCAATGTTTTGAAAGAGTTTGAGTAAGATTGGTGTCAGTTCTTTCTGGAAAGTTTGGTAGAATTCCCCTGTGAAGCCATCTGGCCCTGGGCATTTATTTGTGGGAAGATTTTTGATGACTGATTGGATCTCTTTGCTTGTGATGGGTTGGTTGAGGTCTTCTATTTCTTCTCTGGTCAGTCTAGGTTGTTCATATGTTTCCAGGAAATTGTCCATTTCTTCTACATTATCCAGTTTGTTGCCATACAGTTGTTCATAATATCCTCTTATAATTTTTTTAATTTCTTCAGGATCTGCAGTTATGTCACCTTTTTCATTCATTATTTTGTTTATATGGGTCTTCTCTCTTTTTGATTTTGTCAGTCTAGCTAGGGGCTTGTCAATCTTGTTGATCTTCTCAAAGAACCAACTTTTGGTGATATTTATCCTTTCTATTGTTTTTTTGTTCTCTATGTCATTTATTTCTGCTTTAATCCTTGTTATTTCTTTTCTTCTACTTGGTTTAGGATTGGTTTGCTGTTCATTTTCTAGCTTCTTCAGTTGATCCATTAGTTCTTTGATTTTGGCTCTTTCTTCCTTTTTAATATATGCGTTTAGTGCTATAAATTTCCCCCTTAGCACTGCTTTTGCTGCATCCCATAGGTTTTGGTATGTTGTGTTCTCATTTTCATTCGTCTCTATATATTTAGCAATTTCTCTTGCTATTTCTTCTTTAACCCACTGATTGTTTAGGAGTGTGTTGTTTAACCTCCAGGTATTTGTGAATTTTCTAAGTCTCTGATGGTTATTGACTTCTAATTGTATTCCATTGTGGTCAGAGAATGTGCTTTGAATAATTTCAATCTTTTTAAATTTATTGAGGCTTGTTTTATGTCCCAGCATATGATCTATTCTGGAGAAAGTTCCGTGAGCACTAGAAAAGTATGTGTATCCTGGTGATTTGGGATGTAATGTCCTGTAGATGTCTGTTAAATCTAATTCATTTATCAGATTGTTTAGGTTTTCAATTTCCTTATTGGTCTTCTGTCTGGTTGATCTATCTATAGGAGAGAGTGATGTGTTGAAGTCTCCCACAATTATTGTGGAAACATCAATTGCTTCCTTTAGTTTTCCCAATGTTTCTCTCATGTATTTTGTGGCACCTTGATTGGGTGCATAGACATTTACGATTGTTATTTCTTCTTGCTGAATTGCCCCTTTTATTAGTATGTAGTGGCCTTCTTTGTCTCTCAAAACATCCCTGCATTTGAAGTCTATTTTATCTGAGATTAATATTGCTACACCTGCTTTCTTTTGGCTGTAGCTTGCATGAAATATTTTTTTCCATCCTTTCACTTTCAATTTCTTTGTGTCCCTGTGTCTAAGATGAGTCTCTTGTATGCAACATATTGATGGTTCATTTTTTTGATCCATTCTGCGAATCTATATCTTTTAATTGGGGAGTTTAATCCATTTACATTCAACGTTAAAACCGTGAAGGCATTTCTTGAATCGGCCATCTTATCCTTTGGATTATGTTTGCCATATTTTTCCCTCTCTCTATTAATATCCTTTATTGTACCCATACCGAATCTCTTTAGTACTGAACCTTTCTCCAAGTCTCTCTGTCCTGTCTTTGTTTCTCTGTCTGTAGGGCTCCCTTTAGTATCTCCAGTAGGGCAGGTCTCTTGTTAGCAAATTCTCTCAGCATTTCTTTGTCTGTGAAAAATTTAAGCTCTCCCTCAAATTTGAAGGAGAGCTTTGCTGGATAAAGTATTCTTGGCTGGAAATTCCTCTCTGTCAGAATTTTAAATATATCGTGCCATTGCCTTCTCGCCTCCATGGTGGCTGCTGAGTAGTCACTACTTAGTCTTATGCTGTTTCCTTTGTATGTGGTGAATTGCTTTTCTCTTGCTGCTTTCAGAACTTGCTCCTTCTCTTCTATGTTTGACAGTGTGATCAGTATATGTCTCGGAGTGGGTTTTTTTGGATTTATTCTATTTGGAGTTCGCTGAGCATTTATGATTTGTGTATTTATGTTGTTTAGAAGATTTGGGAAGTTTTCCCCAACAATTTCTTTGAATACTCTTCCTAGACCTTTACCCTTTTCTTCCCCTTCTGGGACACCAATGAGTCTTATATTCGGACGCTTCATATTATCTATCATATCCCTGAGGTCCATTTCGAGTTTTTCAATTTTTTTCCCCATTCTTTCTTTTATGCTTTCATTTTCCATTCTGTCATCTTCCAGGTCACTGATTCGTTGTTCAACTTCCTCTAGTCTTGTACTATGAGTGTCCAGAATCTTTTTAATTTGGTCAACAGTTTCTTTAATTTCCATAAGATCATCCATTTTTTTATTTAGTCTTGCAATGTCTTCTTTATGCTCTTCTAGGGTCTTCTTGATTTCCTTCATATCCCGTACTAGGGTCTCATTGTTCATCTTTAGTTCTTTGAGTAGCTGCTCTAGGTGTGTCTCTTCTGGTCTTTTGATTTGGGTGCTTGGGCTTGGGTTATCCATATCGTCTGGTTTTTTCATATGCTTTATAATTTTCTGTTGTTTTTGGCCTCGTGGCATTTGCTGTCCTTGATAGGGTTCTTTTAGGGTTTGTAGACCAGTTGAAGTCCTTATCTCTAATTTATCAGATCTACAGCTTTGTGGAGTACACTTTCTCTAACTAACCAGCAGGTGGCGTCCACGAGCCACCTGTTCTCCACAAGCCAGATCTCCCCTGCTTAGCCTTTTTGGTGAGTGGGGGAGTGAGTCTTGTGGGGCCCAATTGGTGTCCCAAGCTTGCGTGTGTAGTTGGTGTTGCCTGCCCTGTATGTGGGGCGTGTTTCTGGGCAGTCGGGGAGGGGGGGTGGCCCTAACAATCAAATCTCCCTGATGATCCTAGAGTTTTAAAGCTACTGCAATAGTCTAATCCTTCAGTTCAGTCCTGCCACAGTTTGTCTCTGCCACTGACCCACAAGTCTTTGGTATTGGCGTATGGCTCCTGAGACTTGCAAGTGGGCCCCTCTTCCAGGCTGTGCACCCCGGGTCCTCTGTTGAGGGATGACTGTGCTATGTCACAGGTGGGTGCCGTCCCCCCAGGGCAGTTCTGGGCTGCTGGGCTGTGTTGGGAGGCTCTCAGTCTGCTCAAATGATGGCTGAATGGGGCTCTGTTAATTCACACTGCTCCCCCTTCCCAGCTCTGGGACATTCAGCTGAGGTTGCAGGGAAGGCTAATGTCCACGCCCAGTTTTGTGGTGTGTGCCTGTTATTTGAAGCACTTCCGTCACACTGGGTTGTCTGGGGCAGCTCTGGGCTATGGGGCTGGCGATGGGCAGGAGTGTTTCCTGTCCACCAGGATGGTGGCTGTGAGCGGACACCCCCCTTTTCTTGGGAAGTTGTGTTGTTTAGTGAATTTTCTCAGCCACTGGATTATTGCCTTTTGTCTCAGAGCTCTCTTAGTTCTGCTCTTGACTTGACGTGCCCAAATTTCAATTCTTTGAAGCTTTCTGTATTGAGCTTCTTAGAGTAATTGTTTTAGAAAAAGCAAAAAGGATTTAAAAAAAAAAAAAAAAAAAAAAAAAACGGCCCTCCTCAGAGATCTAATGGGTTATTGAAATGCTAATAGAGAAAGCAACCAGGGCCATTAAGGAAAGGTGCCCTGGGCAGAGAGATCAGCCTTGCTTTGGGATTTGCATATGCGCCTCAAGGCCTGATCTCCGCCCTTCCCCTTTCTGTGTTCACCAGAACTCCAAAAATCCTCTGCTTTTACTTTGGAGCTTCTCGTGTTGTTTTCCTTCTATGCCCGTCTCCTCTCTGCTGGGCTGGCTGCTCTCAGAGTCTCTGGTGTCTGGCCTCAGTCTATCTATGGTTGGAGTTTGAATCAGTAGAATGAGTTTCCGATGAGAGCAGCCACTGCAATTCTCCCTTCTCCTTCCTGGAGCTGACAGCCCCTCCTCCCCCGGGACTGAGCCTGGCAGGGAGGGGCGCGGGTCCCCTGGCCGCAAAAACTTACAGATTTCGCTGATCTCAGCAGTTCCACGTTTTCATGAGTGTTGTATGAAGTATGCCCAAAGACAGATTGCTCTGTGGTGTCCAGTCCACGCAGTTCCTGGCTTTTTACCTACTTTCCTGGAGGAGTAACTAAAACATACAGCTCACCAGTCTGCCATCTTGCCCCGCCTCCTCTTTAATGCAATCTTGTGGGGGCAGACTGATTAATCTGTTGATTAGGGTGGAACCTCTGACTGAATTATTTCCATGGAGTTGTGGACCCCATCCATTCAGGGTGGGTCTTAATTATATCACTAGAGTCCTTTAAGAGACCCTTGGGTGCCAACAGAGATGACAGGAGCCAACTGAGATGCTTGCTGATGCTTAGAGATGCTTGGAAATGTAGACAGAAGTACATTTGGAGATGCTAAGCTAAGAGAAACCCAGAGACATTTTGGAGAGCGCCATTTTGAAATGCAACCTGGGAGCAAAGGACAGGCGCTAGCCATGTGCCTTCCCAGCTAACAGAGGTGTTCCAGACACCATTGGCCATTCTCAGGAAGAGTGCTGCCACCCCAGGCACCAGAGAGGGTAGAGCACATTCCCTGGGGACTGGGGAGAGCTTGTCCACCACCCCACTGTTTGGAGAGGGGAGAGCCTTTGCCCCGGAGATGCAGAGTCTGGGTGGCACCCCCATGCTCGAGTAGGGTGGGGCCAAGAAGAAGGTGGTCTTCCTAGTGCATGGATATGTTGGAGCACTCACCCAAGCATGTGGAGAGAAAAAGGTCTCTGCGTAAGCCTTTGGAAAGGGTTGGATTTCTGCTCCCTCAAGCACCAAGGATAAAATGTTGTTCTATAAATGACTCTCAGACTTTGAAATCTAATGAAGTATGCCCTGTGGGTTTTAGGAACTGTTTCTGTCCCATGAACCTTGTTTACCTTTCATTTTCTCTCTATGGCAATGGGAATGTCTATCCTATGACTATCCTTCCTTTATATATTGGCGGCAGATGACTTGTTCTGAGTTTCACAGGACCATAGCCAGAGAAGAATGTTGCCTTAGGACAAAGGGTGCCACTGACTAATTTTGGTAAGACTTAGTACTTATCTGTATAGTGAAGGAATGAATGTATTTTCGCATTTGGAAAGAACATGTCTTTTTGGGGCCTAGGGGTGGAATGTGCCGGTTGGATCTGGATATATTACATCCCCCAGAAAAGCCATATTCTTTAATGTAATCTTGTGGGGGCAGATTGATTAGTCTGTTGATTAGGGTGGAACCTCTGATTGAATTATTTCCATGGAGATGTGGACCCCATCCATTCAGGGTGGGTTTTAATTAATCACTGGAGTCCTTTAAAGAGAGCTCACACAGAGAACAGAGGGGACAAAATGCTCCAAGAGAAGCTGAGAGAGACATTTTGGAGAGAAGCTACGTTATGTAATCCGGAGCTTTCCCCTGGGTGAAGCTAAGAGCTGACACAGATGCTGACACTTAGAGATGCTTGGAAATGCAGACAGAAGACCTTTGGAGATGCTAAGCTAAAAGATGAAGCCCAGAGTTTGCCCCAGAGAAACTAAGAGACGACCTCCAGATGCTTAGAGAGGAACATCCTAGAAGAAAGAAACAAGAATGCTGGGAAGCTGAGAGAGAGGAGCTTAAGAGAAGCCTAGATACATTTTGGAGAAAGCCATTTTGCAATGCAACCCGGGAGCAGAGGACCAGTAGACGCCAGCCACGTGCCTTCTCAGCTGACAGAGGTGTTCCAGACGCCATCAGCCTTCCTTCAGTGAATGTATCCTCCTGTTCATGCCTTAGTTTAGACACTTTTATGGCCTTAGGACTGTAAATTTGTAACCGAAAAAAGCCCCTTTATAAAAGCCAATCCAATTCTGGTATTTTGCATGATGGCATTAGCAAACTGGAACAGTTGGACTTGTACCTTTTTTTCACCTTTTCCCAGCATGACCTCAAAGTCCCAGTTACTCCTTCATTTTTATTTTATTATTTTTTAGTAATTGAGCCATTTCTGTTGTGCCTGTTTGCTTTGATATCATTGACATGCATTCTAATGTACATTTTTAAAAACCTTCTAACTATTGAATGTGTTCCAGAGAGAATATATCCAAAAGAAAAATAGTTGCTTTTACTTTAAAAATATTTTCCTCTTTAAATTATGTAGATATGTTCAAATTTTACAGAAATGCTTTGAGCACCTGAGTGCTCTTCTAGTCTGAGTCTCAACTTCGATATGAATTCCAGAGGCAAAAGGCCCTTAGAAGAGTAACTGCTGCGATGGCAGGTAACATTTAACAGGCTGGTGGATGCTGTAGACAAGGGAATGGACTCTTTGGATGAGATGTCCTGGGAAGAAATTCCCATTAGGGTGGTCATGATGCAGACGGCTTAACATTCCATTACCAGCCTCATCAACCACCCCACCCCCCACCATCCTGGATCAGAGAAGCCCCAGTGCCTCAGCGGGAGGTGCCTTTTACCATACAGAATTTCACTCTGTGTGCATCAACCAAGAGAGGTAGCAAGACAGAGAGACAGAGGGAGACCAAGACCCTTAGTGAAGCCTGAGCTGTCCTTGCTAGGACCTGCCTCGTAAGATCTGAAAGTTCCATCTGTGTTGCAGCTGCCGGGGGAAATTGCCTCACCTGTCTCAGGGGCCTCGGCAGCCTTCATGCCCAAATGCCTGTCAGCGACATGTCTCAGGAAATCGGCTTTCTCTAGGGCTTCTGCATGTTCATCCAGTGGGGTCCAGTGTGAATTCCAGTTTTTTTTCTGGTTAATAAAGTGAAAAATTAGTGTTCCGATTTGCAGAGGAGAACAGGAGGGAGATCCAGTCAGGGTCTTACTTGCAAAACAAATTCTTCAACAAACAGGAAGGACTTGGTTCCCAGATAAGCTTCAGGGTAAGTTATCAAGATTATCATTCCAACGAGGCCTTGTTTCTGGTTTTCATGGAGTTTAAAAAATAGATTAAGTTTCATGGGGAAATACATGTGTCACTATTTTGGGCTCTTTTTAAAAGTTTATTCTGTATTATCTTCAACCCTGCCTCATTTCAAAAAAGAGTTGATATAGCCCACAAGGTACACCAACAAAGATTGAAAAATAAAATAAACGAGGAGAAGGGGCAGAAATTTAACAAGTTGGGGTTGGGTCAGCACTCAAAACATTTCCCAGAAGATTCTTTTCATGTGTAGAGGTGAGCTACAACTTTAGCCAGAGCATCCAGATTTCCTGAGTCATTTATAATATCCACAATGTCCAAAAGAGTAAGATGACAATACTATGGGTCAATAATAGGGGGTAATAAGAGGTAAGGAAGGATTGGGTTTTCTTTTAAATTTTTATTTCTTTTCTGCAGTAATGAAAGTGTTTTAAAATTGATCATGGGGACGTATGCACAATTATGTGATGATACTATGAGCCAGTGATTGTATACTTTGGATGGTTTGTGTGTTGTGTGAATATATCTCAATAAAACTGCATTAAAAGAATGATTAAGGTGAAACAGCATTCTGTGTGCTGAGACTGGAGAGAAACACCTCACAAAGGGAACGCTGTGTGTGGGGAACTACACTTTCGGCAACGTTCTTGAAATAGATACTGCAGAGTGTTTTGTGGAGCTATTTCTCATGAGTTCCTTCAGTACAGGCTGATGGCATAATATCTATGCATAATTTAGTGAAGACCTTTCTACAAAGCCCCCAGATGATGAAGTCTAAGTATATAGCTCTGGCTACCTCCAGGGAGAAAATTACATTTAGAGGAATGGATGGACTCCGAATCCATCATGCCATGTTCCCTGGATATTATTTTGTTCAATCAAGCTATATTTTGAAATATGTGTAGTTAAATTAAATTACTTAAATAAAGAGGCATTTTAAACCACCAAATGGAAAATGTGTGAATAAAGCTTTCTTTGGCAAAAAGTCATTAACTTTGATTTCAGGGAAGGTATATACAAAATAGATTAAGAGCAGCAGGGGCTGCTACTGATTGCTCAGTTTCCTACTTTGTTTAGTGAGAAGGTTTAAATATATCACCAAGGTCCCTTTTATCTCTAAGGTTCTCTGTATAAGCCAGTATCTTGGCAGGTAAGAACTGACATTCTCAAAGTGGGTAATTGAGGCATGTTCAATAAAGAGACTGTTTATAGGTGATGGCAGGTTTAAGGAACTAACAAGGTCTATAGCAGGACCCAGGACTAGCTAGAGTGGGGGGCCATTCCCACTTGCAGAGCTGAAAGCATTGAGGGAAGGGAGGGGTTACAGAAACTGGAGAGATTAGCTGTAGGGAACGGTCTGCTTGACTTCCAACTGACCAGTGATATTTGACAGGAAGCTGTGAAGTGATGCAACCAACCCTGGCAGGGAGGGAGCCTGGGGAATGGCTACCTCGGCTTCACTCCCGCTTCCCACCTCCTTCTCTTCTCCTCCTCCCACCCTATCTCCAAAATTCCATCAGATATCAGACGTACCTTTACTGTTAAATAATTATGATTGATAACAAATATTTTGAGATTATATTTGCTACTTGTGGCTTTATCTATATAGGATGAGGTTGTTTTTTTTTTAACTCTTTATTTTGAAATACTTTCAAATTTACAGGGCAGGTACAAAAATAATACAAACCCCATACAGAGAACTCCAACATACTAAAAACTCCAACATACCAAAAAACTCCATCCACTAATTTTACATTTTGCCACATTTGCTGTATCATTATATCTGTCTACCTACCTATCAGTCCATTTTCTGAATAGTTAAGTGTTTGTTGTATATATCAAGCTCCTTGAATACTTAATACTGCCATGTACATTTCCTAAGAAGGATATTCACTTATATAACCACCTTAAGTGCAATTATTGAGTTCAAGAAATCTGACATTGATAAAAAGCTTAGTCTATATCCTGATTTTTCACATGTCCCAATGATGTCCTTTTGAGCTGTTTATCCTCAATTCTTAGATCCCCTCCAGTATCATATATTACATTTAAGTGTCACTATCTTTTCAGTTTGTCTTTTTTTTAATTGTGGAAACACATATACAACATAAGTCTTCTCATCTCAACCCCTCCCAAGCATACCGTTTATTGGGATTAATCATATTCACAATGTTGTGGCATCTTCACCACCATCTATTACCAGAAATTTCCCTTCACCCCAAACAGAAACCCTACACCCATCTGCATTAACTCCCCTTGCTCCTGCTCTCCCCCCCTGGTAATGTGTACTTCACATTCTGCCTCTATGAGTTTGCATATTCTCTGAAATTTTCTCTGTAGTTACCAACAGGCTTAAATTTAGTATCTTAAATCTATAATATTTTCATTGCTTTGATGCCAACCTAACTTCAATAGCATACATAAACTATGAGCCTATATCCTTCTGTCCCCAGACTTAATGTTGTTCTTGTCACAAATTACATGTTTATAAACTATCAGTCCAAAGCCATTGCTATCATTACCTCTTATGCATATGTCTTTTAGATCCTGTAGGAAGTAAAAGGTGGAGTTACAAAAAAAAAAAAAAAAAAAAAGCAGTAGTACTGGCATTTATATTTACCCTTGTCATTGTATTTACCAGAGATCTTTATTTTTCATGTGGCTTTAGTCAATTATCTAGTGTCCTTTCCTTTCAAACTGGAGAGTTCCCTGTAGCATTTCTTGTAGGGCCAGTCTAGTGGTGATGAAGCCTCTCAGCGTTTGTTTATCTGGGAATGTCTTAATCATTCCCTCATTTTTTAGACAGTTTTGCTGGATATAGAATTCTTGATTGACATTTTTTTTGCTCTCAGCACCTTAAATATGTCATTCCAATGGCTTTTTGCCTCCATGGTTTCCAATGCAAAATCAGCACCCAGTCTTATTGAGGCTCCCTTGTAAATGATGCATTGATTCTCTCTTGTGCTTTCAAAATTCTCTCTTTGTTTTTGGCATTCAACAGTTTGATTATAATATGCCACAGTGTGTGTCTATTTGGGTTTATCCGGTTTGGAGTTCATTGTATATATATTCATGTCTTAGTTAAATTTGGGAAGTGTTTAGCCATTAATTCTTTAAATATTCTCTCTGCTCCTTTCTCTTTCTTCTTCTTCTGGGACTCCCACAAAGCATATGTTTGTATGCTTGATGGTGTCCCATAGGTTTCTCAGACTGTGTTTACTTTTCTTTATTTTTTCTTCTTTCTGCTCCTCAGTTCAGTTGTCTTATCTTCAAGTTCACTGATTCCTTCTTCTGCTAGCTCCAATCTTCTGCTGAACCATTCTAGGGAATTTTAAATTTCTGTTACTGTGGTCTTCAGCTCTGAGAGAATGAGGTCAGAGTATTTGTTAAACTGGATCCCTCCTTGTGAGGTTGCTTCAGACTGGCTCTGTACTTCTGCTGATGGTTACTTAGCTCTCATGGTAGCATTCTTGTGGATCCCACTTTTTTAACTTTGGCAAATACTCCTCTTGTCCCTTCAGGCTTAGAGACGGTGACAGTTTGTGGTAGGCTGAATTATGTGCCCCGACATGTTCCTCACCTTGATTCTTGCCCCTCTGGATGTGAACCTATTGTAAACAGGGCTTCATAAAGATGTTATTTTTTAATTGAGGTGTGGCTCAACTGAATGATGGTAGATCTTGATCCAGATTGCTGAAGGCCTTGTAGAGAGAAGGCCACAGGAGGAGCCAGATACCGTAGGTCAGTGGGAACCCAGAAGAGAAAGGAGAGGGCATCAACTCATGACAGAAAAACCAGGAACCCCAGGATTGTGAGCCAGAATGCTACCCACCCCGAGAGGAAGCAAGCCTTCTAGTTTCCATAACTTGAGACAATAAATTCCTTTTGTCTAAGCCAACCCATTTTGTCTTATTTGTTGTAGTGGCCCCGGCAAATTAAGGCACAGTCCCACTGTTGCTAGGCTACAGTTGCTGCACTATTTCCCTGCACCTTTGCAATTATCCTAATATGAGTGTGTCACCTGTGTCCTGTTGGGATCTTGACTGATGCTGTGTGGTTTCAGGAGGGAGCAAGATTTACTCATTGGTTGAGGTTTCTCCGCTCATTCCTATTTAAGAAAGAAGGACTAAGAAGGCTGTCTGGGCTCTCCATGTTCATGACTGGGACAATCTTTGATCTTTGCCAAAATTGTAAGTTTTTATTCTGAGGGCTCCTTTATCCAAACCAACTGCTTCAGTTCTTCTCGGTTCAATTCCGTTAAAAAAGAAACTTCTGTGCTTTTATTTTTTATTTTTTTTGTTTTGTTTTGGTTTTCAGGTGCACTGCCTGAGCTCTCTGCACTGGAGGGGCAATAGTAGGCACAGGGTAGTGCTTCCTAACAATTCCTTCACTCCTCCCCAAAACACCCCCCAAAACAGTGGCATAAAATATCAACCAGTATATTGTGTTCACAGATTCTGTAGGTCAGGAATTTGGAAAGGGCACAGTGGGGATAACTCATCTCTGTCCTATGAAATCCAGGGCCTCTGTTGGGATGGCTGGGGACTGGAAAAGCTGGGCCTAGATTGGCTGGGATTGCAGGAGCTGGAGCTGAGAATCTGTGTCCAAGATGGGTCCTTGTTTATATGCCTGGGGCCTCAGCAGGGGTGGCTGAAGGACAGACTCCTTTTCAGAGCCATGAATTGCCATTTAGGAAATCCAGCTACCCTGAGATGACATACTAGAGAGGCCACATATCCATGTTTTGCTTGACAATTTCAATTGAGCCATGGCCTCTGTTTACTGTCTGTTTTTCCTAATGGAAAAGGCAGAACCTAGCATCTATTTATGTATTTATGTATTTATTTAGAGAAGTTGTGTGTTTACAGAACAATCATGCATGAGATACAGGATTCTCATACACCACCACACCACCAAAGCTTCCATGGGTTTAGAACATTTGTTACCATTGATGATAGCACATTTTTATGATTGTACTATTAACTAAAGTCCATGGTTTAACTTAGGGTTCACTGTTTGTGGAGTGTAGTTCCATGAATTTTAAAAAGGTTTTATTCTGTTACCCTATATACAATCTAACGTTTCCTCTTTCAACCTCACTGAAATATATATCTCAGTGCTATTAATTGTGTGCTACCATCACCACTATCCATTACCAAAACATTTCCATTATTCCAAATAGGAACCCTGTATATTTTAAGCCTTTTTTTCACATTCCCTATCCCCACCCTATCCCCTGGTAACCTATAATCTAGATTCTGACTCTATGAGTTTGCTTATTCTAATTGTTTCAATTCAGTGAAATCATACAATATTTGTCCTTTTCTGTCTGGCTTATTTTACTCACCATGGTGTCTTCAAGGTTCATCCATGTTGTTGCATGTATCAGGAGACTTCATTCTTTTTATGGCTAAATAATATTCCATTGGGTGTATACACACACACACACACACACACACACACACACATATCACATTTTATTTATCCATTCATTGGTTGATGGACTCTTGGGTTGCTTCCATCCTTGGGCAATAGTGAATAATGGTGCTATAAACATCAGTGTTCAGATATCTGTTTGAATCCCTGCTTTCAGTACTGGTATTGCTGCATCATATGGTAATTCTATACTTAGCTTTCTGAGGAACTGCCAAACTGTCCTCCACAGTGGCTGCACCATTTTACATTTCCACCAGCAATGAATGGTGTTCCTATTACTCTGTATACTCTCAACACTTGTTATTTTCTGTTTTTTAAATAGCAGCCATTCTAATGGATGTGATATGGTATCTCATTGTGATTTTGATTTGCATTTCCCTGGTGGCTAATGATGTTTTTGAACATCTTTTCATGTCCTTTCTGGCCATTTGTATATCTTCTTTGGAGAGATGTCTTTTCAAGTCTTTTGCCCATTTTTAAATTGGCTTATTTGTCTTTTTGTTGTTAAGTTGAAGGGTTTATTTATGTATTCTGGATATAAAACCTGCATTGGATATGTGGTTTCCAACTATTTTCTCTCATTGTATAGGTTGTCATTTTACTTTCATGATAAAGTCTTTGAGGAAGAAAAGTTTTAGATTTTGCTGCTGTCCCATTTGTCTGTTTTTTTCTTTTGCTCCTTGT
This sequence comes from Choloepus didactylus, assembly GCF_015220235.1. Taxonomy (NCBI): domain Eukaryota; kingdom Metazoa; phylum Chordata; class Mammalia; order Pilosa; family Megalonychidae; genus Choloepus; species Choloepus didactylus. Next base: position 17,854,368 of record NC_051319.1, read on the forward strand.
GGTTTGGGTGTAAAGTGTAAGAAACCATCACCTAACACAAGGTCCTGAAGATGCTTCCCTATGTTTTTGTCCAGGATAGTTCTAGCTCTTATATTAAGGTCATTGATCCATTTTGAGTTGATTTCTGTCTAGTGTGTGAGGTAGGGGGCCTCTTTTTTTTTTTTCTTGCAAATGGAGATCCAGTTTTCCTAGTACCATTAATTGAAGAGACTATTATTTCCCAATTGAGTGGACTTTACCACTTTATCAAAAATCAGTTGGCCATAAATGTGAGGGTTGATTTCTGAGCTATCAATTCTATATGTCTGTCCTTGTGTCATTATGCTGTGTTGATTGCTGTGGCTTTGTAATAAATTTTAAGATTGGGAAGTATGAGTCCTCCAACTTCATTCTTTTTCAAGATGGCTTTAGCTATGTGGGACCCCTTACCCTTCTATATAAATATGATTGGCTTTTCCATATCTGCAAAGAAGGTTGTTGGAATTTTGATTGGGATTGCACTGAATCTATAAATTTCTTTGAGTAGTATTGATACTTTAATGGTGTTTAGTCTTCCAGTACATGAACATGGAATATCCTTCCATTTATTTAAGTCTTCTTTAATTTCTTTTAGCCATGTGCTGTAGTTTTGTGTGTACAAGTCCTTTACATCCTTGGTTAGATTTATTCCTAGATATTTGATTATTTTTGCTGCTATTGTGTATTGATTTTTTTTTCTTAATTTCTTCTTTCAATTGTTCATTGCTTATGTATAGAAACACTATTGAGTTTCGGAAGTTGATCTTGTGCCCTGCCACTTGGCTGAATTCATTCATTAGTTCTGGTAGTTTCATTGTGGATTTTTCAGGATTTTCCATAGATAGGAACATATCATCTGCAAATAGGGAAAGTTTTACTTCTTCCTTTCCTATTTGGGTGCCTTTTATTTCTTTTTCTTGCCTAATTGCTTTGGCAAGAACTTGCAGTACAATTGTTGAATAACAGTGATGACAGTGGGCATCCTTGCCTTGTTCACCTAAGTAGCTGTGGCCTTTTCATATATTCCCTTTATTATGTTGAGGAAGTTTCTGTCTATTCCTAGTGTTTTAAGTGTTTTTATCCAGAAGGGATGCCTTTTCTGCATCAGTTGAGATGATCATGTGTTTTTTCCCTTCATTATGTTAATGTAGTATATTAATAGTATCCTCATATATTCCTTTTTATTTCAGTGGGATCAGTAGTAATGTCCCCCTTTTCATTTCTGATTTTAGTTATTTGTATCCTCTCTATTTCGTTCTTTGTCAGTCTAACTAAATGTTTGTCAGGTTTATTGTTTTTTTTTTTTTAAAAGAACCAACTTTTGCTGTTGTTGATTCTATCAGTTTTTAGTTTTCTATTCCATTTATCTCTGCTCTAATCTTTGATATTTCCTTCCTTCTCCTTGCTTTGCATTTAGTTTGCTCTTCTTTTTCTAGTTCCAGTTTTGAAGTTAGGTGTCTGATTTGGAGTATTTATTCTTTTTTAATGCAAGCATTTACAGATAATAAATATCCCTCTCAGCACTGCTTTTGCTGAATCCCATTAATTTTGGTACACTGTATTTTCATTTTCATTTGCCTCAAGATATTTCCTAATTTCACTTCTGATTTCCTCTTTAACCCTTTGGTTGTTTGAGAGTATATTGTTTAATTTCCACATATTTTATGAATTTTCCATTTCTCTGTTATTGTTTCTAGATTTATTCTGTTGTGGGCAGAGAATATACAGTGTATGGTTTCAATACTTTTGAATTTATTCAGACTTGTTTTGTGACCCAATATATGGTCTATCCTGGAGAATGATCTATGTGCACTTGAGAAGAATGTGTATTCTGTTTTTGATGGGAGCAGTGTTCTGTATATGTTTTTTAGATCTAGTTTGTTTTAGTGTATCATTTGAATCCTATACTTCCTTATTGATCTTCTGACTAAATGTTCTATCTATTATTGTGAGTGGTGTGTTTATGTGTCCTACTATTAATGTAGAATTGTCAGTTTTTCCCTTAAAATCTGTCAGTATTTGCTTCATATATTGTGAGATGATGCTGTTAAGTGCATATATACTTATAATTGTTACATTTTCCTGCTGAGTTGTCCCCTTTATAAATATATAATGACCATGTCCCTTGTAAATGTTTTTTACTTAAAATCTGTTTTATCTGGTATTATTATAGTCACCCCAGCTCTGTTGGTTACTACTTGCATGGTATGTTTTTTCCATCCGTTCACCCTCAACCTTCTTGTATCTTTGACTTCAAATGAGTCTCTTGCAGACAACATATAGTTGTATCATGCTTTTTTTTTTTTTTAATCCATTCTGTCAATTTCTGCCTTTCGACTGGAGATTTTAATCCATTACATTTAAAGCCACTACTGCTAATACAGGAATTTCTTCTGTATTCTTAAATTTTGCTGTTTAGCCTTTGATAGTCTTATAGCTTTTTATTGTAACCTCTGTCCCTCACTTCTGTTACAGTCTACTTTTATATTTATTTGCTTTTTTGTGTTGTAACATATTGAGTGCCTTCTCGCTTCTATCTGGATATATTTTTCATCTGTTTTCCTGGTGGTTACCGTAAGGTTAAAATTTAATACCTTAAACGTATATTAATCATATTTGGTTTGATATCAATTTAACTTCAATAGCATGCACATATGCTTTTCCTATACCTCTTAGTCCTCCTGCCATTTTTAAAATTTGTTACCACTTATGTCTTGTATCTTGTATGTCCAGAAACCTAGATTTATCATTACTTTTTAATACGTCTGCATTTTAGCACTTGTAGGAAGTAAGAAATGGAGTTACATATCCAACAATATAATACAATAATACTGGCATTTATAATCACCCAAATGGATGCCTTTACCACAGGTCTTTATTTCCTTATGCTGCTTTGAACCACTGTCTAATGTCCCTTCCTTTCAGTTTGAAGAACTCCCTTTAGCATTGCTTGAGGGTAGGTCTAGAGATGATGAACAACTCCCTCTGCTTCTGTTTATCTGAGGTCTTAATCTGTCCCTTATATTACCACTTAAAACAAAATTCTTGGCTGGCAGTTGTTTTCCTTAAGTACTTTAAGTAGTTCAAGCCAGTGCCTTCCTGCCTCCATGGTTTCTGGTAAGAAATTGGCACTAAATCATATTGGGACCTCCTTTTATGTAACATGTTGCTTTTCTCTAGCAGCTTTCAGAACTCTCTCCTTGAACTTTACATTGAATAGTGTAATCAATATGACAGGTGTATTTTTATGTTTATCCTGTTCCATGTTCTCTGAGCTTCTTGGATGTGCATATTGACCGCTTTTGCTAAATTGGGAAGTTCTCTATCACTATTTCTTTTGTCCCTTTTTCTCTTTCTTCTCCTTCTGGGACTCCCATTATGTGTATGTTGGTGCGCTTAATGGCATCCCAGAGGTGTCTTAGGCTATTTTTCCTTTTAAAATTTCTTTTTTCTCTCTGCTTCCCATTCTGACTCATTTCAAGTGGCTTGTCTTCAAGTTCACACATTCTTTCTTCTGCCAGCTCCAGTGGCTCTTGAAACCTTCCTGGGCATTTTTCATTTCAGTTATTGTAGTCTTCAACTCCAGTAGTTATGTTTGGTTCCTTTATAAAATTTCCGTCTGTTTACTTATATTGTTTGTGCATTTTTCCCCTGATATCCTCTAGCTCTTTCTCTGTACTCTCCTGATCTCCTTGAACAATTTTAAGATTTTTTTTTTTTAAAAGCCTTTGTTCTGTATGTCCACATTCTGGTCTTCTTCATTGATGTTTTCTGTGTTTTTATCCCCTTCCTTTGAATAGGCCATCATTTCCTGTTTCTTTGTCTTGTGCTCTTTTGTCACACACTGTATATCTTAACATTTTAAAATGTTAACTGTAGATTTACTCCCTGGGATGTCTGTTTCATGGTTTTGTAATGAGCTGGTGGTAAGACAGGTTTTCTTGAGCTTCAGCCCTCCTCTCAGGATGGTTTGCCCAAGGTGAATGCAGTGTGCAGGGTTTTCCCTGTTTTTCTGGGCCTCTGTCTTGTCCTGGCCTTTTGCTTGTTAATTGTTTTGGAGTTTCCCTGTTTGCAGGAGTTTGGTTGTCCCCTCTGTTTCCCAGAAGACAGACTTCCCTCTCCCGGGTGTTTGAACCTAGCAGGCCTTTTGTCCCAGACTGTCTGCCTCTGTAGTTTCTTACACTCCTTTTGTTGTCTCAAACTGCTTTTAACTGGAGGGCAATTCCAGAGAGGACTTTCCCAAGTCAGTCTTTCCCAGCCAAAACAGGGCCAGGGAGCCACGTAGAGGGTGCAGACTCACTCTAAAGTGCTGTCAAGAGGGGATCAGGAAGGGCTCCAAAAGTTTCTCTGACAGCTCTATGGAGCTGAGCTTTCCTGTCCTGTCCAGTAAATGTAGCCTTCCAGCTAAATGTCCCCTGCAGCCCTGAGGAAGTGCTGCCTCTTTAAATTTCTACTGCCTCTGTCCCTATACAGGGAGGGTTGAAACAATGGCTACCCTCAGAGCTGGGAACCAGCGATCCAAATTCGCTAATCAAAATATATGATCGGTGGACTCGGGCAAGATGGCAGCATAGAGAGGAGTGGAAGCTAAGTAGTCCCTCTGGAACAACTACAAAAAACCAGAAACAACTAGTAAATAATCCAGAATAACTGCGGGGGGACAAACGAGACCATCCACTCATCACACACCAACCTGAATTGGGAGGAATGCCCGAGAACACAGCATAAAATCTGTAAGTAAAACCTGCAGAACCAGGTCAGGAGACCCCCTCCCCCATAGCCCAAGCTGCAAAGCTGCATGGTGCCAGAGAGACCTCTCTCCTAGCAAGCGAATACGGCTCAGCTGAGCTCCAACTGGGGTTTTAAGTAGCGAGTGTGAACTGCTCACTACAGGTACGCAGCCCCAAAAAACAGACAGAGGCTTTGGGTGACGACTGACCTGGGAGAGCCGGAGGGTCACCTTCACTGGGTCTGAAGGGGACTATCTGTTTCTTTTTCAGCTCAGTGGAGAAAGCCCCAGTCATTTTTTTTTTTTTTTTTTTTTTTATCATCATTTTATTGAGATATATTCACATACCACGCAGTCATACAAAACAAATTGTAGTTTCGATTGTTTACAGTACCATTACATAGTTGTACATTCATCACCTAAATCAATCCCTGACACCTTCATTAGCACACACACAAAAATAACAAGAATAATAATTAGAGTGAAAAAGAGCAATTGAAGTAAAAAAGAACACTGGGTACCTTTGTCTGTTTGTTTCCTTCCCCTACTTTTCTACACATCCATCCATAAACTAGACAAAGTGGTGTTTGGTCCTTATGGCTTTCCCAATCCCATTGTCACCCCTCATAAGCTACATTTTTATACAACTGTCTTCGAGATTCATGGGTTCTGGGTTGTAGTTTGATAGTTTCAGGTATCCACCACCAGCTACCCCAATTCTTTAGAACCTAAAAAGGGTTGTCTAAAGTGTGCATAAGAGTGCCCACCAGAGTGACCTCTCGGCTCTTTTTGGAATCTCTCTGCCACTGAAGCTTATTTCATTTCCTTTCACATCCCCCTTTTGGTCAAGAAGATGTTCTCCGTCCCACGGTGCCAGGTCTACATTCCTCCCCGGGAGTCATATTCCACGTTGCCAGGGAGATTCACTTCCCTGGGTGTCTGATCCCACGTAGGGGGGAGGGCAGTGATTTCACCTTTCAAGTTGGCTTAGCCAGAGAGAGAGGGCCACATCTGAGCAACAAAGAGGCATTCAGGAGGAGACTCTTAGGCACAAATACAGGGAGGCCTAGCCTCTCCTTTGCAGCAACCGTCTTCCCAAGGGTAAAACTTATGGTAGAGGGCTCAACCCATCAAACCACCAGTCCCCCATGTCTGTGGTCATGTTAGCAACCATGGAGGTGGGGTAGGCGAATACCCCTGCATTCTCCACAGGCTCCTCAAGGGGGCACTACATCTTTTTTTTTTTTTTTTTTTTTTTTTTTTTTTTTTTTTTTAACTTTCCCTTCTTTTTTCAAATCACCTGTATGAAAAAAAAAGTTAAAAAGAAAACAAACATACAATAAAAGAGCATTTCAAAGAGACCATAGCAAGGGAGTAAGAAAAAGACAACTAACCTAAGATAACTGCTTAACTTCCAACATGTTCCTACTTTACCCCAAGAAAGTTACATAATATAGCAACATTTCAGTGAACTTGTTCCTACTACAACCATCAGAAATTAACAGACAATAGTCATTTCTGGGCATCCCCAGAACGTTAAATAGCTTATCTGTTCTTCCTGGATTATTGTTCCCCCTTCCTTAATTGCTCTCTACTGCTAGTTCCCCTACATTCTACATTATAAACCATTTGTTTTACATTTTTCAAAGTTCACATTAGTGGTAGCATATAATATTTCTCTTTTTGTGCCTGGCTTATTTCGCTCAGCATTATGTCTTCAAGGTTCATCCATGTTGTCATATGTTTCACCAGATCGTTCCTTCTTACTGCCGCGTAGTATTCCATCGTGTGTATATACCACATTTTATTTATCCACTCATCTGTTGAAGGACATTTGGGTTGTTTCCATCTCTTGGCAATTGTGAATAATGCTGCTATGAACATTGGCGTGCAGATATCTGTTCGTGTCACTGCTTTCCGATCTTCCGGGTATATACCGAGGAGTGCAATCGCTGGATCGAATGGTAGCTCTATATCTAGTTTTCTAAGGAACTGCCAGACTGACTTCCAGAGTGGCTGAACCATTATACAGTCCCACCAACAATGAATAAGAGTTCCAATTTCTCCACATCCCCTCCAGCATTTGTAGTTTCCTGTTTGTTTAATGGCAGCCATTCTAACCGGTGTTAGATGGTATCTCATTGTGGTCTTAATTTGCATCTCTCTAATAGCTAGTGAAGCTGAACATTTTTTCATGTGTTTCTTGGTCATTTGTATTTCCTCTTCAGAGAACTGTCTTTTCATATCTTTTGCCCATTTTATAATTGGGCTGTCTGTACTATTGTCATTGAGTTGTAGGATTTCTTTGTATATGCAAGATATCAGTCTTTTGTCAGATACATGGTTTCCAAAAATTTTTTCCCATTGAGTTGGCTGCCTCTTTACCTTTTTGAGAAATTCCTTTGAGGTGCAGAAGCTTCTAAGCTTGAGGAGTTCCCATTTATCTATTTTCTCTTTTGTTGCTTGTGCTTTGGGTGTAAAGTCTAGGAAGTGGCCTCCTAATACAAGGTCTTGAAGATGTTTTCCTACATTATCTTCTAGGAGTTTTATGGTACTTTCTTTTATATTGAGATCTTTGGTCCATTTTGAGTTAATTTTTGTGTAGGGGGTGAGGTAGGGGTCCTCTTTCATTCTTTTGGATATGGATATCCAACTCTCCCAGCCCCATTTGTTGAAAAGACCATTATGGCTCAGTTCGGTGACTTTGGGGGCCTTATCAAAGATCAGTCGGCCATAGATCTGAGGGTCTATCTCTGAATTCTCAATTCGATTCCATTGATCTATATGTCTATCTTTGTGCCAGTACCATGCTGTCTTGGCAACTGTGGCTTTATAATAAGCTTCAAAGTCAGGGAGTGTAAGTCCTCCCACTTCGTTTTTCTTTTTTAGAGTGTCTTTAGCAATTCGAGGCATCTTCCCTTTCCAAATAAATTTGATAACTAGCTTTTCCAAGTCTGCAAAGTAGGTTGTTGGAATTTTGATTGGGATTGCATTGAATCTGTAGATGAGTTTGGGTAGAATTGACATCTTAATGACATTTAGCCTTCCTATCCATGAACATGGAATATTTTTCCATCTTTTAAGGTCCCCTTCTATTTCTTTTAGTAGAGTTATGTAGTTTTCTTTGTATAGGTCTTTTACATCTTTGGTTAAGTTGATTCCTAGGTACTTGATTTTTTTAGTTGCTATTGAAAATGGTATCTTTTTCTTGAGTGTCTCTTCAGTTTGTTCATTTCTAGCATATAGAAACATTACTGACTTATGTGCATTAATCTTGTATCCCGCTACTTTGCTAAATTTGTTTATTAGCTCTAGTAGGTGTATCGTTGATTTCTCAGGGTTTTCTAGATATAAGATCATATCATCTGCAAACAATGACAGTTTTACTTCTTCTTTTCCAATTTGGATGCCTTTTATTTCTTTGTCTTGCCGGATTGCCCTGGCTAGCACTTCCAGCACAATGTTGAATAACAGTGGTGACAGTGGGCATCCTTGTCTTGTTCCTGATCTTAGAGGGAGGGCTTTCAGTCTCTCACCATTGAGTACTATGCTGGCTGTGGGTTTTTCATATATGCTCTTTATCATGTTGAGGAAGTTTCCTTCAATTCCTACCTTTTGAAGTGTTTTTATCAAAAAGGGATGTTGGATTTTGTCAAATGCTTTTTCAGCATCTATTGAGATGATCAATTGATTTTTTCCTTTCGAGTTTTTAATGTGTTGTAATACATTGATTGTTTTTCTGATGTTGAACCATCCTTGCATGCCTGGAATGAACCCCACTTGGTCATGGTGTATGATTTTTTTAATGTGTCTTTGGATTCGATTTGCAAGTATTTTGTTGAGGATTTTTGCATCTATATTCATTAGGGAGATTGGCCGGTAGTTTTCCTTTTTTGTAGCATCTTTGCCTGGTTTTGGTATTAGATTGATGTTAGCTTCATAAAATGAGTTAGGTAGTGTTCCATTTTTTTCAATGTTTTGAAAGAGTTTGAGTAAGATTGGTGTCAGTTCTTTCTGGAAAGTTTGGTAGAATTCCCCTGTGAAGCCATCTGGCCCTGGGCATTTATTTGTGGGAAGATTTTTGATGACTGATTGGATCTCTTTGCTTGTGATGGGTTGGTTGAGGTCTTCTATTTCTTCTCTGGTCAGTCTAGGTTGTTCATATGTTTCCAGGAAATTGTCCATTTCTTCTACATTATCCAGTTTGTTGCCATACAGTTGTTCATAATATCCTCTTATAATTTTTTTAATTTCTTCAGGATCTGCAGTTATGTCACCTTTTTCATTCATTATTTTGTTTATATGGGTCTTCTCTCTTTTTGATTTTGTCAGTCTAGCTAGGGGCTTGTCAATCTTGTTGATCTTCTCAAAGAACCAACTTTTGGTGATATTTATCCTTTCTATTGTTTTTTTGTTCTCTATGTCATTTATTTCTGCTTTAATCCTTGTTATTTCTTTTCTTCTACTTGGTTTAGGATTGGTTTGCTGTTCATTTTCTAGCTTCTTCAGTTGATCCATTAGTTCTTTGATTTTGGCTCTTTCTTCCTTTTTAATATATGCGTTTAGTGCTATAAATTTCCCCCTTAGCACTGCTTTTGCTGCATCCCATAGGTTTTGGTATGTTGTGTTCTCATTTTCATTCGTCTCTATATATTTAGCAATTTCTCTTGCTATTTCTTCTTTAACCCACTGATTGTTTAGGAGTGTGTTGTTTAACCTCCAGGTATTTGTGAATTTTCTAAGTCTCTGATGGTTATTGACTTCTAATTGTATTCCATTGTGGTCAGAGAATGTGCTTTGAATAATTTCAATCTTTTTAAATTTATTGAGGCTTGTTTTATGTCCCAGCATATGATCTATTCTGGAGAAAGTTCCGTGAGCACTAGAAAAGTATGTGTATCCGGGTGATTTGGGATGTAATGTCCTGTAGATGTCTGTTAAATCTAATTCATTTATCAGATTGTTTAGGTTTTCAATTTCCTTATTGGTCTTCTGTCTGGTTGATCTATCTATAGGAGAGAGTGATGTGTTGAAGTCTCCCACAATTATTGTGGAAACATCAATTGCTTCCTTTAGTTTTGCCAATGTTTCTCTCATGTATTTTGTGGCACCTTGATTGGGTGCATAGACATTTACGATTGTTATTTCTTCTTGCTGAATTGCCCCTTTTATTAGTATGTAGTGGCCTTCTTTGTCTCTCAAAACATCCCTGCATTTGAAGTCTATTTTATCTGAGATTAATATTGCTACACCTGCTTTCTTTTGGCTGTAGCTTGCATGAAATATTTTTTTCCATCCTTTCACTTTCAATTTCTTTGTGTCCCTGTGTCTAAGATGAGTCTCTTGTATGCAACATATTGATGGTTCATTTTTTTTGATCCATTCTGCGAATCTATATCTTTTAATTGGGGAGTTTAATCCATTTACATTCAACGTTAAAACCGTGAAGGCATTTCTTGAATCGGCCATCTTATCCTTTGGATTATGTTTGCCATATTTTTCCCTCTCTCTATTAATATCCTTTATTGTACCCATACCGAATCTCTTTAGTACTGAACCTTTCTCCAAGTCTCTCTGTCCTGTCTTTGTTTCTCTGTCTGTAGGGCTCCCTTTAGTATCTCCAGTAGGGCAGGTCTCTTGTTAGCAAATTCTCTCAGCATTTCTTTGTCTGTGAAAAATTTAAGCTCTCCCTCAAATTTGAAGGAGAGCTTTGCTGGATAAAGTATTCTTGGCTGGAAATTCCTCTCTGTCAGAATTTTAAATATATCGTGCCATTGCCTTCTCGCCTCCATGGTGGCTGCTGAGTAGTCACTACTTAGTCTTATGCTGTTTCCTTTGTATGTGGTGAATTGCTTTTCTCTTGCTGCTTTCAGAACTTGCTCCTTCTCTTCTATGTTTGACAGTGTGATCAGTATATGTCTCGGAGTGGGTTTTTTTGGATTTATTCTATTTGGAGTTCGCTGAGCATTTATGATTTGTGTATTTATGTTGTTTAGAAGATTTGGGAAGTTTTCCCCAACAATTTCTTTGAATACTCTTCCTAGACCTTTACCCTTTTCTTCCCCTTCTGGGACACCAATGAGTCTTATATTCGGACGCTTCATATTATCTATCATATCCCTGAGGTCCATTTCGAGTTTTTCAATTTTTTTCCCCATTCTTTCTTTTATGCTTTCATTTTCCATTCTGTCATCTTCCAGGTCACTGATTCGTTGTTCAACTTCCTCTAGTCTTGTACTATGAGTGTCCAGAATCTTTTTAATTTGGTCAACAGTTTCTTTAATTTCCATAAGATCATCCATTTTTTTATTTAGTCTTGCAATGTCTTCTTTATGCTCTTCTAGGGTCTTCTTGATTTCCTTCATATCCCGTACTATGGTCTCATTGTTCATCTTTAGTTCTTTGAGTAGCTGCTCTAGGTGTGTCTCTTCTGGTCTTTTGATTTGGGTGCTTGGGCTTGGGTTATCCATATCGTCTGGTTTTTTCATATGCTTTATAATTTTCTGTTGTTTTTGGCCTCGTGGCATTTGCTGTCCTTGATAGGGTTCTTTTAGGTTTTGTAGACCCATTGAAGTCCTTATCTCTAATTTATCAGATCTACAGCTTCGTGGAGTACACTTTCTCTAACTAACCAGCAGGTGGCGTCCACGAGCCACCTGTTCTCCACAAGCCAGATCTCCCCTGCTTAGCCTTTTTGGTGAGTGGGGGAGTGAGTCTTGTGGGGCCCAATTGGTGTCCCAAGCTTGCGTGTGTAGTTGGTGTTGCCTGCCCTGTATGTGGGGCGTGTTTCTGGGCAGTCGGGGAGGGGGGGTGGCCCTAACAATCAAATCTCCCTGATGATCCTAGAGTTTTAAAGCTACTGCAATAGTCTAATCCTTCAGTTCAGTCCTGCCACAGTTTGTCTCTGCCACTGACCCACAAGTCTTTGGTATTGGCGTATGGCTCCTGAGACTTGCAAGTGGGCCCCTCTTCCAGGCTGTGCACCCCGGGTCCTCTGTTGAGGGATGACTGTGCTATGTCACAGGTGAGTGCCGTCCCCCCAGGGCAGTTCTGGGCTGCTGGGCTGTGTTGGGAGGCTCCCAGTCTGCTCAAATGATGGCTGAATGGGGCTCTGTTAATTCACACTGCTCCCCCTTCCCAGCTCTGGGACATTCAGCTGAGGTTGCAGGGAAGGCTAATGTCCACGCCCAGTTTTGTGGTGTGTGCCTGTTATTTGAAGCACTTCCGTCACACTGGGTTGTCTGGGGCAGCTCTGGGCTATGGGGCTGGCGATGGGCAGGAGTGTTTCCTGTCCACCAGGATGGTGGCTGTGAGCGGACTCCCCCCTTTTCTTGGGAAGTTGTGTTGTTTAGTGAATTTTCTCAGCCACTGGATTATTGCCTTTTGTCTCAGAGCTCTCTTATTTCTGCTCTTGACTTGACGTGCCCAAATTTCAATTCTTTGAAGCTTTCTGTATTGAGCTTCTTAGAGTAATTGTTTTAGAAAAAGCAAAAAGGATTTAAAAAAAAAAAAAAAAAAACAAAAAAAAAAAAAAAAAAAAAAACGGCCCTCCTCAGAGATCTAATGGGTTATTGAAATGCTAATAGACAAAGCAACCAGGGCCATTAAGGAAAGGTGCCCTGGGCAGAGAGATCAGCCTTGCTTCGGGATTTGCATATGCGCCTCAAGGCCTGATCTCCGCCCTTCCCCTTTCTGTGTTCACCAGAACTCCAAAAATCCTCTGCTTTTACTTTGGAGCTTCTCGTGTTGTTTTCCTTCTATGCCCGTCTCCTCTCTGCTGGGCTGGCTGCTCTCAGAGTCTCTGGTGTCTGGCCTCAGTCTATCTATGGTTGGAGTTTGAATCAGTAGAATGAGTTTCCGTTGAGAGCAGCCACTGCAATTCTCCCTTCTCCTTCCTGGAGCTGACAGCCCCTCCTCCCCCGGGACTGAGCCTGGCAGGGAGGGGCGCGGGTCCCCTGGCCGCAAAAACTTACAGATTTCGCTGATCTCAGCAGTTCCACGTTTTCATGAGTGTTGTATGAAGTATGCCCAAAGACAGATTGCTCTGTGGTGTCCAGTCCACGCAGTTCCTGGCTTTTTACCTACTTTCCTGGAGGAGTAACTAAAACATACAGCTCACCAGTCTGCCATCTTGCCCCGCCCAGCAGCCCCAGTCATTTTAAGTTTCCAGGGCTGTGACTCGGGGAAGGGTGGAGACAGCACAAGCAGAGAGCAACACCATTGAAATGCTAATGACCTCCACCTGGGGGCTCTGTCTTCTCTAGGAGGAAAGGGGTGGGGCCCTTTCTATTCAGAACCAGACCCCAGAGCCTGGGGGAACACGGCCACACCGCCTCACACCAGTCAAGAATTATAGGCTAACAGGCGTCACCTGCTGGGCAGAAAAGCACAGTGACCCGAGGCATCAAAGGATGGAGCAATTTTCTAAGACACACCCTCAGGGAAACCAGATACTGAATATTTCTTCCCTCTAGGACCTGAGCCTGTTCTGGTCTGGGAAAACCTGATTTGGATAACCAGGGAAACCATGCCTAGACAACAGAAAATTACAACCTACACTAAGAAAAACAAAGTTATGGCCCAGTCAAAGGAATAAACGTACACTTCAACTGAGATACAGGAATTTAAACAACTAATGCTAAATCAATTCAAAAAGTTTAGAGAAGATATTGCAAAAGAGATAGACGCTGTAAAGGAAGCACTGGACATGTATACAGCAGAAATCAAAAGTTCAAAAAACCTACTAGTAGAATCTATGGAAATGAAAGGCACAACACAAGAGATGAAAGTCACAATGGAAACATACAACAGCAAAATATATGATCAACGATCAGCTGTGCCCATCCCTGTTCTTGGGGGACCTTTTCTGTCACTAGCAGCTAGCCAGGGACTGGAAGCAGCAGGAACTTGCCATGAGAGTAGGGGGTGAGTGCCAACAACTGGCTCGCAGAGAGAGCAACTCACATTTCTTTGCCATAATTTACCTGCCTCTTCCTCTCGCTCTTTCCTGTATGCTGTACAATGTTCTTCAGGTCTGTGGAGTTTCACAATAATTGTTTCAGACAGTTCCTGCCTATTTAATATTTGTTGTGGTGGGAGGACTGAGTCTTGGTGCTCCCTACCCTGCCGTCTTCCCCAGAAGTGTTATTCTAGCTTTTGTCTTTGAACAATTTATTTAAAAACAGTAATTTTTTCTTAGTAAAATTAAAGTGTCAATGGTATATCTGACTTTAACCCTGCTCTTTGTCAAAGCACACAGATAGCTCTGAGGGTGTGGGGCTGGTGTTTGAATGCAGCCAGTTTCATTGGATATCTTGGCTTGGTTGTGTTCTGTGCATTGCTGCATGCTAGTGACTCTAATAAAGTTAGGTGTTCACTTTGGGTTTCTTCAACCCAGAGAACAAAATACAGATAACTTTAATTGGTAATATTCTTGGCCAATTGAATTCAAACAGTGCCCCACCCCTGTCACCTTATCATATTGGCAACTGCAAGAATATCATAGATTGTTAGAAAGCCACAGATCAAACTGGAAGACCACAAATAAGCCAGGACAACATGCATAACTGGACACCCACCTCTTGTTGCGTCTTCTTGTTACTAGCTTCCGTAACTTGTAGCTAGGTGTTTAAAAAATGAGAATTAGTGAATTGTGAGAATGGTGAATTGTGGGCACAAGTTATTCACTAGTGAGTGCTATCCCAAGTATTTTATATTTTTTTCTGATTTACTTTTTAAATAGATTAGATGTGTCTTGCAGATTGTTAGCTTTAGTTAAGAGCCACTGTTCTAATGGAATTCAGATCATATTTGCATTTGTGATCCTGCAAATTTTTTTTCTTAGTCTGTTGTTTGTTAGTATGTCTTCATTCCTGGAACATACAATTGCTACCCAGACAATAGCCTTCTAGCAGCAGTTTGAAAAATTGTATTTATGAATGAAGTGAGTCTTTATTACATGGATCTTCTGTAGGATAATTTTAATCAAGGATAAGATATGAGGAACTAATCATTGTTTTGAGCAGTGAGTTACCTGCCTTTGTTGTGTTCTGTTGTGTTTGGATTCACAAGCAGGTCAGTGTTCCCACAGGATCCCACAGGCTTTGGGCACACTATTTAGTGCCCCTGAACAATGTGCCCCCAAACTCTTGGTTTGCTTTATTCTTTTTACACATAAGCATCTCAGTTTCCACTGTCATTTTTAGGCTCTTGGATCTTACTACTTTTCCCATGGGACCTTGAAGAAACTCCTCTGCATTAAGATTTAATGGCTTCCTCCTTCTTGAGCACAGATCCTACTCATGGGTATGATGCAGATGTGGCTGTTTAATGCCAAAAAGACTTCATCACAGAGATATACATCTACTGTTTTCCTTTGAAATTTGCCAAAAGCAAATTCCTTATGGCACCTAATTTTACACTGCTTATAGTTTCTTGTTTTCTAGTCTCTGTTTTGCTGTAGGATTGTAACCTTTTGAGGGCTGGGGAAGAGTTTCCCATCTTGATAGACAAACAGTACCCACATTTATGCCACATGGTAGATGCTCAGAAATTTCGTTAAATGGAAGAGGATTCTGGGCTTCCCCTCATTCATTTGTTTGAATTAGGTCTTTGCCTTCTGTGTCCTCTTTAATGGTGGCAGCATTGGTGAACTCTAGGGCTTGGGAGGAAATGGTTCATAAATTGCAGTGGAAATGTGTTCATCTACTTAGTTGATCTATGAAGAGACATCTGTATGTGGAATTAGATAATTTGGTCATCACTGTAAATTTTTTTTCCAAATGATTTTGCACTGCTTAGGTATCCCAGTTGGTTAAATACTGTATATTTTTAGTGGAGAGTCAGTTTCTGACTTTTCCTTCTAAAATTTTGCTTTGCTAGAGGAAGTAAAGGTGGAATATTTAGCATTTAACATCCATTCCCATTTATAGAGGAAGTAGTTGTCTAATCTGTCAGCTTTGTTCCCAAGGCTTTTTTCTTCCTTTCAATACATCTAATTTATAATTGCTCTTATTTCCTGCATTGTATTCTGGATATTGGATTCAGTTCTATGTTTTGGTCAAATTATTTACTGAAATAGCTAGAGGGACATTAAAATGGCATTTGTTAACCCGTCCATGTATGGCCAATTGATTTTTGATAAGGATGCCCCATCCACTCACTGGGGAAAGAATAGTCTCTTCAAAAAATGGTGCTGGGAAAACTGGATATCTACATGTAAAAGAATGAAATTTTACCTTTACATCATACCATATATAAATGTTAATTCAAAATGGATCAACAACCTAAACACAACAGCTAAAATCATACAATTCATAGAAGTAAACAGAGGGGAAAATCTTTAGGATCTTGTATTAAACAGTGTATTCTTAGATATGACACCAAAAGCATGAGTGACACCAAAAATAGATAAATGGGACTTCATCAAAATAAAACCTCTTCTGTATCAAAGGACGTTAGGAAGAAAGGGAAAGGACAACCTACAGAATAGGAGAAAATAGTTGCAAATCATATAACTGTTAGGGGCTTAATATCCAGAATAGATCAAGAATTTCTATAATTCAACAACGAGAAGACAAATAACCCAATTAAAAATGGGCAAAGGATTTCAATAGACATTTCTCCAAAGAAGATATATAAATGGCCGATAAGCACATGAAATGATGCTCACCATCATTAGTCACCAGGAAATGCAAATCAAAACCACAAGGGATGCCACTTCATACTTACTAGATTGGCTAGTATTTAAAAAATGGGAAATAACAAGTGCTGGTGAGGATGCAGGGAAATAGGAACCCTTGTGCATTGTTGGTGGGAATATTTATTGATTCAGCCACTGTGGAAAACAGTTCAGCAGTTCCTCAAAAAGTTAAACATAGAATTACCATGTGACTTAGCAACTCCACTTCTAAGGATATACACCAAAGAATTGAAAATAGAGACTTAGATATTTCAATGTTCATAGCAGCATTATTCACAGTAGTCAAAAGGTGGAAACAACCCAGGTGTCCATCAGCTGGTAACTGGATAAACATAATGTGGTGTACCTGTAAGATGAAACGTTATTTAACCATAAAAAGGAGTAACGTGCTTATACATGCTACAACATGGGTATATTTTGAAGACATCTTGTTGAGCAAAATAAGTCAGACACAAAGGTACAAATATTGCATGAATACATGTAGATGAAATACATAGAATATACAAATTCATAGACACTGAAAGTAGATTACAGGTTACCAGGGGTTGGGAGTGGGTGGGTGTGAGGAATGGAAAGTTATTTTTTAGTGGGTGTAGGTTTTCTGTTTGGGGTAATGAAAAAGTTTTGGTAATGGATAGTGGTGATGGTAGCCCAATATTTGAAAGTAATTAATACCACTGAGTCATACCCATGAAAGTGGTTAAAATGGGAAATTTTGTGTTGTATATATGTTACCATGATAAAATTTTTTGTAGATGCCATTCATTTGCTAACTACATTTTAAGTGATTAATGATGAAGAAAAAATATCATAACTGAAGCATACTTGCTCTGATTGAAAGGAGCATCTAGACAGTAACTTGTGGCGACTTATTCATTCTTTTTTTTTTTTTTTTAAATCTTCATTTTATTGAGATATATTCACATACCATGCAGTCATACAAAACAAATCGTACTTTCGATTGTTTACAGTACCATTACATAGTTGTACATTCATCACCTAAATCAATCCCTGACACCTTCATTAGCACACACACAAAAATAACAAGAATAATAATTAGAGTGAAAAAGAACAATTGAAGTAAAAAAGAACACTGGGTACCTTTGTCTGTTTGTTTCCTTCCCCTATTTTTCTACTCATCCATCCATAAACTAGACAAAGTGGAGTGTGGTCCTTATGGCTTTCCCAATCCCATTGTCACCCCTCATAAGCTACATTTTTCTACAATTGTCTTCGAGATTCATGGGTTCTGGGTTGTAGTTTGATAGTTTCAGGTATCCACCACCAGCTACCCCAATTCTTTGGAACCTAAAAAGGGTTGTCTAAAGTGTGCGTAAGAGTGCCCACCAGAGTGACCTCTCGGCTCCTTTTGGAATCTCTCTGCCACTGAAGCTTATTTCATTTCCTTTCACATCCCCCTTTTGGTCAAGAAGATGTTCTCCGTCCCACGATGCCAGGTCTACATTCCTCCCCGGGAGTCATACTCCACGTTGCCAGGGAGATTCACTTCCCTGGGTGTCTGATCCCACGTAGGGGGGAGGGCAGTGATTTCACCATTCAAGTTGGCTTAGCCAGAGAGAGAGGGCCACATCTGAGCAACAAAGAGGCATTCGGGAGGAGGCTCTTAGGCACAACCATAGGGATGCCTAGCCTCTCCTTTGCAGCAACCGTCTTCCCAAGGGTAAAACTTATGGTAGAGGGCTCAACCCATCAAACCCCCAGTCCCCCATGTCTGTGGTCATGTTAGCAACCATGGAGGTGGGGTAGGCGAATACCCCTGCATTCTCCACAGGCTCCTCAAGGGGGCACTACATCTTTTTTTTTTTTTTTTCCTTTTTTTATTTTTATTTTTTTAACTTTCCCTTCTTTTTTAAATCAACTGTATGAAAAAAAAGTTAAAAAGAAAACAAACATACAATAAAAGAACATTTCAAAGAGACCATAACAAGGGAGTAAGAAAAAGACAACTAACCTAAGATAACTGCTTAACTTCCAACATGTTCCTACTTTACCCCAAGAAAGTTACATAATATAGCAACATTTCTGTGAACTTGTTCCTACTATATCCATCAGAAATTAACAGACCATAGTCATTCCTGGGCATCCCCAGAATGTTAAATAGCTTATCTGTTCTTCTTGGATTATTGTTCCCCCTTCCTTAATTGCTCTCTATTGCTAGTTCCACTGCATTCTACATTATAAACCATTTGTTTTACATTTTTCAAAGTTCACATTAGTGGTAGCATATAATATTTCTCTTTTTGTGCCTGGCTTATTTCGCTCAGCATTATGTCTTCAAGGTTCATCCATGTTGTCATATGTTTCACGAGATCGTTCCTTCTTACTGACGCGTAGTATTCCATCGTGTGTATATGCCACATTTTATTTATCCACTCATCTGTTGAAGGACATTTGGGTTGTTTCCATCTCTTGGCAATTGTGAATAATGCTGCTGTGAACATTGGCGTGCAGATATCTGTTCGTGTCACTGCTTTCCGACCTTCCGGGTATATACCGAGAAGTGCAGTCACTGGATCGAATGGTAAGTCTATATCTAGTTTTCTAAGGAACTGCCAGACTGACTTCCAGAGTGGCTGAACCATTATACAGTCCCACCAACAATGAATAAGAGTTCCAGTTTCTCCACATCCCCTCCAGCATTTGTAGTTTCCTGTTTGTTTAATGGCAGCCATTCTAACCGGTGTTAGATGGTATCTCATTGTGGTCTTAATTTGCATCTCTCTAATAGCTAGTGAAGCTGAACATTTTTTCATGTGTTTCTTGGCCATTTGTATTTCCTCTTCAGAGAACTGTCTTTTCATATCTTTTGCTCATTTTATAATTGGGCTGTCTGTACTATTGTCCTTGAGTTGTAGGATTTCTTTATATATGCAAGATATCAGTCTTTTGTCAGATACATGGTTTCCAAAAATTTTTTCCCATTGAGTTGGCTGCCTCTTTACCTTTTTGAGAAATTCCTTTGAGGTGCAGAAACTTCTAAGCTTGAGGAGTTCCCATTTATCTATTTTCTCTTTTGTTGCTTGTGCTTTGGGTGTAAAGTCTAGGAAGTGGCCGCCTAATACAAGGTCTTGAAGATGTTTTCCTACATTATCTTCTAGGAGTTTTATGGTACTTTCTTTTATATTGAGATCTTTGGTCCATTTTGAGTTAATTTTTGTGTACGGTGTGAGGTAGGGGACCTCTTTCATTCTTTTGGATATGGATATCCAACTCTCCCAGCCCCATTTGTTGAAAAGACCATTATGACTCAGTTCAGTGACTTTGGGGGCCTTATCAAAGATCAGTCAGCCATAGATCTGAGGGTCTATCTCTGAATTCTCAATTCGATTCCATTGATCTATATGTCTATCTTTGTGCCAGTACCATGCTGTTTTGGCAACTGTGGCTTTATAATAAGCTTCAAAGTCAGGGAGTGTAAGTCCTCCCACTTTGTTTTTCTTTTTTAGAGTGTCTTTAGCTATTCGAGGCATCTTCCCTTTCCAAATAAATTTGATAGCTAGCTTTTCCAAGTCTGCAAAGTAGGTTGTTGGAATTTTGATTGGGATTTCATTGAATCTATAGATGATTTTGGGTAGAATTGACATCTTAATGATATTTAGCCTTCCTATCCATGAACATGGAATATTTTTCCATCTTTTAAGGTCCTCTTCTATTTCTTTTAGTAGAGTTATGTAGTTTTCTTTGTATAGGTCTTTTACATCTTTGGTTAAGTTTATTCCTTGGTACTTGATTTTTTTAGTTGCTATTGAAAATGGTATCTTTTTCTTGAGTGTCTCTTCAGTTTGTTCATTTCTAGCATATAGAAACATTCCTGACTTCTGTGCATTAATCTTGTATCCCGCTACTTTGCTCAATTTGTTTATTAGCTCTAGTAGCTGTATCGTCGATTTCTCAGGGTTTTCTAGATATAAGATCATATTATCTGCAAACAATGAGAGTTTTACTTCTTCTTTTCCAATTTGTATGCCTTTTATTTCTTTGTCTTGCCGGATTGCCCTGGCTAGCACTTCCAGCACAATGTTGAATAACAGTGGTGACAGCGGGCATCCTTGTCTTGTTCCTGATCTTAGAGGGAAGGCTTTCAGTCTCTCACCATTGAGTACTATGCTGGCTGTGGGTTTTTCATATATGCTCTTTATCATGTTGAGGAAGTTTCCTTCAATTCCTACCTTTTGAAGTGTTTTTATCAAAAAGGGATGTTGGATTTTGTCAGATGCTTTTTCAGCATCTGTTGAGATGATCAATTGATTTTTCCCTTTTGACTTGTTAATGTGTTGTAATACATTGATTGATTTTCTTATGTTGAACCATCCTTGCATGCCTGGAATGAACCCCACTTGGTCATGGTGTATGATTTTTTTAATGTGTCTTTGGATTCGATTTGCGAGTATTTTGTTGAGGTTTTTTGCATCTATATTCATTAGGGATATTGGCCGGTAGTTTTCCTTTTTTGTGGCATCTTTGCCTGGTTTTGGTATTAGATTGATGTTAGCTTCATAAAATGAGTTAGGTAGTGTTCCATTTTCTTCAATGTTTTGAAAGAGTTTGAGTAAGATTGGTGTCAGTTCTTTCTGGAAAGTTTGGTAGAATTCCCCTGTGAAGCCATCTGGCCCTAGACATTTATTTGTGGGAAGATATTTGATGACTGATTGGATATCTTTGCTTGTGATGGGTTGGTTGAGGTCTTCTATTTCTTCTCTGGTCAGTCTAGGTTGTTCATATGTTTCCAGGAAATTGTCCATTTCTTCTACATTATCCAGTTTGTTGCTATACAGTTGTTCATAATATCCTCTTATAATTTTTTTAATTTCTTCAGGATCTGCAGTTATGTCACCTTTTTCATTCATTATTTTGTTGATATGGGTCTTCTCTCTTTTTGATTTTGTCAGTCTAGCTAGGGGCTTGTCAATCTTGTTGATCTTCTCAAAGAACCAACTTTTGGTGATATTTATCCTCTCTATTGTTTTTTTGTTCTCTATGTCATTTATTTCTGCTTTAATCCTTGTTATTTCTTTTCTTCTACTTGGTTTAGGATTGGTTTGCTGTTCATTTTCTAGCTTCTTCAGTTGATCCATTAGTGCTTTCATTTTGGCTCTTTCTTCCTTTTTAATATATGCATTTAGTGCTATAAATTCCCCCCTTAGCACTGCTTTTGCTGCATCCCATAGGTTTTGGTATGTTGTGTTCTCATTTTCATTCATCTCTATATATTTAGCAATTTCTCTTGCTATTTCTTCTTTAACCCACTGATTGTTTAGGAGTGTGTTGTTTAACCTCCAGGTATTTGTGAATTTTCTAAGTCTCTGATGGTTATTGACTTCTAATTGTATTCCATTGTGGTCAGAGAATGTGCTTTGAATAATTTCAATCTTTTTAAATTTATTGAGGCTTGTTTTATGTCCCAGCATATGATCTATTCTGTTGAAAGTTCCATGAGCACTAGAAAAGTATGTGTATCCTGGTGATTTGGGATGTAATGTCCTGTATATGTCTGTTAAATCTAATTCATTTATCAGATTGTTTAGGTTTTCAATTTCCTTATTGGTCTTCTGTCTGGTTGATCTATCTATAGGAGAGAGTGATGTGTTGAAGTCTCCCACAATTATTGTGGAAACATCAATTGCTTCCTTTAGTTTTGCCAGTGTTTCTCTCATGTATTTTGTGGCACCTTGATTGGGTGCATAGACATTTACGATTGTTATTTCTTCTTGTTGAATTGCCCCTTTTATTAGTATGTAGTGGCCTTCTTTGTCTCTCAAAACATCCCTGCATTTGAAGTCTATTTTATCTGAGATTAATATTGCTACACCTGCTTTCTTTTGGCTGTAGCTTGCATGAAATATTTTTTCCATCCTTTCACTTTCAGTTTCTTTGTGTCCCTGTGTCTAAGATGAGTCTCTTGTATGCAACATATTGATGGTTCATTTTTTTTGATCCATTCTGCGAATCTATATCTTTTAATTGGGGAGTTTAATCCATTTACATTCAACGTTATAACCGTGAAGGCATTTCTTGAATCAGCCATCTTATCCTTTGGTTTATGTTTGTCTTATTTTTCCCCTCTGTCTATTAATATCCTTTATTGTACCCATACCGAATCTCTTTAGTACTGAACCTTTCTCCAAGTCTCTCTGTCCTTTCTTTGTTTCTCTGTGTGTAGGGCTTCCTTTAGTATCTCCAGTAGGGCATGTCTCTTGTTAGCAAATTCTCTCAGCATTTGTTTGTCTGTGAAAAATTTAAGCTCTCCCTCAAATTTGAAGGAGAGCTTTGCTGGATAAAGTATTCTTGGCTGGAAATTTTTCTCATTCAGAATTTTAAATATATCTTGCCACTGCCTTTTTGCCTCCATGGTGGCTGCTGAGTAGTCACTACTTAGTCTTATGCTGTTTCTTTTGTATGTGGTGAATTGCTTTTCTCTTGCTGCTTTCAGAACTTGCTCCTTCTCTTCTGTGTTTGACAGTGTGATCAGTATATGTCTTGGAGTGGGTTTATTTGGATTTATTCTATTTGGAGTTCGCTGAGCATTTATGATTTGTGTATTTATGTTGTTTAGAAGATTCGGGAAGTTTTCCCCAACAATTTCTTTGAATACTCTTCCTAGACCTTTACCCTTTTCTTCCCCTTCTGGGACACCAATGAGTCTTATATTCGGACGTTTCATATTATCTATCATATCCCTGAGGTCCATTTCGATTTTTTCAATTTTTTTCCCCATTCTTTCTTTTATGGTTTCATTTTCCCTTCTGTCATCTTCCAGGTCACTGATTCGTTGTTCAACTTCCTCTAGTCTTGTACTATGAGTGTCCAGAATCTTTTTAATTTGGTCAACAGTTTCTTTAATTTCCATAAGATCATCCATTTTTTTATTTAGTCTTGCAATGTCTTCTTTATGCTCTTCTAGGGTCTTCTTGATTTCCTTTGCCTCCCGTACTATGGTCTCATTGTTCATCTTTAGTTCTTTGAGTAGCTGCTCTAGGTGCTGTGTCTCTTCTGGTCTTTTGATTTGGGTGCTTGGGCTTGGGTTATCCATATCGTCTGGTTTTTTCATATGCTTTATAATTTTCTGTTGTTTTTGGTCTTGTGGCATTTGCTGAACTTGATAGGGTTCTTTTAGGTTTTGTAGACCCATTGAAGTCCTTGTCTCTAATTTATCAGATCTACAGCTTTGTGGAGTACACTTTGTCTAACTAACCAGCAGGTGGCATCCACGAGCCACCTGTTCTCCACAAGCCAGTTCTCCCCTGCTTAGCCTTTTTTGTGAGTGGGGGAGTGAGTCTTGTGGGGTCCAATTGGTGTACCAAGCTTGTGTGTGTAGTTGGTATTGCCTGCCCTGTATATGGGGTGTGTTTCTGGGCAGTCAGGGAGGGGGGGTGGCCCTAACAATCAAATCTCCCTGGTGATCCTAGAGTTTTAAAGCTGCTGCAATAGTCTAATCCTTCAGTTCTGTCCTGCCACAGTTTGTCTCTGCCACTGACCCACAAGTCCTTGGTATTGGCGTATGGCTCCTGAGACTTGCAAGTGGACCCCTCTTCCAGGCTGTGCACCCCAGGTCGTCTGTTGAGGGATGACTGTGCTATGTCACAGGTGTGTGCCGTCCCCCCAAGGCAGTTCTGGGCTGCTGGGCTGTGTAGGGAGGCTCCCAGTCTGCTGAAATGATGGCTGAATGGGGCTTTGTTAATTCACACTGCTCCACCTTCCCAACTGTGGGACAATCAGCTCAGGTTGCAGGGAAGGCTAATGTCCACGCCCAGTTTTGTGGTGTGTGCCTGTTATTTGAAGCACTTCCGTCACACTGGGTTGTCTGGGGCAGTTCTGGGCTATGGGGCTGGCGATGGGCAGGAGTGTTTCCTGTCCACCAGGATGATGGCTGTGAGTGGACACCCCCTTTTCTTGGGAAGTTGTGGTGTTTAGTGAATTTTCTGAGCCATTGGATTATTGCCTTTTGTCTCAGAGCTCTCTTAGTTCTTCTCTTGACTTGAGGTGCCCAAATTGCAAGTCTTTGAAGCTTTCTGTATTGGGCTTCTTAGAGTACTTGTTTTAGAAAAAGAAAAAAGGATTAAAAAAAAAAAAAAAAAAAAGGGCCCTCCTCAGAGATCTAATGGATTATTGAATTGCTAAGAGACAAAGCAACCAGGGCCATTAAGGAAAGGTCCACAGGGCAGAGAGATCAGCTTTTCTTCGGGATTTGCATATGTGCCTCAGGGCCTGAGCTCTGCCCTTCCCCTTTCTATGTTCACCAGAACTCCAAAAATCCTCCGCTTTTATTTTGGAGTTTTTCGTGTTGTTTTTTTTCTATGCCTGTCTCCTCTCTGCTGGGCTGGCTGCTCTCAGATTCTCTGGTGTCTGGTCTCAGTCTATCTATGGTTGGAGTTTGGATCAGTAGAATGAGTTTCCGATAAGGGCTGCCACTGCAGTTCTCCCTTCTCCTTCCCGGAGCTGACAGCCCCTCCTCCCACGGGACTGAGCCTGGCAGGGAGGGGCGCGGGTCCCCTGGCCGCAAAAACTTACAGATTTCGCTGATCTCAGCAGTTCCATGTTTTCATGAGTGTTGTGTGAAGTATGCCCAAAGTCAGATTGCTCTGTGGTGTCCAGTCCACGCAGTTCCTGGCTTTCTACCTACTCTCCTGGAGGAGTAACTAAAACATACAGCTCACCAGTCCGCCATCTTGCCCTGCCTACTCTAATCTTATTCATTCTTAATATTTTCTGTGACTCAGTTATGCAGTTTTGTCATTATAAAAAAGTGTTCCTTTAATACTAAAGTAAAGGCACTTTGGTTACTATAGAGTAAATTTTGCATCTTTGGAAGAATCCAAAAAAGAATGAACACATCATCACTGTATCTTTACTTAGTAATAATCTGTATTTTAAAATGTATTTGTACTTGCGGGATATTAAGACTATGTAAATAAGAGTGTATATTGTGCAGATCTGGAAAATCTATAATTAAGCTGTCATCTTCCAGGATATTGTAAGATGGCATCTCACTGTCAAAGAGTGAAATGGGATATTTGATAATAGGATTATCATCTTCCCTGAAAAGAAATTATCAGCCTTATATCACATTTATTATGACAGATTTGGCAAGCAGATGGCAAAACTGGCTTTGGTCCTTGTGCTGCTTAGGGAAAAAATTGTTTTTGGATGTGTTCGAACCAGACATGAACTGTCAATGAGACTACCTGGAGCTATCCTCCTTTGTCAGGTTAACATGAATGTGGTCAAAGTATTTGATTTTTTTGCCACAAGAGAGTAGTTGTGGAGTCTCAATTTTTTTCTTTCACAAGGGTCAGCCTTAATTAGTTTTTTTAAATAAAGGCAAAATAAGTTGGTTTGGCTTTTAAGGTCTATCCATAAAAACAAAAATCTGTTTTGATTGCAAACGTCAAAATAGAAATCTGTCCAGCACAGGGTCAGTGCTGAAGCTCAACTGCCGAGCTGAAAAAACAGACTGTCTCTTTTTTTCTGAATTACGTTGGGAGAAAGAAGCCTGTATTCCACCCGGCACCCACCCCCACCTCCCAATGCAGAGAACCAAGCTTTCTGAAATGTTTACCCTTGTGTTAGGTTTTCAAAGAGAGTTCCGGAGAGTTCCGGAGATAACAATTAGGAGGCTTTGTCTGGAGAGAGGATCACTTACCTTTACATCAATGGAAAGTTAACAAGAGTGCTAGTCGGTTGCACACATGCCCAAAAAACTTTTGTCTTGTTTAAAAATTCCTGACTGAAAGCAGAGGAGCCCTGCCCCAGGGCTGTTGGTGAAATGAGAACTGGGACTTGACTTCTGTGCCTTTCATTTTGTGTTAATTTTGGCAGGTGGGCCTCATCACAGCCTAAAAACATTCAAGATTGTCTGGAATGATCTGTGGCTTATAGCCAGAATTAAATTCCTGCTTGCTGCTGAACTCTAAACGTAATACGCAGTTTCCTGTCATTTAAAAGAGGAAAAAAATAATGCTCAGCTACTGATTTTTTGATTATCCTTGAATTATAGTTCTCCTCTGTGATTCTGAATTGTGATAGGTGTTGATACACTATTTGTTGCATGCTGTTCTTGTTTTGGGGAAGCGATCGATCTGCTGCACACAGAGTGCTATTTATTTCCCAGTGAGTCCATGGACTTTCTGTGGGTGAGCACGGCTTGCTAAGAGGATGTTTTGGGTGTGGTTCCAGGCCACAAGGCTGCGCGTCCAGTAGCAGCATTGCACCGACTTGGCTTGTGAGTGACAATCACCAGACACCTAACTGCTTGGTCAGACAATTGAACGCAGTTGCATTTCTTACATCTTAATAAGGTTCGTTCCTTAAAGCAGGTGGCTTTCTTAGCCAAGCATGGCCTGCTGCATGAAATGGTATTCACAGCCGTTTAGACTGGTCGTTTTGTCAGGTGAAAGGACTCTGGAGAATTTACTGTCTTGACAGATAGAGGCAGGAGCCCCAGCGTCTGGATAATGTAACAACTGCAGTGCAACAAATATGTAAGAGGCATACTTGCCCTTATTGAAACCTTTATCTGTTTAGCTGATTTGTTTCCCTCTTGGTATGACATTGTTCTTTACTTGGAACAGAAGTGCAGTGAATGCTGGTAAAAGAAAGGAGACTATATATGTATTCACACACACACACACACACACACACACAGCTTTATGGAACTAGACTTCACATACCATAAATTTCACCATTATAAAGTGTACAGTTCATTAGTTTTTAGTGTAGTCACAAGGTTGTGAAACCATCACCACTATGTAACTCCAGAATATTATCATCACCCCGAAAAGAAACCCCATCCTGTAGCAGTCACTCTCTATTCCTTGCTACCCCCAGTCCTAGGCAACCAGCAGTCTACTTTCTGTCTCCTTTGCCTATTTTGGACATTTCGTATAAATAGCACCATGTACTACGTGGACCTTTGTGACTAGCTTCTTTCACTTAGCATAATGTTTTCAAGGTTCATCTATTTTGTGGCATGTGTTAGTACTTCGTTCCTTTTTATGGCTGAACAATATTGTGTTTTATGGTTATTCTACATTTTGTTTATCCATTCATCAGTAGATGGACAATTGGACTGTTTCCACTTTTGGCTACCATAAATAATGCTGCTGTGAACATCTGTGTTAAGTGTTTGTGTGGACAAATGTCTTCATTTATCTTGATTATATACTTGGGAGTTGAACGACATTGTGTCTTTCTGTGCTTTTTGTGTTTACTGTCTGGAAAATGGAAGGGGTGATGGAGAGAGTGTTGATCAGGAGGCAGGAGTCCTGGGTCTTAGCTCCAGTTCTGCCACTAATGAGCATGTCTGAGGACATGCACTTGGTTTCCTCAGCTGTAGAATGAGGCAGTGTTCTGATTTGCTAATACTGATGTGATGCAAAATACCAGAAATAGATTGGCTTTTCTAAAGGGGGTTTATTTTGTTACAATTTCAGTCTTAAGGCCATAAAGTGTTGAAGGTAAGGCGTCAACAAAGGATACCTTCACTGGAGAAAGGCCATTGGCCTCCTGAAAACCTCTGTTAGCTGGGAAGGCTCGTGGCTGGTGTCTGCTTGCTCCCAGGTTGCATTTCAAAAATGGCGTTCTCCAAAATGTCTAAGCATCAGCCAACCTCAGGGGTCTGCAACTCCCAGCATCTTTGAGCTAAGCCAGCTATCGTCTCTGTCTGGCCAACATTTTTAAAGGACCCCAGTAAGCTAATCAAGACACAAGCTGAATGGGCAGGGCCACAACCTCCATGAAAATAATCTAATCCACAGGTCACACGCTAACCAATGGTGTCAGTCACAGTTGGGTGAGTCACATCTCCATATCTCCAATGGAAACACTCATTCAAAATGTTCCAGCCTAATCAACACTAATATGTCTGCCCCCACAAGATTGCATTATAGAACATGGCATTTTGGGGGACATAATACATCCAAACTGGCAGGCAGTTATTTCAGATGGTCTTTAAGGTCCCTTCCAAGTTCAAAAATTTTCCTGAGTCATAACAAAAGGCTTTCAAGATATGAAGGGAAATATTTCCATCAAGGCCTAAGTGAAGTGCCATAGTACACCAAGCCTCAAAAGCTGCTTTTTATTTTCTATTTTTAGAAACAACTGGGACTTTAATATTTTTAATTAGTTAAATGTTTGTGTGTTTTTAATAAAAATAAATAAATGCTCATTTTAAAAATTGTATGAAGATAGAACCCAAATTACTCAAATTTGTATTACCCAAAGACATCTACTTTAATATTTTGGTGTATTTCCTGTCAGGTTTTTTCTACTTTAAGTTTTGAGTGGTATTTATCTACCTGTGAGTTTGCTGTAATCAAACTTGGTACTTGGTTTTCTATTAGGAACCCATTTTTATTGCATTTCAAGCTGGTCTTGATTTCACTTATAGGTTTCTTACTCTGACTGAAGAACCTTTAAAACCAGAGAGTCATTTGGCTTTATGGCTTTGGTTAAGCCACAGCAGTTTTGAAAGTGTGAATGTGTTTCCAAAAGTACGTCCCAGTCCAGAGCAGAAAGGTTGAAGTTAAAATCTGGTAGTTTCATACGCCAGAGCAGCTAATCCACATCCTCCTCCTGTATTAGTGTCTGGAATATGTATTTTCATTGATTTAAATGCCATCAAAATGCTTATTCCTCTCATGAAAAGCCTCTGATTGTGTTTTTAAATTGACCAGTCTTCCCAGGAACATTCTTCCAAGGTTCTCTCCTGTATCGGAAGGAAAGGGTGAACTTGTTTACCTTTGCCTTCTTACTGGTTTTCAAGTTCAGCAGTTTGAGAATTTACATTGACCCTTCTGGATCCCTAAGAGAGTTTCCATTATGGTGAAGCAGGCCCATCTTGCGGGGTGCAGGGAGGCTTTGCTCCTTTCCATGGACTCTTTCCCAAACTGGGTCCAGAGGCTGAAACCTCTCTTCCCCACTGTGCTGGTTTGGATGTATTATGTCCCCCAAATGCTGTAATCTTTGATACAGTCTTGTGTGGGCAAGAAACGTATTGGTGTTGATTGGGTTGGAGACTTTTGATTGGATGTTTCTGTGGAGATGTGATCACTCAACTGTGAGTGAGATCTTTCATTGGATAATTTCCATGGAGGTGCCGCCCCCCCCCCCCCCCCATTCAGTGTGGGCCTTGATTAGTTTTCTAGAGCACTATATAAGCTCAGACAGAAGGAGCGAGCTTGCTACAGCCAAGAGGGACACTGAAGAATGCACAGGAACTGAGAGAGGAGCTGCAGTTTACAGAGACATTTTGGAGGCAGCCTTTGAAAGCAGAGTTTTGCCCTGGAGAAGCTAAGAGAGGATTAAACGCCCCGAGAGCAACCAAGAGTGACATTTTTGAGGAGCTGAAGCCTAGGGAGGAACATCCTGGAAGAAAGCCATTTTGAAACCAGAACTCCAGAGCAGATGCCAGCCATGTACCTTCCCAGCTAACAGAGGTTTTCTGGACGCCATTGGCCATCCTCCAGTGAAGGTACCCAATTGTTGATGTGTTACCTTGGACACTTTAACCAAATAACCCCCCTTTTATAAAAGCCAGTCCATTTCTGGTGTTTTGCATTCCGGCAGCATTAGCCAAACTGAAACACCCACTGACACCAAGTACCTTTAGAGAGCTCCACTGTCAGCTTCCCCCAGGAAGTCATACTTCCTGTGGTGGTGGGAGTTAACTGGTCCTTCACTTTTACTTTTTTTTTTTTTTCATTTTTGACTCATACCATCAAACTCAACTTTCTCACTGTGGTCCTTGTAGTTATAGTAAATATTGTTTTACATTTATTCAATTAACCTTACAGAACACCTACTCTATTTCAGGCACTGTCAAACACACTGAGATTAAAGAGATCAAAGTATCAGTTTGTGCTTTCATGAAAATCAGTAACTGCATGCAGAGTTCTTAAACATCTTATTGGATGATGTGTAAAAAATATCATGAATGTTTTTTTTTTTTTTTTTTTTTTCACCTTTAAAAAGCCCTGGTTTGAAAGAATGCAGAGATTTTCTGCAAAATATGGTGCATGGCTTCCAGGCTGATCCTTATAAAATACAGCTTCCATTATCTTAGGTTCTGTCTCCAGAAAATAGAATGAATCATTAGTGCTTCTAGAATAAAGGTCATTTTATAGTCTAATAAATTTTGAGGCCCTTTAAAATTGGATAAATGAATGTAGGCAACCTTATTTCCCTTCTGTTAAAGGTTTGGATTCCTTTTCCCCTCTAGTGCTCTCATCAGTAGATCATGTGTAAAAGAATAACCAGTCAAATGTGAACATGGGCCAATTCATTAATCTGGGCACATCCCACCCTCCAACTGTGTGGGGCAATGTGGCCTGGGCTTGGCATTGAAGGGGAGTTCAAAACTTGAGCTTTAAGTCCATCTGCTCAAGCCCTGCAAATAAAGAGCTAGGTTGTGACAAGCAAATCTGTTTCTGAAAACAACAATACCTTATTTAATCCTCACAACACATCTATAAGGTAGGTAAACAACCAGTATCCACATTTTTAGATGAGAAAACTGAAGCGCAGTGTGGTGGTTTGGAGCCATATGTACTCCAGAAAAGCATGTTCTTAAACTTATTCCATTCCTTTAGGTGTGAATCCACTGCAAGTAGGACCTTTTGATGAGGTTACTTCAGTTAAGGTGTGGCCCACCTCAATCAGGATGGGTCTTAATCCTGTTACTGGAGTCCTTTATGAGCAGAATGTAATTCAGGCAGAGACAGAAAGCCACAGGAAGCAAGAAGCTGAAGGTCAATAGAAACTGGAATAGAAGGGAGGGGTCAAGAGGTTGCCAAGTACATTGCCCTGTGACAGAGGAGCCCAGGACCAAGGTCACAGGCAGCCAGCCCCAGAAGGCCAGTCTTTGGGAAGAAAGCATCGCTTTGAGAATGCCTTGATTTGAAAATTTTCCCAGCTTCAAAACCATGAGCTAATAAATTACCATTGTTTAAGCCAACCTATTGTATGGTATTTGCTTGAGCAGCCCAGGAAACTAAAGGACGCAGAGAAGTTAAGTAGCTTATCCAAGGAGATGTAAGCAAAACTGAGAGAGATGGGTATAATTTCTCCAAAGCAGTGACCTCACCCACAGGGGAAACTAACGCAGTGAATGGAAAATGCTGAGCAAGCAGACCAGATGCTTCTCGCTTGGGAAGGGATAGAGACGTGTGTGGGAAGAGCAACATAAGTGCCTACGTCTCTTGGCCATGGCTGTAATGGAGAGGTTCTAAATGCCCCAAGCTTCACCAATACCACCCTACAGGAGATTGCTGCATCCTACTTGCCAGTCGTTTCATGCTTACTTTTTCTATCTTCCAGATCATCCTTTTCTGGGATGCTCCAGTTCAAAGTCCACCAGTCCTCTGGGACTCATCCTTTGGGAATGACTCAAATGTATTTTGATCTGTTTGTGCAAAGAACTCCTATAGCATTTACTGTCATATTCTATAGTAAACGTTTTTCTGATAGGCCCAAATCAGGATGCATGGTCTGACATACAGCACGACTATCTCAAAACTGTAATAAGCTGAAAAAAGGAAGGATGATGGTTGTCATTTTTGTATAGCTTATTTTAGCACTGGGACACATTTTGCACTATTATTTAATCTTGCATTGTTATTTAATGGTTTTAGTTCTTTTGCTAAATTGTAATGTCCTTAAAATCAGAGAGTATTCTCTCTCTTTGTATGTATGTGTATGTGCATATATATAATTATATATTTACATCTGCATATGCAGCCAACATAGTGCTTTAAAAAATAAGGTAGTTGATAAATATGTAACAGATTTCTCCCTCCCTCTACCTTTTCCTTCCTTCTTTCCCTCCTTTTATAGCACCTCCTAGACTGCTGATGTAAAAGATTAGAAATGAGAACAGAAATGGTTAGGGCAGCAGCTGGGATCATTACAAAATTCAAGGGTGGAATAGAACTGTGTGGACTCAGTGATTTTTGGAAATGTATTTTCTGGACCTACTTATTATCTATCCAGGTTCTAGCCTATTGATTTCTTCCTTTCCATGGGGTTCATCCTCTTGTAGTTCGTTGACTCAGCAAAGCAGACCTCTGTGTCAGAGTCCTGGGTTTTGAACTCATGCAACCGGGTTAGCTGTGCCACATATATAACTTTCATGACAGAATAGGGAATAGAGGTGGGTCCATTACTACTCGTGAACCTAAAACTTAGAGTACATGCTCTGGTTAGGAATGACTATCATGCTTCTCATCTATAAAATGGGAATAAACCATAGGGTCATCATGAGAATTAAATGATACAATGTAGGATGGCTCTGAACTCAATGCCTGGTGTATGTATATTAAGCATTGAATAGGTGTTAGTTATTGTCATCATGCCCAAACATATATATGCACATCATCAAATGCTGCCTGGGTAAATGAAGCTCCCCTGAACATGTAAGCTTATAGAGAGTAGGAACTAGTTAACTGCTTATAATTTCCAATTATAGCAACACATATGGGGCCACTGAGCCACTGAAATTGTGGAATCAGTGTTGTTCAGTAGCTGATTATCATTGCCATCAGATATGGCTTTACATCAACCTTGGCAAATATGGGGGCAAAGATTCCCTCAAGGAAATCTAAGAGCAAGGTAAAAAAAACCAAACTATTTGTAGTCTTTCACTCACTCTTGAGAACCTCCATCAACAGAGTAAACCCAAATTCAAATAAAAGGTTTTATGTACCAAAACATAAGGAATAATTGAAAACTTTCTAAATGTTTCAAACAATAGGCAAATGCACATTAAGTAAAATGTGGTATATCCTCTCTGTGCAATGTTCTTATGCTTTATAAGTGTTTACTGAAATTTTTAAGTAAAATGGGAAAATACTTAGGTTGTCATGTGACCTGAAAAACACAGGAATAACTATGTATGCAGCTATACATGCTTCATGCATGCATATGCACTTATCTGACTCTGACACAGTATTAAAATACAAGTTTCACATTAAAATGGCTTTAGAAAATAGACCGGATTAAAGTACATAAAAATTTGACAGTGGTTGTCTTTGGATAATGATGCGATTATGGATGAATTTTCCTCCTATAATTTTGTTTCTTTATATTTTCTATATTTGTATGATGTATGCATATTATTTTCATGGAAAAAAATAAGCTTTTCCACATTAAATAATGTAGGCAAAAGCTATGTTATTTGGCTTTTATTTTCATAATTTAAAAAGTCAAGTGCATAGGTCATAAAACGGAATCATTGGCTTTGTATTCCTCAAATAATAAGAATGTGGCATGAGCTAAATTCTAAATACACTACTCTTGAGAATTTGAGAGAGGTTTACCTTTTTGAGGATTTTTGGAGAAGCAGCAAAAATGTAAAGCTCTAGCTTATGCACATGTACAAGTGTCAACTTTCTTTTCTAGTACTGGAGTTTGGTATTCTTATTTCTGATTGTTGAAAATTTGAGGCTGTCATTTTCTTTTAAATGTCTGACAGCTATAAGTGTTCAGCTATCAGCAAATGAGGTGAAAATATATTTTTAATATTAAAAGTCTTTTTAGGGAAAGCAGCCTAGCAAACCCATCATTGGTAGTTCCTATTTAGGTAACATTTTAAACTCCCTTCCTAATCCTGCCCCTATGGTATTTAGTAGCCAGACATGTCCACCAGATGTGCTCCAAGTCCTTTTATTTACATAAGAGTGTCTAGCATTCAGTGTATATTTTTCTACTTATAAATAAATGCATTCCAAATAGCTCTCTTTTCACATTGCTATGCATCAACATTACATTTGTTTGTTTTGACGCAGGAAAATGTCTAATATGCCCTGGATATTATTCACATCTTTACTGTACATAGTACTATTTGTATTCATATATTTAAAGGATAAATGCTCATCATGGTTAATTTGAAAATACACAAAATGTGTGAGTGAAAAGATAAAAATTACTCAGTGGTAAGTACTGTTAGCATTTTGGTGTGTTTCCTTCTATTTATTTTTATTAATATTTTTTCATAAATGTTACTGAGTCTGTATTTCCTATCTTTCTTGTATTGCCTGTCTTATTAATGTTGGTACATGTAGGTACAACTCCTTCTTTCAAACTACTTATCCCATAGTATGAATATGCAATAGTTTATTTAGCTATCCCTTTATTGATGTACATTTGGGTTGTTTTGCTATTAAAACAAATATTTCATTGAACATCCTTGATGTGCTCTTTGAGCACATGAGTGAGTGCTTTTAGGAAATAGAATTACTTGATGGTGGGGTTTGCTTTTTACATCTTTACATTTTCTTTATTTATTATGTGTCTTTAGTATCTTTCTCCATCTGTTTACAAGCATACACATTATATATAAATAGATGTTACATATATTTATTTTTCTTTTAGAGTAAAGGGCCAGTTGCATTACCCCTATTGCTGAAAATCTTGCCTTTTTCACTTGTTAACATAATATTGACCTCTTTCCGTGTCATGTATATTAAAGTGGTGTAATGTTGTAGGCGGTGTGAATTCTTACACCAGATCCACAGTTGCCTGGAGATCTGACTTTGAATTTGTCTTCTAGCACCCCAACTTTGTAAAAAGTTTCTATTTTGTTATAATTTCAAACTTTAGGAAAATTGCAAGAGTAGTACACAGAACTCCTGTATATCCTTTACCCAGATTCACTATGAACATTTTGCCTCATTTGCTTTACCGTTTACTCACTTTCTCTCAGTCTCTCTGTCTATGTCTCCTTGTATATTTATAAACTCATAATTTTTTTCTTGACCTTGCTAACTGGGTTATGGTGGTGTCTGTCAGCATTCTCCAATGTAAAATTACTTTAAATTAATGATAATTTGTGGGGATACTCATCCATGTTGTGGTACATATCAGCGTTATTTCTAGTTTTCTTCTGAGTAGTTTCCCATGTGTTGGATATACACAAATTGTTTATCTATACACGTGTCGACGGGAT
Source organism: Choloepus didactylus (assembly GCF_015220235.1). Taxonomy (NCBI): domain Eukaryota; kingdom Metazoa; phylum Chordata; class Mammalia; order Pilosa; family Megalonychidae; genus Choloepus; species Choloepus didactylus. Next base: position 17,889,774 of record NC_051319.1, read on the forward strand.
TTTTGTAGAAATGAAAATGTGTCACCCGGAACCACCTTCCAGGAAGGGTTGCTTCCCGGCTGCAGAGTGACAGCCTCTAGTTGTCATCTCCTGCTGGGCAAGAGGGGCCTGGAAGGAAACAGATAAGAAGTGTGGGGACTGCAAGGCATGTGTTGAGACTACATAGAGGAGGGGGCACAAAGTGTGACAATCTCTGTAGCACCTACCAGAGAATTTTAGAGGTGCAGGATTTTGTTATTTTTCTTTGAAGAGTGTTTGTTTTTTATTCTAGCTGTTAGTTTACTTCACACTAAATAATGAAGTAAATAAACTGACCTGGCCACTTTATGTCAGATAACACTGTAATTGGCCATCCCAGTGCTAACACAATGAGCACATGAACAAAATGACCCTGGTGAAAAAGACGGAAGCTACATGTTAGCCAGACAGCATAAACTTCTCACCAAGGCCTCTCTAGCTACTGTTGCTGCTGAATATCCAAACTGCCAGCAACAGAGACCAACCCTGAGCTCTCATGTGATACCATCCCTCAAAGAGATCAACTGGCTTCTTTGTGGCAGGTTTACTACATTTGCTACATTTACTCTTCCATCTGGAAGAGCTGTCTCTAACCTGAGATTATGCCCATCCAGTTAATTTTTTCATTTCAGAAGTTATATTTTTCAGTTCCAGAATTTCAATTTGGTCCTTTTTTGTAATTTCCATTTCTTTGTTAAGATTCCCCATCTGTGTCTTCATTATGACCATCTTTCCTTTGTCTTTGTCCACATTTATAATAACTGCTTTAGAGTTCTGTCTGCTGATTTCAACATCTGGATCATCTTTTTCCCTTAATGATAGGTCACATTTTCCTGTTTTTTGCTTTTTGTATGACTAGTTTTTTTGTTTGTTTGTTTGTTTTTATTGTTGCATACTCAAATCTTGGATGATACATTTTTATTTTCCTTGAAGACTGTTAATTTTTATTCTTAACAGGCAGTTCACCTTACTAACTCAAACTCCAAACTCAGTTTTCCCCATGGTGACCAGCAGCTGAAATTTTGGTCATTTTTTATTAGTTTTCCAGCCTTTGCTTATCGCTGTATTCCGTGGAGTCCCCTGTGTGTGCCAAATCAGGGCCCAGACAAAGATTTCAGCCTAGTTTATGTGTAGGCTTTGAAACACCCCTCCATGGTTCATTCCTTTTCCAGTGCTCTCTCCCTTAATTTCTGTTGCTCTGTCAATTCTCACTTCTGCCCTCTCACTCCTCAAGCCAATGAAACTGCTGGATTTCTAGCTGCCTACACCACCTGGACTGTGGTGTGTCCGCATGTGAAAAGCTGTGTAGACATGGAGCTGATGTAGAGCAGTCCTCTTCTTTCAAGAGTAAAAGCCCCTCTTAAATTTTGCTGTCAAATATTTATTTATTATCTGTTGTCCAGAATTTATAATGTTCTTTCATGGAGGGTTAGTCTGATAAAATGTACTCTGTCATTACTGGAACCAGAAGCAACTAGAATTTTAATGCATATTGTCAAATGTGTCTCCAAAGTTGGTTTTACAATGCTCTGTCACCAATGTTGTATCAATGTTCCTATTTCCCTTTATGTTCAATAATACCTAATACTGTAAAACCATTTTCATAGCACCCTATATAATGGTGAAAATATTTCATTATTTTAATTGACATTTCCCTAAATTTTAATGAGGTTGAAAATATTTTCATATTCATTGGAAATAACTATTTCCTTTTTTATGACTTGCCTATTTATAGTTTTTGCCCATTTTCCTATGGGTTTCTTTTTCTTATTGAGTATGTATTTGTATTGTAATCAATTATTAGCTATTTACATTGCAAATAACTTCTCACGGTCTGTTTATTTTTACCTTTGCTCGAGGTGGCTTTTATCCTACAGAAATTTTAAATTTTAGGTAAAATTTATCTGTCTTTTATTTCTTTTGCTTTTATTATGCCACTGTTTTTCTAGGTGTATTTTTTACTCTGTGAAATTTGTATATGCTAGTTTATAACCTGCTGTTAAACTTGTTTAAAAGAAGTAATGTTCCTAGGAATATTCTTGAAATATTGTTAGGGACCATGAGTATTAATTTAACTGCTCAGAGTGTTCCAGTTTAGATGTCTCATAATTTATTTTTTCCCCTTTTGTTGGACAATTTTATTATTAACAATGCTGCAAATAAGTCTTTGTATGTATTTCTAATTATTTTGTAGGTATAGATTCCTGCATAAAAACACAGAAAATCTTTTAAAGCCTGTGACACAAATTGCCAACTTATATCTATCAAGATTGTAACTGTTTTTATTTTGATTTGCATGCTAATCCCTCCAATTCCGGATTTTATTATTTTTTTAAAATTGCAATTTTGGCAAAAATTGTCTTATACATTTCTGTGATTATCAGTGAAGTTTTTCATATTTTCATGTGTTTCTGGAATTGTTTTGTTTTGTTTTTGTTTGTAGGTATGTTACTGTTCTATTCCTTTGTCCGTATTTCTCTTAGGATATTTGGCTTTTTCTTGTTGATTCAGAAAATCTTTTTATATTTTAAGTTATTAATCAATCCTATATTATGTAGTATCTGGTTTGTGAGCATATCCTATTTTTAATATATATGATAACTTGATTATTCATAGGGCCTCTATCTTTAAGGTTTGCTCAATGAATTTAAGTGCTAATAATAATTAATGCTGAGGAGTTAGCACTTAAAATGTGAAAAATTAGACAATGTTTTAAAGGGTTCTTTCTATAATTTTAATAATGTAATGAGCCCAGTGCTTCTAATTAAAAACCATAAATGCACAATGTTTCCTAGTTAATTTGATAGGTGTTACTGATAATTATCGTTATAAACCAGGCACAATGTCATAAAAGTCTTTCCCTCTTAAAATGCACAATTTCTTTACACAGATGTTTGTTTTCTCTTATTCCCATTTCTGTAAGTTGTCATGCTATAAAAATTGAGATATTGAACTGCAAAGTCAGAACAGTGGTCTAACAATTATTTATATGTATCCTTTATTGCACACCTTAACGCTAAATTTCTAGATTCTGTTACTGCTACAAAAGACTTTTGGGATTGTATGGAAAAATGTTAACAGGGATAAAAGTGCTGGAGAAAACATGGAGAGAGGGATGTTCATGTTTACTGTTGGTTAGGGGGCAGAATGGTGTAGCCTTTCTGGAGGACAGTGGGGTGGTTCCACAAGAAGCTAAGTATGTGGGTGCCATAAGGTCCTGCAACCTCATTAGGAGGCATTTACTTGGAGGATCTGAGAGCAGGGACATGAATGAACATTTGCACACTGGTGTTTATGGAGAGAGTATGCATGATCTGCAGTGGGTGGAGGTGGCCTAAGGGTACATTGGCTGAGGAACAGAATGGTGGACTGCTGTGTGTGCATACAATGGAATATTGAGCAACTGTGAGAAGGAGTGAAGCTGTGAGACATGCAATGAGGTGAATGGAGCCTGTAGACAGTATTTTGAGTGAAGTACACCAGAAACAAAGGCTAACACTATAATGCCCCACCAATATGGACTAACCACAATGTGTAAACTCAGAATTGAACCTTGGAGCACAGCTTATGAGGGAACACTTATTATAACGGTCCCTAGATTGTAAGCTCTTACAGCAGTCACATCTATTCCTGAATTGTGATGGCTGTCTCCAAACTCTGAGATGCTGATCCCTTTGTGTATAACCTGATAGATCCCTGGAACTTTGGGTATCTGTGTGACACCTGAAACCCAGAGCTAGAACTTGGCAGATATGAATGTCAGTATTAGCACATACAGAAACTGTTAAAAAAGCTGAAAAAGAGTCCAGGCTTCAACTAGAGATATGAATGAAGCATATGTGGTTAGGACTAGGGCAAAGGATAAAGGACAATACTGACTGCATTTAAAAGCTTCAAATTCCATGTGGGACCAAGGGAAGAGATGTTTAGTTGGTGCAAGATCTATATTTCCTAAACGATTTAACTTGCACGGTTCATTCAAATACCATAATTACATGAAACTTTTAATAGGAAGTGAGACCTGGTAGGTTTGCATAGATTAGTGTAAAATAATGACACATCCCAAAGTAATTTGGACAGAGAATAAAAATATATGTGCGGGGGGAAATGCAGAGAGAGGTTTTGGGCTTCCTCACCTGGATTGTTGCTGATGTTCTCACAAACATTGAGGACTGGTGGTTTGATGTGCCAAGCCCTCTATCATGGGACTTGCCCTTATGAAGCTCGTCACTGCAAAGAAGAGGCTAAACCTGCTTATAATTGTGCCTAAGAGTCTCCCCCTGAGTACCTCTTTGTTGCTCAGATGTGGCCCTCTCTCTCTAACTAAGCCAACTCGGTGAGTGAACTCACTGACCTCCCCCCTATGTGGGATCTGACTCCCAGGGGTGTAAATCTCCCTGGCAATGTGGGATATGACTCCCAGGGATGAATCTGGACCTGACATTGTGGGATTGAGAACATCTTCTTGACCAAAAGGGGATGTGAAATGGAATGAAATAAAGTTTCAGTGGCTCAGAGATTCCAAACGGAGTCGAGATGTCACTCTGGTGGACATTCTTGTGCACTGTATAGATAACCCTTTTTAGGTTTTAATGCATTGGAATAGCTAGAAGTAAATACCTGAAACCATCAAACTGCAATCCAGTAGCCTTGACTCTTGAAGATGATTGTATAGCAATGTAGCTTACAAGGGGTGACAGTGTGATTGTGAAAGCCTTATGGATCATACTCCCTTTATCCAGTGTATGGATGGATGAGTAGAAAAATGGGGACAAAAAACTAAATGAAAAATAGGGTGGGAATGGGGGTGTTTTGGGTGTTCTTCTTTACTTTTATTTTTTATTCCTATTTTCACTTTTTCTGGTAAGAGGAAAATGTTCAAAAAATAGTTTGGGGTGATGAATGCACAACTATATGGTGATACTGTGAACAATTGATTGTACACTTTGGATGATTGTATTGTGTCCAAATATATCTCAATAAAATTGAATAAAAAAAAGACTTTTGGGAGTGTGGAGTCTTAGAGGCCATCGGTTCTGTTTTCCAAGTCCAGGGTCCCTTTTTAAACCCCTCAAAGGGATGATCAACTGGCCTAAGCCTCCTGTTCTATTTTTAGAAAGGTCTTCCTAATCTCTAATTTAATCAGTTATTCCTACTTGTGCCTTCTGTAGCCATATAGAATAAATCTACAGTCTGTCTGATTACCCACATTTCCCCCTGCCCATTTTTTTTTTGTTTAGCAAAACCATGGTCCTTCTTTAACAGCTCCCCAAGAACTTGCTTTCAGGAGCAGAGGAACTTTCACACTTGCTCAAGTCTTTGTCTAAGTATTCTCCTCTGCTTAGCAATACTAAGGTGTTAACATACAATTTCATTTTACTTGATTTTTTTTTTTTTTTTTTGCATGAGAGAGACTAGAGCTGGCAAATGAAAAATAAAGCCAATTGTTGAAATAAGAATGTGATGAAGATGGCACAAGGGAAAAAAAGCTTTGGAGATTTCATTCTTTAGGACCCGTGATTAGAGGTTCCAGAATAGCTTGTGCGAGACCAGGATAGAATGGACATGTGAATGGTGATAAAGTTTAGTTGCTTCATTAAGAGACAACAACAAGCAGTGGCGACTGAATTCACAAGTGTGCTCAGTCAGTGGCTCTGAGACTGACCAGAGTTAGATATGTCTCTGTAATAGATAAATGAGGGTGGGGGCGGGAGGTGGTAGGTGAAGCCAGTAACACAGATCAAATATTACCTTCAACATCTGTCCCTGACTGGAGTGGTAACACAAGAGAAGGACAAGATCTTGTGTAAGAATTTAATGAAACATATGAACTGGGGACAATGCCTGAAACCATTGGCATCACACTTTCCTTTCACAAGTTTTGAGTATGCCTGTGGCTTTATAGGAGCTCAAATCCCTTGATGGATGAAAGTTTCTCTGCTCCAATTTTTACATGATTGCCTTTAAAAGATCTGAAGACTAACCAAATATATCAGGTTGTTTTAGCCATTCTTAAAATGATAGGTTTTCTGGCTCTTTGCCATCTTGTCACTCTCCAGTGAGCACAGTTTAATTTAATTCAGCTCTTTGGGAAATTTGGAATCCAGACTGAAAGTATTATTTCATTTGTAGTAGAGCTATAGTGGGAGGTAAACGCTACTCTTTAGCTGGAATGTAAGTTAAATTAATATCCATTAAAATGTGTTTAATAGAAGACTATATACTGAGGGAGTTTTAAAAAGCTGATATTGCTGCAGGGTATGGATTTTATGCATGCAAATGCTTTGCTTTATTCATATTTTGAAACACTCCAGTATTGGCTTGTGTTGGGACAAATCATTCAACAGCTCTTGCATGCTGTTGAGGCCTCAAAATACGAACTCCTCTTCAAGCTTTGGAAGGATTAGAAATCTTTTCATCTTGAATATCATTCAGCCATGAAAAAACTCCACAAAAACAAAACAACCATAAAGACAAAGTATGACCTCTTCTTAATTGCCAAATACCGAATGTGCTGGTTCATAATTTTAGTAGATCCCTTTCTTCTTCTCCCTATGCATTGGCACTTTTACCAGAAGAAAGCAGGAGGAGAAAAGAAGGGAAACTGAAATTACCCTGTTTTGCAGATCTGTAACAAGTGCAGTGTCCAGGGTCCTTTGCACACTTGAGGTGACTGGTTCCCAGGGGAGATTTGGCCAGCCTGTCACAGGCGGCAATGACAAGACACTTCATGCTTCTCAAGTCACTTTGATGTGTGTCTTTGCATTTGATCCTCACCTGAGAGTTAGTAGGGGAGAAGCCTTATCTCCACCTGGCCCAGGAACAAACTGAGCATTAAGAGGAACTGCCTGGAGTTTATACTGTGGCCACTGGGGTAGGATGAGAATCGTGATGTCCTGCCTTCTAGAATGGTTCAGCCTGCTCAGATTATGGTATGAACCTGTGAAGTCAGCTTATTCTGAAGTGAACGTGGCCATGGTGAAGCCTCTGAGTCACAGTGTTGAAAAGGAAGTGAACTTGGAGGGGAAAAAGTCTTCAGCTTCTTAGATCTTTGTTCCTAAGAAGACCTGGAGGAGGCCACTGGATGATGTGATGTGTGTGTTTTAGTTTCCTAGGCTGCCCGAAGAAGATACTGTGAAGTGGTTTCGGCTTAGACAATGGGAATTTATTACGTTACAAGCATGCAATTTTGAGGCTGTGAAAATGTCCAAATCAAGGCATTGTGAAGGTGATACTTTCTTCCTGAGGATGCCTCCTGGTGATCCTTGGCTCCTCTGCTGCATGGCTAGGGCACGTGGTGGCATCTGCTTGTCTCTCCCTTCTTTTCCAGGTTTTGGGATTTCGTTGCTTTCAGTTTCTTGCTTTCGTAGCTTTCTCTCCTCCTCTCTTTCTCCTCTCTCTCTCTCTCTCTCTCTCTCCATACATACATACATACATATATATATATATATATATATATATATGTATAATTCATTTCATTTATAAAGAATTCCAGTAAGAGAATTAAGACTCATCCTGAATGAGGTGGGTTGCACCTTAACCAAAGTAGGCTCATCAAACGATCCTACTTACAATGGGTCCACACACACAGGAATGGATTAACTTTAAAAACATGCTTTTCTGAGGGTACATACAGTTTCAAATCATGACAGTATGTTTTAATAATAAAGGATGAGCTTTAACATGTAACCATGACATAAAAAGTCTAAAAACCAGCAAGAAAATCAATCTCCTTTAATTTACACAGAATATTTTTTGATGGCGCAAGTGTGCATGAATTACAGCTATAGAAAAGAAATTATCTCAGTTTATAAAAAACAAGTCACAGAGGCAGGGGAGTGAAATGTTTTCTCTCCTCGAAACTGGTGGAGCTAGGTGAAGGATAAACCTTTAGACTTTCCTTCTTCAGTTAACTTTGCACCAGCAGGCACTATGTGACCAGATGAACTGGGCAGAGAAGTTCATTGCAAATAACATTTCATCTGAGTGAGAATGTGAGGAGAAGAGGAGGGAATGATATCAAAAAACATTAACTGCTTCCCTCCTTTCTATGCTCATCTTACTGTTCTTTTCAATCTCTTATCTCTCTCTCACAAGCTAGGGCAGTGGCAGCAAATCCCATTTAGAGTGATCTGTCTGTGCCTTGAGGGCTCAGGGAAGGGTTCTTTTCTCTTATATAGGGCCAGTCACATCCAATGAAAATGTTAATTGATTCTCCCATGAATGTTAATAACTCAGTGTTCATTTGGGTGAGCTTTGAGATATGTAAAAGTTAAACTCAGAATCAAAGTCAGTAACTGGAACATAAAGCTCAGTTTCATCAATATGTGAAATACTTAAATAGATTTCATTTCTATTTTACAAGCAGTTATGGGAGGAAGAAGAGAGGGAAAGAAGGAGAAAATGGAGGAGATAATGAATCCCAGAAAGGGAGAATGACATGAGCACATATATTATTATTGCTTTTGAAATGCGCCTTGACTGGAGAATTCCTGTCCATGGTTTTATCCATCTTCATCCTTGGATACTTGGAGCCTCCCATCTGAATAGGATGGATGGTCATAGCAACCCATAGGGGCTTTGGGGGAGAAATATGCTCTGGGCTGCACAGGGGCACTGAAGAGTATGGTTCAAATTCCTGGGGTATTATTGGGACAGAGCAGACTGAAGGCTGGCGCCCAGGGCCCAGGTAGGGGTGGAGAGTTTCACCCACTCGAGAGCTGTGATGCGGTCCTGGGGGCAACACCACCCCAGGTGGCTGTGCCATTGTGATTACTTGTCCCAAGTGTGTAATGTAAGCCATAGAGCTAAGAACCCTTTGGAATGCACCCATTTCTTTACCCATCTGTAGCCTGACTTGCAGGGTCAAGAGATCAGGCAGCCCTAGAGGAGGAAACCCCAGTGAATTCATGTGAGGCATTTCCCACCCCTCCCCGGCTCCTTGGGAAAAAGATTTTCTCCCCTCAGTGGCTGCAGAGAGAGGAATGGCATATCTGTAAAGGGCAAGGCTTTAGTTCTCTTGATCAACAACTGGAAAATGTAAAGAACACATTTAGTAATTTAAAACCTTGCAGAATCATCCAAATAATAATACTTGTGGAGCAGCATATTTTTTTTTAGAAATTATTTTTCTGCTGCATGCTTTTAAGAAGTACGTGGTTTTTGATCTCTATTTGAACATCACTGACTTAACCAGCATCATTTACTTTTGGTAGGTATATAAATTATATATATTTTCCATTATGGAATAAATGCCTTTGTTGTTGATTATGTTATTGTCAGTGATCCAAAAATATAAAAATGGAATACATATCTTTTTTTGTTGCTTATATAGCTGTGTGTGTTTATTTTAAATGATTTAAACAATATAGACATTCAATATAGAAATAGAAACAAAATAGAAACAATATAGAAATATAGGAAGTGGAAGTAGTAGCCCTGCAATACCATCCCTCATGAAATTGCCACTGTTAGCCATAGTTTGTTCTTAACTTTTAGAAGCTTAAGACCAGAGTTTTACCTAAGCTTATGTTCCCATATTGGGTTACATTTGTTCTCTCTGCAGAAACTCATATATAAACAGCAAAACAAACAAACAAAAACCATTATAGTAAGATCTAGAAAACAGAAAGTGAGAGTTCATATGAAGCTATGATACCAATAAGACCTTGAACATTAAATTTCTAGTTCTGTTTATTATATTGTCATTCTGACATTTTATGGTCATTTGTAGGTAAGAGGTAAAAAAAACTTTGGTGAACTGACAACCTACGGTAACTGTTCCTATTGCTAAACTAGGGGTTTGTGAGATCATTGTTATGTTCTAGTTTTCTATGGCTTATAATAAAGAGATGTATTTGGTAGCTGAAAGGATCTTTTTTTCCTTAGAGCAATCTTTAAAAAAGTCTGTGTGCAAATCCCTTCTCTTTTCTGGATGGCTACCTGCATGTGATTATATAGTAACAGATTATATAGTACTGAAATAGATTGTTCTGTGTGACTGGTTGAAAGAAATCGATTAGACTAATTATACCACATGTCTCTTTACTGCTGATTGTTCATTCACCAGACGTTATTGAGGGCTTTCCCCGTGTCTGGCTCAGTGCTTGGAGTGAGAATACAATAGGACACGGCTGGTGGACGAGAGAGGCACAGGCATGGACAGCTCTAAGGCAGTGTGAGAGAAGACGGTCCACAGGGCTATTGAAACCCAGAGGAGGGAGTACCTCTTTTTTTTTTTTTTTTTCTCAGAGCCTGCCAAGAAAGGCTTCTTAGATGAAATGACATTTCAGGTACATTTTGAAGTGTGTCTAAGAATTTGCTGGCCTGAGAAGGAACTGGTGATGAAGGAAGAAACTAAGGATGACGAGACAAAGAGATGCACTAATAGAGAAGGACATTAACATTTATTGAGTGCCTACTGGGTGTCAGGCACTGTTAACTAATGCAGGTCCCATGAGGTATGTATCAATTGTCCTCATTTTGCTGATGAGGAAACTCAGGCTCAGAAAAACTAAGTAACTTGCCCAGGGTCTCATGGCTTGTAGTGACTACTTGGGCGAGGCAGGATTCGCACCCAGGTCTGACTGATTCCACAGCTCTACCCTGTCAGTAGCATGAGGCTGAGGGCAGAGCTTGGCATTGTGGGGAGTGATGTGTTAATGTGACTGGAGTTCAACCGCATTGGAGGAAGCAGGAAGAAACAAGGCTAAAAATGGAAAATAGGGCCAGCTTATGAAAGGCATCTTCTGCTTCAGTAAGGTTTGTTCTTACAGTCTGAGCATACCAGTGAAGGTTTGTCAGCAGAGACATAAAAGCTCATATTTATCTTTTAGAAAGAACTCTGGCCACCTTGTTTGCAATGGAGGGAGCTGGGAAATATCGGAGGCAGGGTCACAGATTTATCCACACTAGGCTGTGGAAAAAAAAATCTTTCTAAATCTGACCTGGCTTTCTCCTTAAAGCCCCTCCCCACTAGGTAAGTGGAGGAAAAAGAACCTGCATTTAGCTGATTGTGGTGAACTCAGCCTGCTCCAATAATGTACAAGTTCTTTAGGTAATCCATTCTTCCCTCTGAGCCTCCCCAAGATGGTGTCTAGGAAAAGGGGGGCTTAGGTGCCCTTGAGGGGTGTCTGTGTGTGTGTGTGTGTGTGTGTGTGTGTCAGGGGTGGGTCCTTGCTGGCTGACTGGGGTCGTGTTGCTCTGGTTCTGCCCAGGCCTTCTGTCCCATCTCCTGTGAAAGTCGACGGCTGTCATAACTGTGGGCCATTCTCTCTCAGACAAGCCAGTGCCTGGTTGTGCTT